>NC_092389.1:19376975-19686884 GCF_030028105.1 Mobula birostris
GACATGGGAGTCTTCGAGCAGGATTCCCTGAAGGTTAATTTGTCGATTGAGTCGGTGGTAAGGAAGGAAAATGCATTGTTAGCTTTTATTTCGAGAGGACTAAAATATAAGAGTAAGGATGTAATGCTGAGGCTTTATGAGGCTTTGGTCAGACTGCAGTGGGATCATTTTGAGCATTTTTGGGCCTCTTATATATACAAAAAAGATGTGCTGGCATTGGAGAGAGTCCAGAGGAGATTCATGGAAATGATTCCAGGAATGAATGGGTTTACACATGAGGAGTGTTTGATGGCTCTGGGCCTGTACTTGCTGGTGTTTAGAAGAATGAGGTGTATCTTATTGAAACGTATCAAATATCGAATGGCTTAGACAGAGTGGATATGGAGAGGATTTTTCCTATAGTGGGTGAGTCTAGGAGCAGAGGGCTACAGTTTCACAATAGAGGGATGTCTATTTAGAACAGAGGTGAAGAGGAATTTCTTTAGCCAGAGGGTGGTGAATCTGTGGAATTCATTGCCATAGAGAAATGTGGGCCATGTCATTGAGTATATGTAAAGAAAAGTAGGTTCTTGATTAATCAGGAATCAAAGGTTATGGGAAGAGGATAGGAGAATGGGGTTGAGAAGGCTAATAAATTGGCCATGATGGAAGTGGGGAGCAGACTTGATGGGCCAAATTGCTTAATTTTATCTTATGGTCTTGGGAGAGGTTAGTAAATAGATAATGAAACTCCAAAATATCACCGATGATTTGAATTTAGTGAACTTATGTTCAACTTTCTTACTAAATGTAGGTGGCAAGCTATCTTCTGATCATGTGTGCTTTGATTTTATTTTGATGAAAAGGAAGTGGTTTGTCTCATTTGTGTTGTTTAGGTAGAAAGGCACAAGTATTCTCAAGTATATAAAAGATGTCAGTCTTTTGTTTATGGTTATTCATGTTGAACAAGTATTGTCAATTCATATTAATAAACTTCAAATGAATGAATATCAGGTCACATTATCTGATTAGCCTTGCTTTTCACTGAATAACAGCTTTGAGTCGCTATTTTAGAAGCATATTTAATAAAACTGGCTCTCGATTCGACCTTGGACTATCAGGACAACAACAATACCTACTGTATGTCTGGATACTGTGTATGAATGACAGCTCAGTGTCCCCCTCAATACTAGTCACCAAGCTCCAAAACCTGGGCCTCTGTACCTCCCTCTGCAACTGGATCCTTGACTTCCTTATTGGGAGACTACAGTCAGTGTGGTGAAGGGTCTCGACCCGAAGCATTGACGATTTATTCATTGCCATAGATGCTGCCTGACCTGCCGATTCCTCCAGTACTTTGTGTGCATTGCTCTGGATTTCCAGCATCTGCAGAATCTCTTGTGTGCAGAAGTAGCATCTCCTCCTTGCTGATTAATCAACACAGGCAGACTTCAAGGATGTGTGGTTTTCCCAGTGCTCTACTCTCTCTACACCCATGATTGTGTGGCTAGGCACAGCTCAAATGCTATCTATAAATTCACTGTTGTTGGCAGAATCTCAGATGGTGACAAGAAGGCATATAGGAGTGAGGTAGGTCAGCTGGTTGAGTGGTGTCGCAATAACAACATTGCACTCAACGTCAGTAAGTCAGTAATTATGGACTTCAGGTAGGGTAAGTTAGGGGACCTCAAAGGATGAACAGCTTCAAATTCCTGGGTGTCAATATCACTGAGGATCTATCCTGCACCCAACATATTGATGCAATAACAAAGAAGGCATGCCAGTGGCTGTACAGGAGTTTGAAGAGATTTGTTATGTCACCAAAGACTCTAGCAAATTTCTGCAGATGTACTGTGAAGAGTATTCTGACTGGTTGCATCACCGTCTGGTATGCAGGGGCCACTGCACAGTATCAGAAAAATCTGCAGAAAGTTGTAAGCTCAGCCAGATCCATCATGGGCACTAGCCTCTCCTGCACCAAGGGCACCTTTAAAAGGCGATATCTCAAGAAGGCATCATTCATCATCAAGGACACCCACCATCCAGCTCATTAGCACCATCAGGGTGGAGATACAGTAGCCTTAGGATGCACGCTCAACATTTTGGGAACAGCTTCTTCCCCTCCATCATCAGATTTCTGAATAGTCAATGAACATTACCTCACTATATTGCTCACTTTTTTGCACTATTAACTTTTTTAATATATTGTAATTTGCTGTAATTTTTATGTATTGCACTGTACTGCTTCTGCTAAGTAACACATTTCGTGACATACTCTCAATGGCCACTTTATTAGCTATCTTCTGTACCTAATAAAGTGGCCACTGAGTGCATGTTTATGGTCGTTTGCTGCTGGAGTCCATCCACTTCAACGTTCGGTGATGTTGTACCTTCAGAGATGCTCTTCCGCACGCCATTGTTGTAACATGTGGTTATTCGAGTTACTGTCACCTTCTTGTCAGTTTGAATCAGTCTGGTTATTTTCCTCTGAACTCTCTTATTAACACAGAACTGCTGCTCATAGGGTATTTTTTGTTTTTGTTTTTCGCACCATTCTCTGTAAACTCTAGAGACAGGTGTGCATGAAAATCCCAGGAGATCAGCAGTTTCTGAGATAATTGGACCTTCCAGTCTGGCAGCAACAATCATTCCATGATCAAACAAGAGGAATTCTGCAGATGCTGGAAATTCAAGCAACACACATAAAAGTTGCTGGTGAACGCAGCAGGCCAGGCAGCATCTCCAGGAAGAGGTACAGTCGACGTCAAGGTCATTTAGATCTCATTTCTTCACCATTCTGATATTTGGCATGAACAACTGGAACCTCTTGACCATGTCTGCATGCTTTTATGCATTGAGTTGCTTCCATGTGATTAGATATTTACATTAACAAGCAAATATACCTGATAAAGTGGCCACTAAGTGTATGTCAGTGATAATAAACCTGATTCCAACAAACGGATTTAAGTTTCCTTCAAATGCAGCAGATATGAATTGGATATGTGTCTGATTAGGCCTCAGTAATACAGTAAGAGAATATTCAGACAGCTTTCCTTCCAGAAAGAACCAATTCTTCCAACTGCTCCAGAAATTCACTTTCATAATTTGGGCAGCCAAGAAATGTACTTTAAATCTCTGTGCAGAGTGTTTGATATGTTTCAGTGAAAAACAGAGATTCAAAGATTTTTAATGACCTTTTAATGAAAAGTCTTTGCGATTAGCTTTATTTGTCTTTGGTGCTTTGAAACATCAAGTGAAAAGTATCATTTGCATCAAATCAAATCAGCAAGTATTTTGCAGGGCAGTCCACAAGTGTTGTCATGCTTCTGATGCCAACATAGTAAGTTCACAACTACCTAACCCTAGCCCGTAGGTGGGAATGTGAGAGGAAACTGGACCACCTTGAGAAAACCCAAACAGTAACTGAGAGAACATACAACTCCTTATACACAGTGGCAGGAATTGAACTCTGATCTTACAGGTCACGCTATAGTAGTATTATGTGAACCGTTACGCTAACATGCTGCTCCAATCAGACCTAAATCGCTATTCACACCAAATTCCTCTGCATTTGACATGATTCATTTTCAGTGCATAAAGCTATTTAATGAGAGTGCTTCAGATATCTTTGGAAAAGCTCCATTGGTTGGACAATTAAACCTTTAGTGATAGACTACTGCTATGAAACTTATCCATTTATAAATTACCAAAGTGAAAATTTCTTTTGTCATGAGGTAACATCCTTTTAATGAGCAAGAAAATAACAAAAATGAGCAGATTCACATAAGTGTCAAGAAGTTTTAACTATTTCTCTAGCTGCCTTAATTGAAACCACAATGATTAAACAGAAAATATATGCAGTGGTTTTTAAAGCATTCAGAATTAACCTGACATTGAGACCTCTAATTGAACAATTTGGCTCAAATCTCATAAGAGATGTGAGGCAGTAGATCAAAAATCTAGGTTAAGCAGTTGGTTCCGCATGAATGGACAATAATAACTGCATTAAGAGTGCAATATTTGCAGGCTGGTAAACATTCTTCCAAACAATGTAAAAAGATGAATAAAGGCAATAAAACATCAATAAATTGCTCAGAACTGCCAAATTATACACAACCTAAAATACTGTTAAATATTCTTTGTTTTCTTTTGTAAGTTGGGCAGAATATATCAAAGGCAGTGATGCCATGAGTGATTTCAATTGAGCTTCTGTAATGGAAGTAGATATATCATATGGTAAGCTTCTTGTCAGAAGTGAAAGAAAATTATCAAACATAGAGCCGATTGGACTCTGTTACCCAAGGCAGTAGAACACTATATCAAGGGGAAACTTTGCATAGTGAGAGCAAATTCTCATGAGGCAGAATCTTCAAGCCTGGCAAAACTAGCTCGTAACTACTTCTGTTAAAGACAATAATGTTTTAGTGTAGAAGGATGTAAAGCATACATTTCAATGATTTGGTACTTGATTTATGCTTACACACGGGTGTTATAAAATATATTTCAGCATTCAAGCACCACTGGGCTCAGCACAGGGTGCAAACAGCAGGAAGAAGAGAGATGCAAATGCAATTGACACTAAAGTTGCACTAAACCTCCCCATCAAGGGTAATAATGGATTAAAGGCCACTGCGGAGCTGCAGTTTTCCAGTCAATATTCTTTATTTCCTCCATGACCCCTATTTCATCTTCTTCACATACCATTAGAAGGAGTCGATTTGCTGTCAATTGCCATCTCAGGCAGAGGCATTAATGCAGGCTCACAAAAAGACTACACACTGCATTATCACTTCACTCCCTTTCAAATTAGAACATAATGCTGGCTCCTCACAGCTTGTGACATGTTAACACTATCAGCTATTTGTTGTGATTGGGCTTAATACATTGTGTCTAAAGATTTCATCAGAGGTTTGATGATAGAAATAAACCAGTGCCCACTGGGAAATTGGACTGATTAATAGAATTAGACATTGTGTGGAATCAATAAAAAAGAGGTGGCTATGTGAGGCCCTTGGAGATTCAATGCTTCAAGGAGACTTCTGTCAACGCTCAAGAGCTGCCAGCCTCTGTTGTAACCTGGAATCGTGTGTGTGCTCAGCTAATGGAACCCTCATTTCTCTTCTGTTTAAAAAAGCTAGGATCAGGCTTCTGACAACAACATTTCATGTGCATCCTACAAGATTTCCTCAGCCACATAATTGCGATTCAGAATAATGGTAATTTGCCATAAATACTAAGTTGCATTCTCTTTTTACAAAATGCAAAGCATTTTAAAATTAGTTTACTCAGGCGAGTTGACTTAATTTGGTTCCCAATTCATTTTGTTTCAACATCTATTACGTTGATTTCCAGCTGGCACATAAAAAATCCATTTGTAAGCTTCCATTGTATATTCTCAAAAATGGCGAGAGGCTTCAACTTTCAAACCTGCTTGGCAACAAACTGTGGTTTAAGACTGAAACTGGATTTTGAAAAGTTCCTGAAAATGTGACGTGCAGAGTCTCATTAATAATATACAATAAAAGCAGAAACTATTGGAAGTACCCTGCAAGTCAGACAACATCCAAGGATGAGAAATAGTTAATATTTTACGTCCGGTATCCTCCATTCCATTATATTACACTTGCCTTCAATTTCAGAACATCCATAAGCCCTTTATAACTAAGGATTATTTTTTGAGGAGTGATTGTTCTTACTATAACTAGTGTAAGCAGGTATTCAGTAAAACAAAAAGAAAATGCTGTAAGTATACAAGTCAGGCAACATCTATCAAGGATGAAGCTGATTACTGTTCTGACTTGATGTCCTTTCATTATAAAGCTCTGAAACATTTACTCTCGCTATACAGATGCTGCCTGACCTGCTGGTGATTTCAAGCCTTTCTAGTTTTCAGTTCAAATTGGTGCTATTTTGCTCTTGAATGGCTGAGTAATTGGTTTTGATGGTTAACATTGAAGGATAATTTTTGCTGTGACTATCTCTATGTTCTCCTTTGTGTATTGTTATACTTTCTAGACCAACTTTAGTATTCAGTCTGATAGATAAGCACAAAATAGCCATGGACGAAGAAGTCAATTTAATAACCCAATAAAATTCTAACATACCTTGTTGTAGCATTTAATTGTTGTTTATATTATGTGAGGAATTACTTCTCTTAAACTCTATATGAGGATATATTCCACAAATTGATTGCTTTAATAGGAATCCTAAATTGATTCTGATTCTATTCCTATTGTTGAGCTTCAAGTCTCATTCCAAGATAACCAGTTGATACCTCAATCTTGTACATTTGCATTAAAACATAGGACAGGCCCTTTGGCCCACAAAGTTGTACTGACCCTTTAACCGACTCAAAGATCAATCTAACCCTTTCCTCCCACATAGCCCTCCGTTTTCTTTCATCCAAACACCTAACCAAGAGTCTCATAAATATCCTAAAGTATCTGCCTCTCCCACCACCTCTGGCAGTGCATCCCAAGCACCAACCACTGTTTGCATAAAATACCTACCTCTGACATCCCTCCTATACTTTCCTCCAATCAGGTTAAAGCTATAGTATTAGCCATTTCCGCCCTGGGAAAAAGTCTCCAGCTATCCAATCTATGCTCCTTATCATCTTGCACACCTCCATCAAGTCACCTCCCATCCTCCTTTACTCCAAAGAGAAAAGCCCTAGTTCGCTCAATTATCCTCATAAGACAACCTTTCTAATCCAGGCAGCACCCTGGTAAATCTCCTCTGCACCTTCTCTTAAGCTTCCACATCTTTTCTATAATAAGATGACCAGAACTGATTACAAATTAATGAAGGTCAACACACCATATGCATTCTCAATCACTCTATCAATGTGCTGTAACTTTGAGGGATCTATGGACATGAACACAAAGATCTCTCTATTCATCCACACTGTATTTTGTATATACATTAACCATGTATTCTGCCTTCAAGTTCAACCTTCCAAGTGAATCACTTCACGCTTTTCTGGATTGAACTCCATCTGCCGCTTGTCAGCCCAGCTCTGTATCCTATCACTGTCCCATTTTAACCCTTCACACTATCCAAAACTCCACCAACCTTTGTGTCATCTGAAAACTTACTAATCCATCCCTTCCAATTCCACAAGTCGTTTCTCAAAATCACATAAAGCAGGGATTCCAGAACAGATCTCTGCAGAGCACAACAGGTCACTCACGTTCAGGCAGAATAAATTCCATCTACTACCACCTTCTGCCTTCTGTGGGCAAGCCAATTTTCCCTGGATCCTATGCATCCTAATGTTCTAAATAAACCTGCCATGGGGAACCTTGTCAAATGCCTTACTAAAGTCTATATACACCACATTTACTGCTCTACCTTAATCAATATGTTTTGTCACTTTCTCAAAGAATTCAGGCTTGAGAGGCATGATCTGTCCCTCACAAAGCCACGCTGACTATCGCTAATCAGAGTATACTTCTCCAAATGCTCATAAATCCTGTCTCTAAGAATCCTCTTCAATAGTTTGCCCACCACTGATGTACAACTCACAGGTCTATAATTCCCAGGGTTATCCCTATTACCTTTCTTGAACAAAGGAATAACTTTTGCCACCCTCCAATCTACTCCTGTGCCCAATGCAGATGCAAAGATCATCACCAAAGGTGCAGCAATCTCTTCCCTTGCTTCCTGTAGTAACCTGTCTGGCTGTGGGGACTTGTCAATCTTGTGCTTTTCAGAAGTTCACCACATCATCTTACGTTGACATGTTCCAGCAAATCAGCTTGTTCTATGCTGATTTCATATTTGTCAAAGTCCCTCTCACAGGTGAACACTGAAGCAACATATTCATTAAGGACCTCCCCTACCTCCTTCAACTCCAGGTACATAATTCTTTTATCCCTAATTGGTCCTACCCTCCCTCTGGTCATCCTCCCATTCTTCATTTACATGCAGGATGCCTTGCATTTTTAAAATCCATTTCCATTGTGCATCTTCCTGAGTACATCCGTTCCCAATTTATGCTCTCAAATATAATGCTTCCTGCCTAATAGCATCATGATTCCTCCAATTAAATACTTTCCCACACTGTCTGCTCCTATCCCTGTCCAAAGCTATGATAAAGGTTAGGGAGTTATAGCCACTGTCTCCAAAATTCTGACCCACTGAGAGATCTCTCACCTGACTAGGTCCATTGCCTTGTACAGATCCAGCATGGACTGTCCTCTAGCTGGCCTGTCTAAATATTGGATCAGGAATCTATCCCAAAAATCTGACGCCATCTAAACCTTTTGCACTAAGGAGGTGCCAACCAATATTGGGGAAGCTGAAAATCACCTTTAACAAAATCCTTGGTATTCTTGCATCTTTCCAAAATTTTCCCTCAGTATCTCTCTTGATGTTATTGAGAGGTGTATGGAATTGCTCCAATAGAGTGATTGCTCCCTGTCTCTTTCAGAGTTCCACCCATAATGACTCAGTAGACCAGAGGTTCAACAACCAACAGCAGACAATCCTTCCACACCGTCCTCCTTTTCTGCAGCCGTGATACTATCCCTGATTAGCAATGCCACGGCCCCACCTCTTTTACCTCCCTCCCTGTCCCTTCTGAAACATCTAAACCCCAGAGCATCCAGCAGCCATTCATGCACTTATGACAAACAAGTCTATCTAATAACCAGAATGTTATAGTTTCATATACTGACCTATGCTCTAAGTTTTTCACCTTTTGTTCCTGATACTTCCCACATTAAAATAAACATCCAACTTACTGCAATTATACCCTTTCTACTGCCTCCTTACTCACAGTCTCTCTACAGGCTGCATTTATCTTTACGCCAATTGCTCCATCCTTTGACCTATCACTCTGGTTCCCATCCCTTGCCAACCTACATAACTTAAACCCTCCCCAACAACTCTAGAAGATCTGTCTGCAAGGATATTGCTCTCCTTTGAGTCAGGTGTAACTTGTCCATTTTGTAAAGGTCATACCTTCCGCATAAGAGATCCCAATGATCAACAAAACTGACACCTTGCACCATACACCAATTCCTCAGCCGTGCATTCATCTGCCAGATCATTCTATTCTTACCCTCACTGGTGCGTGGCACAGGCAGCTATCCAGAGATTACCACCCTTGAGATCTTTCATCCAGTATCTCCTCAGACCAAATCAAATCTGACTCTAAGCCACATCTCAGACTGTGTAAATCAGTCTAGTAGCTCTTTCCTTTATCTTATGGCATCCAGTACTTGAATGTGTCTAAGAATAGTTTTTTTGAGAAATGGGTGTTACATTCAAAATGTCTCCTTACTAATGCGCCAGGGAGCATTACTATTGCCTCCGCTGCCATTTATTTGACTGTGCTCCCTCAACATTTGAAAATCGAAAACAAATCTATTGAGCAGTTCGAAGTCTGAAATAGAAGCTGAAAATGGTGGTTATGTACAGTGGATTGGGCAGCATTGGTGGGCAGAAAGCAGGGCTAATTTCAGCTCAAAGTTCTTGCATCACACATTTTTTCTCCAGTTTGTTTTCAGTTTCAGATAAAGTACAGAAGAGCTGAACAAGGAAGAAAAAGTATCTGTGATAGAGAGGGATCAGAATACCATAGCAGTCTCCACATCAATCATGGTCTGCACAATTGGAGATATTCCCTTTGCCTTATTTGTCACTGCCCTGCCCCACCTCCTTCACTATCACCACACCAACTCTGGCCTTACCCTATTGGCATCATTCCTTTTTCCACATCTGCTGCTCCCCCTATCCCTTCACCTTCTCCAAGCACCTCTGCAACAAAAAATAACGTTTTTATTCTTTCTGAGCTCTAATGGGTTTTCAACCATCATATTCTCACTCAGCCTCCATTTCCATAGAGACAGTATAGCTGAAGTTGGCGAGTGGTTCCAGCATTTTCTGAAAATATTGCCTTTGCTGTTTTGCACTGACCGGATGCTTACTGCCCAATGTACTGACACTCAGGATATTTCAGCTTCATCGTAAGCTAATTCAACACCATTGGTGAAGTATAAAGGTGAAGTGCTTTCTGCCTGCAGTGTTTTTCTCCTCTCTGAATTAAATTTTATCTGACATTACACTGAGGTTATATAGATTTTCTCAGCACATTCCAAATTGTTACTTTGTCTCCTTTGATTCAACTTTCCAGGTATTTTGTATTAGTGGTTCAAAGGTTCAGTTTAATATCAGAGAATGTATGCAGTTTACAACCTGAGATTCTTACTCCTCACAGATCCATTTAACAGAAGAAAACCACAAAGAATGAATGACAGAAAAATGTTAGAACCCCAAAGCCCTGCTCCTCCCTCCCATGCACTAGCAGCAGCAAAACATTAACCCTCCTCCCACTTGCTCCAGCAGGAAGCATCAGCACCCTCCGCCAGCTGCCATGCAAGCAATAGCTAAGCCCCCAAAGAGACCATGATCTAGAGTCCATCAAAAACTATAGTCCAAAGCCCAGCATTTTGATATGCCACAGGCTCTCTCTCTCTCTCTCACTAATGAGCAAGAGGGAGGTATGACAGAACCCCAGCTACCTTGTAAAGGAAAGAAGAGCCATTAAAGAGAGGAACTTAAGCTGTTTCGCAGATGAACTCGAAGAAGTTGTCGTCTGGTGCTATCTTAGCTCTTCCCTCCTCATTTGCCAACTTAGCCACCTTGCATTCTGAACCTTGTCTGAAAATATGAAAAATAATGGATGGAACAGTGGCAGTAACAAAGTGAAATATGGCACTAAAGTGGCAATATTGAAGAAGCTTTGAATACTAAAAAAAAATCAGTAAAATTAAACTCAAGAAAATAGTTTTTGCACAGTTTCGTTGTCATCTTTTGTTTATGGAGTAGTATGCTGTCTTCTGTTTTGTAGTTTGAATTGTGTAATTTGACAAAGAAATGTGCTTCTAACATTAGAGTTAAAGTGCACTGTTAAGATAGGGAAAAGTGGTTTGCTCTGCAGCTTTTGTGTGGGGAAATGGTGCATAAAGCATGTTAACCACTGATGCTAATGTCTGTAATACTGAGTAGAGAGAATTACAATTATATTCCATGTGACTGCATTACCCAACCTCTGTACATCAGTGAACTATTATCCAACCTTTTCATCGTTTTAAATTATTTTGTAACCAGGCCGTTACTTTAGAAATTCTTTAAGTGCTACTTTAATTGGGGCAGATTTTCTTTTTTTTTATTGTTTCTTTTTGTGGCACAATAGGTGGCATTTTTTGCCATTTCCTTAGCATTTGTCTGTTTTTTTTATGAGGCCCTCAACCCGGTATGGATGGAAAGCATGCAAGCAGCTGGCTGGGTTTGAACCCAGGACCACTGGCCTTGAAGTCTGGTGCTGATGCCACTACATTACTGGCCATCGACAGTTTCTCTTTGCTTTGATCATAACTACATATATCCTGCAAGATTACTTCATTCATCATAACATCTTCATGTGACTTAGAAACTTCCTGCAGACTATATTTAAAAAATGGCAGTAACATGTCAAGAAGCACTGGTGCCCCCCAGGGCTGTGAGTTCAGCCCGCTGTTGCTCATGCTGCTGACTCATGACTGCCCTGCCAGATCCAACTCAAAGTGCGTCATCAAGTTCGCTGATGGTTGGCCTCATCAGCAACAAAGGTGAGTCGGCATACAGAGAGGAGGTAGCGAGGTTTGTCAAATGGTGTGAGAACAACAACCTGAGCCTCAATGTGGACGAGGCAAAAGAGATGACTGTGGACTTCAGGAAGGAACAGGTTGACCACTCTCCATTACACAGCAATGGCTCTGCCATAGAGAGAGTGAAAAACACAAAGTTCCTTGGTGTACACATAATGGATGATATAACCTGACCCCATAACACCTCCTCACGAGTCAAAAAGGTCAACGTCTACACTTTCTGAGGAGATTGAGGCATGCAAGGCACCCCATCCCCATTCTAACAACTTTCCATAGCAGCACCATTGAGAATGTCCTGTCTGGCTGCATCATTGTGTGGTCCAGAAGTTGCGAGGCATCAGACTGCAAGATCGTACAGAGGATAGTAAAAACCACTAAGAAAATAACTGGGGCTTCCCTCACCCATTTGTGATATCTACCATGAGTATTGCAGAAGAAGGGCTCGAAGCATGGTTGAGGATCCCTACCCCTTACGATCTCTTTGACTCACTGATGTCAGGAAGAAAGTACACAGTCAGGACTTGGATTGCCAGACTGGGTAGCAGCTTCTTCCCTTAGACTTTGAGACTACTGCCACCACCGAGATCCCGTCACTAGGACAGCGAGCTGGTTACTGTACTGTTGACTGTTTACCTGTGCTGCACACCATGTGCACTTTGAATGATATTTTACCAATTATATTTTAGATTTATGGTAATATTTTGGTTTATGTGTTTTGTGTGATATATGTTTTGTGGCTGCACTGTGTTCTGGAGGAATGTTGTTTTACTTGTTTGTACATACAGAATAGTTCAATAGTTCCATTTAATAAATTCCATTTAAGAAATGTATACAATATACATCCTGAAATTCTTGTTCTTCACAGACATCCATGAAAACATAAGAGTGCCTCAAAGGATGTGACAGTAAAAATGTTAGAACCCCAAAGCTGCCCTATTCCCCCCTCCAACGTACAAGCAGCAGCAAAGCATCGACTTCCCCTCCCCCATTTGCTTCAGCAAAAGCCATCAGCCTCACCCTCCACCCACTAAGCAAGCAATAGCAAAGCTCCCAAGAAAGACCATGATCCGCAGTATAACAAAAACTAATTGCTAACCTGACATATTCGACATATCATAGGCTCTCTCTCTCCCCCTAATAAAGGGCCAGAGAGGTGCCACTCTTCAAGAGGGGAGACATAAACAAAACAACTTGCTGATTTGCGATGATAAACTCTGCCACATCGCTTTTTTCCCAAGTTCCCTGACTAGAGAATTGGCAGCAAACTCTTCCTCATCAACGAGAGAGAGAGAGAGAGAGCAAAATTTGCTGAGTACAGAGTCGCAACATCTGAGCCACTGTTTCCGATGTTCCATTTTCTCCCATGATGCTTTAGTTGGTGGCAATAGCATAGAGTCAGTTTGTCCACAGGGCCGCAAAGACTGAGAACCCTGAAGGCACACGCATCTTCTGGGCTGCGTTGTCAGGTTTTCGCAAAGCAGCCGGCCGGTCTCTGACATCCACCCTGAAAAGGGGAAAAAAAGAGACATCAAAGGTAGAAATTAAGCTGTTTCCGCAAATGAGCTTGAAGGAGTTGCTGTTAACTGCTGTTGTAGCTCTGCCCTTTTTCAGTAGGTACAATCAATTGACAATAAACAAGAATTTGAATTTTTGTGTTTGAAAATGATGTACATGAAATGGAAACCAATATATGCTTTCTCTGTTAGTAGGTGGCTCTCCAATAGCGGATTTCCATTGTCTTCAACAAAGGTAGATATACAGTTTCTTTAAAGAGCGCAGAGCAAGCAAGTTGCAATATCCCATTGCAAAAGAATAGTTAACATGAGACATAGTAAGAGTGAACACAAGAGAAAAGAGGAAGTACTTGCACTTTCGTTCCCCACTCAATCAATTAGAAATATCCACTGTTCAGATACTCACTTTGCTGAATCAAACTACCTGGTGTTTCTGCAGACGTTAAAATAAATGATATTTTGCAGTTCATTTCACCATATTCTCACTTGCTCAGCATCATTCTATATTTGCAGTGATATAGTGTCCTCCAGAGTCCTTATTGTGTAATTACATATTCTTAACAAAGAAAGAAATTATCAGTTCTGCTGCAGAAAAATGTCCTCAATATTTGCAAAAGAAGTGGTTATCTGCAGTTTAAAAGGACTGGACAGGTGTATAGTTATAGATGGCTGTGGTCCGCAGATCCAGAAGCTGACCCAAGTTTGATATACCAGCACACTCGTAGAGTAGGGAACAGGCTATTCAGCCCTTCATGTCTATGCTGAACAGTGGGCACCCATCTTTATTAATCTTATCTCCAGCTCTTAGTGCATTGCCATCTATACCCAGGTAGCTCAAGTGCTTGTCTGGATACTTCTTTAATGCTGTCAGTGACTCTGCTTCTATTTCTCTCTCGGGCAGTGTATTGCACTCTCTATGTGCAGTATCCAACATCAGGAACCTCCACCACCCAGTACCTGCTCTCTTCTCGTTGCTGCCGTCAGAAAGAAAGTACAAGAGCCTTAGGACTTTTACCACCAGGTTTCGGAACAGTTACTACCCTTCAGCCATCAGGCTCTTGAACAAAGGGGATAACTTTGATCAGTTTCACTTGCCCCATCATTGAAATATTCCCACAACCAGTGGACTCACTTCCAAGGACTCTTCATCTCATATTTTCAATATTTATTGCTTATTTTTCATATTTTTTTTTGTATTTGCATAGTTTGTTGTTTTCTGCGCTCTGGTTGAAAGCCCTCGTTGGGCAGTTGTTCATTGATTAAGGATGAGGTTTTGAGGTACTTGGAGACTAATGATCAAAAAAAGCCAAAGTCAGCATGGTTTCTGTAAAGGGTAATCTTGCCTGACAAATCTATTAGAGTTATTTAAGGAAGTAAAAAGCAGGGTGGACAAAGGGGAGGCAGTGGATGTCATTTAGTTGGATTTTCAGAAGGCATTTGATAAGGTGCCACACATGAAGCTGCTTAACAGGATAAGATGCTATGGCATTACATGAAACATACTGGCATG
Source organism: Mobula birostris (assembly GCF_030028105.1). NCBI lineage: Eukaryota > Metazoa > Chordata > Chondrichthyes > Myliobatiformes > Myliobatidae > Mobula > Mobula birostris. The sequence continues at coordinate 19,391,636 of NC_092389.1, forward strand.
GATAGCTGAATGGCTGACAGGCAGGAGGTAGTGAGTTGAAATAAAGGGGGCCTTTTCTGGTTGGCTGCCGGTGACTAGTGGTGTTCTTCAGGGGTTAGTATTAGGACCGCAACTTTTCACATTGTTTGTCAGTGATTTGGATAATGGAATTGATGGCTTTGTGGCAAAGTTTGCGGATGATACAAAGAAAGGTGGAGGGGTGGGTAGTGCTGAGGAAGCAATGCAATTGCAGCAGGACTTAGACAAATTGGAAGAATGGGCTAAAATGTGGCAGATGGAATACACTGTTGGGAAATGTATGATAATGCATTTTGGTAAAAGGAACAATAGTGTGGACTATTATCTAAATGGGGAAAAGGTTTAAACATCAGAGGTGCAGAGGGAGTAGGAGTCCTCATACAAGATTCCCAAAAGGCTAATTTATAGGTTGAGTCTGTGGTAAAGAAGGTAACTGCAATGTTGGCAGTTATTTCAGGGGGAATAGAATATAAAATGAAGGAGATAATGCCTAGCCTTTATAAGCCATTAGTCAGGTCGCACTTGGAGTATTGTCAACAGTTTTGTGCCCCTTATATCGGAAAGGACGTGTTGTCATTGGAGAGAGTCTAGAGGAGATTCACGAGGATGATTCTAGGAATGAAGGGTTTAACATATGAGGAGCTTTGGGCCTGTACTGACTGGAATTTAGTAGAATGCTGAGGTATCTCATTGAAACCTACCGAATGTTGAAAGGACTAGATAGGGTGGATGTGGAGAGGATGTTTCCTATGGTGGAGCTATCCGGAGCTAGAGGGCACAGCCTCTAAATTGAGGAGCGACCCTTTAGAACAGAGGTAAGGAGGCATTTTTTATCCAGAGAGTAGTGAATCTGTGGAATGCTCTACCACAGGCTGCGATGCAGGCCAAGTCTGTGTGTATATTTAAGGCAGAAGTTGATCGTTTCCTGATCGGTCAGGACATCAAAGGATATGGCGAGAAGGCAGGTGTATAGAGTTGAGTGGGATCTGGGATCAGCCATAATGGAATGGCGGAACAGACTTCTGCTCCAATATCTTGTGCCTTATGCTCTTAGCGATTCTGTTATAGTTACTATTCTATAGATTTGTTGAGTATGCCCACAAGAAAATGAATCTCAAGATTGTATATGGTGACATATATGTACTTTGATAAATAAAATCTACTTTAAATTTTTGAACTTTGAAAGTTCTCCCTGAGAGCTCCTCTAATTCTTTTTTTTACCCCTTACCATAAATCTGTGTTCTCTCGTTTTCAGAAAACAGACTCTAAGTGTACAAGCTGTGAAAACCTGCTGTAAGGTAACTCAAAATTGTGACTTTTAATATGAAATGGATGCCAGCTGGGAGAGGGGGAATGAGTTGAAGTTCTGGTTTCTCAGACCAGTGAGAGGAATGAAGTGCAGCACTTGGTGTTAGATCAAAGGGAAAACTGCAATTCTGCTGTTAACAATAGTAGTGTTTTACCCGTGAAACTGCACAACCATGTGTACTACAGCTACAGTCAGTCACCAGAAGTCATCTATGGATTTACTCCTGTTACATTTGTTAAAGTATGTTGAACTCAGCTCATGCACTCGAAGATTAGCATACCTTATTGTTAGTCATTGCATTATGGTTATTTTATTGTATTTAAATAAATGCAATTTACCAGGAATAAAGGAATTCTGGTTTTCTGCTGTTTACTAAAATCCCCGGCTAGGATAACTGCACAATTAGTCATCAGAATCAGATGTATCACCACAAACATAATTAAATTACTAGTTGTGTGTATACAGTGTGTAGGACAGAGGAGGATGTCAGTTCTACTTGGGTCACCTAACAAGGTAGGGCATCATAAATCTGAAGCCTTTTATGGAATCTGTTCCATAGAATCATAAAACTTTATGACTATCAAAATGGACTTTAAGTTAGTATCATTCCCTAGCTTTAGTCCATAGCTCTGCAGATTATAGTTCTTAGAGTTCTTCAGGTACGTATGACAAAATGGTGAAGGTTCCTTCAACTTCATTTCAGGTAAAATGCTCCTATTTTCACTGAGAGATTTTTTTGTTCCCTCCAACAGTTTATGGTGCAACTGTAATGAAAACCAATTTACCCCTGGGATCAATAAAGTATGACTATGACTATTATTGAATAATTTAAGTCCATAACCCCAATTTACTGACATCTGTGCCAAGGGATCCAGGTCCTTTCTCTTAACTCAGTCTCCTTAATTCAAATGGAAATCACAATTCCTCTGTCCTAATGACATGCCTGCAAATCCTCTTTGCACCTTAGTTCTATTACACCCTTCTCAGCAAGGTGACCAGAACTGTACACAGCAATCTAGTGTGGTTGAACTAATATTTTAAGCAGCTCTAGCCTATATTTACTGAAACTTGGAATAATGATTATTGTTTTCTATGCTTTGGACAATAAATGGACATAGCTTTTTTAAACGTTGGTATAGTTACAAAATTCTCACTTATCAGTAGGAAAGTTATTTCAACTTTTCTTTCCTCCAGAGCTATAAAATATTTTATATTCTGGTTCCCTGCCCAGGGTATTTCTAACTGCTTATGTGATTGTCAACAAAGAAAAACGAGGTAATTAAAAGAATCCTGTTATAAATAAATTGAATAATACTGTAAATATCAATTGTCAGTGTTGAATTGCAGTTACTTCAGTGCTGAATTGTTGCAGCTTTAATCCCAATAAATGGCGGGATGTTTGAGACTCATCACAGGAGCAGAAGTCCTGAACTTGCCAGCTGGACTCCTCTGCTGGTACTCTGATCTTGGACTCAATCTTTGTGCTCAGTGGTAATTCTGCAAAAATTTTATGCATACTGCAAAAATCCAAGGTTGCATTTCTTATTATTTTTCAGGATGTGGTGAACAGCCGGAAGACACTATTTATCTTGCGTGCATCTTGTGATGAGTAATATGCTAGACCCTTCAAAATCTGTGAAATTTAACCATGTTAAGTGGAACTGAAATCATACACACATTATATCTTTTTGAATGAAATTAAAGTGCAATTGAGTATCCTTAACCATCTGCAAAATCTCATAACTTTCAGTTTATTTTTTGTGGTTATCAAATCTAATAAATCTTATGTCAGAGGCTTTCACAGTGAGGTTTCGACCCAAGCCTCTAGACTGAAATGTGGCGATGAAAAACATTAAGTCCCCATTGATATTTGGTCGTATGCAGCAGCAAATTGGGTGAATTGGGCACAGAGTCTGGCCCTGTGGCTCAGAAGGGTAGGGAAAAGAAGAGGATGGCAGCAGTGATAGGGGACTCTATAGTTAGGGAGTCAGACAGGCGATTCTGTGGACACAGGCAAAAAGCATGGATGGCAGTTTGCCTCCCGGGTGCTAGGGTCCGGGGTGTTTTTTGATCGTGTCCACGATATCCGGAAGGAGAAAAGCCAGAGGTTGTGGTACATATTGGTACCAATGACATAGGCAGGAAAAGGGAAGAAGTCCTGAAAGCAGACTACAGGGAGTTAGGAGGGAAGTTGAGAAGCAGGACTACAAAGGTAGTCATCTTGGGATTACTGCCTGTGCCACAGGACAGTGAGAATAGGAATAGAATGAGGTGGAGGATAAATGCGTGGCTGAGGGATTGGAGCAGGGAGCAGGGATTCAGATTTCTGGATCATTGGGACTACTTTTGGGGCAGGAGTGACCTGTACAAAAAGGAAGGGTTGCACCTGAATCCCAGGGGGACCAATATCCTGGCGGGGAGGTTTGCTAAGGCTATTGGAGAGAGTTTAAACTAGAATTGTTGGGGGGGGGGTGGGAGCCAAACTAAAGAGACAGAGGAAGAGGCAGTTGGCTCACAAATAGAGAAAGCTTGGAGACAGTGCGAGACGGAGGATAGGCAGGTGATAGAGAAGGGAGGCGCTCAGACCAATGGTTTGAGATGTGTCTATTTTAATTCAAGGAGTATTATGAACAAAGCGGATTAGCTTAGAGCATGGATCAGTACTTGGAGCTATGATGTTGTGGTCATTACAGAGACTTGGATGGCTCAGGGGCAGGAATGGCTACTTCGAGTGCCAGGCTTTAGATGTTTCAGAAATGACAGGGAAGGAGGCAAAAGAGTTGGAGGCATGGCACTGTTGATCAGAGATAGTGTCACGGCCGTAGAAAAGGAGGAAGACATGGAGGGATTGTCTACAGAGTCTCTGTGGGTGGAAGTTAGGAACAGGAAGGAGTCAATAACTATACTGGATGTTTTTTATAGACCACCCAATAGTAACAGAGATAGGGAGACAGATTCTGGAAAGGTGTAATAATAACAGGGTTGTCGTGGTGGGAAATTTTAATTTCCCAAATATCGATTGGCATGTCCCTAGAGCGAGGGGTTCAGATGGGGTGGAGTTTGTTACGTGTGTTCAGGAAGGTTTCTTGACACAATATGTAGATAAGTCTACAAGGACAGAGGCTGTACTTGATCTGATATTGGGAAATGAACCTGGTCAGGTGTCAGGTCTCTCAGTGGGAGAGCATTTTGTAGATAGTGATCATAATTCTATCTCCTTAACCATAGCATTGGAGAGGGATAGGAACAGGGATAGGAACAGACAAGTTAGGAAAGTGTTTAATTGGAGTAAGAAGAAACATGAGGCTATCAGGCAGGAACTTGGAAGCATAAGTTGGGAAGAGATGCTCTCAGGGAAATGTACGGAAGAAATGTGGCAAATGTTCAGAGGATATTTGCGTGGAGTTCTGCATAGATGTGTTCCAATGAGACAGGGAAAGGATAGTAGGGAACAGGAGCCATGATGTACAAAGGCTGTTGTAAATGTAGTCAAGAAGAAAAGGGCTTATGAAAGATACAAAAAACTAGGTAAAGATAGCGATCTAGAAGATTATAAGGCCAGCAGGAAGGAGCTTAAGAATGAAATTAGGAGAGCCAGAAGGGGCCATGAGAAGGCCTTGGCGGACAGGATTAAAGAAAACCCCGAGGCATTCTACAAGTATGTGAAGAGCAAGAGGATAGGATGTGACAGAATAGCACCAATCAAGTGTGACAGTGGAAAAGTGTGTATGGAACCGGAGGAGATAGCAGAGGTACTTAATGAGTACTTTGCTTCAGAATTCAATATGGAAAAGGATCTTGGCAATGTAGGGATGCCTTACAGTGGACTGAAAAGCTTGAGCATGTAGATATTAAGGAAGAGGATGTGCTGGAGCATTTGGAAAGCATCAAGTTGGATAAGCCACCAGGACCGAACGAGATGTACCCCAGGCTACTGTGTGAGGCGAGGGAGGAGATTGCTGATCTTCTGGCAATGATCTTTGCATCATCAATGGGGACGGGAGAGGTTTCAAAGGGTTGCGGATATTGTTCCCTTATTCAAGAAAGGGAGTGCAGATAGTCCAGGAAATTATAGACCAGTGAGTCTTACTTCAGTGGTTGGTAAGTTGATGGAGAAAATCCTGAGATGCAGGATTTATCAACATTTGGAGAGGCATAATATGATTAGGAATAGTCGGCATGGCTTTGTCAAAGGTAGATGGTGCCTTATGAGCCTGATTGAATTTTTTGAGGATGTGACTAAACATATTGATGAAGGTAGAGCGGTAGATGTAGTGTATATGGATTTCAGCAAGGCATTTGCCAAGGTACCCCATGCAAGGTTTATTGAGAAAGTAAGGAGGTATGGGATCCAAGGGAACATTGCTTTGTGGATCCAGAACTGGCTTGCCCACAGAAGGCAAAGAGTGGTTGTAGAGGGGTCATATTCTGTATGGAGGTCGGTCACCAGTGGTGTGCCTGATGTGTTCTGGGACCCTTTCTCTCCGTGATTTTTATGGATGACCTGTATGAAGAAGTGGAGGGATGGGTTAGTAAATTTGCTGATGACACAAAGGTTGGAGGTGGTGTGGATAGTGTGGAGGGCTGTCAGAGGTTACATCGGGAAATTGATAGGTTGCAAAACTGGGCTGAGAAGTGGCAGATGGAGTTCAACCCAGATAAGTGTGAAGTGGTTCATTTTGGTAGGTCAAATATGATGGCAGAATATAGTATTAATGGTAAGACTCTTGGCAAAGTGGAGGATCAGAGAGATCTTGGGGTCTGAGTCCATAGGACACTCAAAGCTGCTGCGCAGGTTGACTCTGTGGTTAAGAAAGCATACGATGCATTGGTCTTCATCAATCGTGGGATTGAGTTTAGGAGCTGAGAGGTAATGTTGCAGCTATATAGGACCCTGGTCAGACCCCACTTGGAGTACTCTGCTCAGTTCTGCTCGCCTCACTATAGGAAGGATGTGGAAACCATTGAAAGGGTACAGAGGAGAATTACAAGGAGGTTGCCTGAATTGGGGCCTTATGAGAATAGGTTGAGTGAAGTCGGCCTTTTATCCTTGGAGCGACGAGGGATGAGAGGTGACCTGATAGAGGTGTATAAGATGATGAGAAGCATTGATCATGTGGATAGTCAGAGGCTTTTTCCCTGGGCTGAAATGGCTAGCACGAGAGGGCAGTTTTAAGGTGCTTGGAAGTAGGTACAGAGGAGATGTCAGGGGTAAGTTTTTTACGCAGAGAGTGGTGAGTGCGTGGAATGGGCTGCCAGCGACAGTGGTGGAGGCGGATACAATAGGATCTTTTAAGAGACTCCTGGACAGGTACATGGAGCTCAGAAAAATAGAGGGCTATGGGTAACCCTAGGTAATTTCCAAGGTAAAGACATATTAGGCACAACTTTGTGGGCCGAAGGGTCCGTATTGTGCTGTAGGTTTTCTATGTTTCTATGAATGGCATGCAGGTTGACTGGTGTCCCTCTGAGAGTGGAAACAACAGTGTCCATAATTAGAATGAGGATCAAATAAACTTGTGACTTAAACAACCAGTAATCAACATGTTTAGTTTTATGGAAGTTATAATGGGTTGTATTACCTGGCAGAGTTCCTAGGTGTCAAATCATAATTAGCTTGAAACAATGATAATCTTTAGCAACCAATAGATTCTGGATGTGTAAAGTGAGTTCATTGCAAAGTAATGGTGTTCAGTAAGATGGTCATAATTAAAATGGATGCAATAGGAAGAAATGCAATATTATTTATGGAACATTATATGCTAAACTGGAAGCAGAGTTAAAGGTAAAATACTTGGCTTGACACAAGAGTTTGAAGTAATGTACCCAAGAGTTCTTTCCTGGGTCCCAACTTTGATTGATGATTTGAACATAGACGTAACTAACATCAGAAGGTAACATCCAAATTTGTTAATGATTTGGAAATTTGCTCTTTTAGAGAGGGAATCCCACAAAAAGGACAATGGGACCTAGGTGGTGGCTGCCAGTAAAGGTGTGGGAGGGACAGTTGGGGAGCATGCTGAGTGGAAGTGACTGAACATTTTTTATTGTATTTATTTATTTATTGAGATACAGTGTGGAATAGACCCTTCCAGCTCTTTGAGTCATGCTGGCCAGCAATCCCCATTATAACCCTAGCCAAGTGGTTCCCAACCTTTTTTATGCCACGGACCCTTAGTATTGAACAAGGGGTCTGTGAACCCAAGTTGGGAACCCCTGCCCTAGCCTAATCATTGGACAATCTACAATAACCAATTAACCTATCAACTGGTATGTCTTTGGACTGTGGGAGGAAACCCATTTAGTCACAGGGAGTACATGCAAACTATCTGAGGCATTGGTTCTTAAATTTTTATTCACTAATACCCACAAAACCTGGAATCAAATAACCAAAGCATTGCAATGAACCGATCGAAAACAATGTTTCTTTCAATCCCTAACCCTAGCTTGATAAAGGTTACTGTCTACACTTTTGGGTGTGGTAATGGTTTTGGTCATGGTAACACAATGGTAAAGGTCTGCAGATTCTTCCCTGGAACTCTGGCATGTGGACCAGTGTTGTGCAGTGTTGGGCCTTACAAATAGATTGTTCTCTCCTTTTCTTGTATTCAAGATCTGGGAAGCCAAAATGGCACAGAGAATTGTTGAGAGGATGGCTGAATTTCAAACAAATTGACAGCAATCCCTTAGTTACTCTGTTTTGCAGATGAGTCAAGAGTCACCACATTATACAGGAATAAAAGTAAATTCATATGATCAGCATCTGGCAGCACATTGTTTTCTTAGAGTACAATTGTTGTCTTTTATCTTGGGTGCACCTTGATTTCCACATCCAGGCCCTATCACTCATTTAACTTACAGGATGGGGGTGGTAAATGCAGGAATGCTTTTGACAGAGTCGCCTAAATTCAAACATAGTATTTTGATATTCATTAGCGCTTCTCTAACAAATATTAGTCTCACTATTCATGTCATCTACTAGCCTGAATACAAGATTATACAATTCCCAGTACTCATGGTAAGAATGTAGTTCCTTCCTATGCTTTAAGTTCCTTGGATTGTTCTGCTTTTGCTTTTCACTCGAAGAAAGCTGATGCATTTGATTGGCAATTTTAGAGATGAGACTAAAGCACCTATCTCAAGAGAAGAGTTGGCCATTTAAGTTTATTAAAGGCAGTATGTAAAGGCAAGATACATTTTCTGTGAATTTCCTTATATTGATTTCAAAATACAGTATTGAACTCAAAAAGGTCCTCACACCATCTACCCATTTATTCACTCACACAGGATGTTGGAGAATGAGCTCCATAGGTCAATCTCTCCCTGCAATTGTTGCCACCTGCGTCTTAACAGGCCAGAGGCTGAACAGAATGGCTGAGAAATACCAGATAATGACTAACTTGAAATCACATTAACTAATCTATAACCAATTACTCAGCAGACCAGAGAACTGAACTTCTGTTTATTTTCCCTAATTCTGTAAAAAGGAAAATCACGCCTCAGAACAATAACTCCCTTGTTAGCCCTGACTGAATATGGTAAGTCATCACATGAAGAATTCTGGTATAGAATCCATATCTGACTCTTTGTAGAACAAGAAATTAGTGTTTCACAGAATTGTTGGCCTTGAAAGAGTAGGTAACAGAAGTTCACATCATTTAATTCCAAGCTTTTGATTCTTCTCAAAAGCATGATTTCTAGAGAGGAGGTCATCTCATTTATAATCTTTAAGCTTCTGTTTGTACATGGTGAGTGATGCACAAGCTATTTTTTCTGTGTCTAATGAATAAAGGAGACTCATTGTCCACAATTGTAAGGAATCACTAAACAGCAACTAATCCTCATTTTCTTTTCTTCAGTGGCAATTTCTGAAAGGGATGAGAAAGGTCTCACTGCTTAATCTAACTCCAGTTTCAATTAATTTCAGTTGTACATCTGATAGGTTTAGCCGAACCTTAAATGCTGAGCTTTGACTAATGATTGTCTGGCATCAGATACCATCTAAAACCTTTAGCTCATTTGCTTCGGCAGGGATTAAGAAAGCATGAAAGTAATTATTTTCTGTTTTAATGAGGGAGGGAGGTTGTTGAAAACATACAGTATGTTTCATCTGGTCACCGTTACTATTTGATGCTAACTTTAATAACAGGGTATATGTGAGCAATGTTTAAGAATGTTATACAGATTATAGATATATCTTTACTCTGAGGCAGATGGCTGTTTCTCTCTTCTCTCTCTCTCTCTCTCTCTCTCTCTCTCTCGTGCCTCTTGTATCTCCTGTTTTTCTTGTATCTGTTTTTCCCCTCAACCAGTTCTCAGCCCCTTTCTTTACCTCCCTCTTTCAATCTCCTCCTTTCACCCATTTTCCCCATTACCCCCTTACCACCTCTCCCTCTGCTTTCTCTTGCCAATGTAAGCCAACTAATGTTTCAGATATACTAATCATTCAAGCAGGCTGAGAATTTGAATATACACATGTCTCTTATGGTCTTTGTGATTCACATGACCCATGCTGACAGGCCAAAGTCAGAACTTTGATTACTTAATGCATCCATCTCAATCCACGTATCTAACATGTTAAACACCTGCACAGCTCCCCATATTCTGATGTTGTCCAGCCTTTTGCTCCTTTCCTGAAATATATTATCTCTGAGCTTTGAATCTCATGACTTGCTCCAACAAATGCGAATAATTTACTGTTAAATAGACAGCAAAGACATTTAGGTTATCGTATTTCCCTTCCATAATTCTTTGCAAATGATTGAGTCTCATTTTCCAATGCAAGTAATGTCAGAAAATAACAAAGGTGGGGATTTTCCATCAGGCCACAATCTTTGCAGTCAGCATGCAAGAGGTTTGCATGTACCTACAAATCAAGGTCACAGGATGTTTTTTAACCCTTGCTAAAATTTAGAACTCGCCTTGGGCAGAGGGTGAATTTCATAAGTGCAGCTCATTGAAATATCTGGAAAGTAATTAAGCCAGGAGTTCTTAAAGGGACCGATAGCATCTTCTGGTTAAGATCGCGCCAGCGTACAACGCTCCCTCGATCAACATCTTCCAGACAACTCTCAAAAATGTCTTTTTTACTTTGTTTACATATGTTTTTCACCTTAGATGTGTTTCTGAGACTGTTAGAGCCTGCAATTTACAGTTTGGAGATTGTTTGAGTGATCCAGTGCTTTGCTGACTGCAAGAAGATTCCGGGAAGTGAACACATACTCGGATGGCCTCAATGTGAAGTAACTTCAAAACAGCCCTCAAGCCATTGTTTGACTCCATTTCACTGGTTAAGGCATCCATTAATTGCCGATTAAAGCACTGAGGAAGATTGAGACATCGAAGCATATGCAGAAGGCAAGTGAGAGTTCAGCACAGTCTGCCTTCCTTTTGATCACTGCTGCAGAAGGAGTCAGTGAACAGCCTATCGCTGCATGGTGGTTAGGCCTGTCTGCCTCGTATGGTGTCCGTCTCTTTCAATGAATGTCGATGATATCGTTGGATGGTATTGCGGCTCTGCATTTATGGGTTGGACTTTTGTGATTTTGGACTGTGGACTTTTTCAGACTTATGGTTTTTATATTCTGTGTTTTTATTGCCCATTTCTTTTCCATTTTGTTGTGTGAGGGGAGGGAGTTTGGGGGTTAATGTTCTGTTAGTTTTTTGTGCGGGGGAAGGGTTTTTTTTGGGAATCGATGTTCCTGTTCCGTTTTCTGTGGAGCGAAGGGAGTTTGGGGGGGGGGGGCGGTTGATGATTGGGATGCCATTCTTTTTTGTGCAGGGATGTGGGTTTGATGCTTCTCTCTGAACAAGTTTCGTGTTCTTTCCTTGTTTCATGGCTATCTGGGAAAGACAAATTTCAGAGTTGTATATGGATACATGCTTTGATAATAAATGAACCTTTGAACTGCTGACATCTGCTTGGGAAACATGCTGTAGGATTTCAAAGTTAGGCAGACATAGATCCTTTGGTCCACCATGTCATAGTGATCTTTCTGTCCATCTGAACTAATCTCATTTCTCTGCATTAGAATCATAAATTTCTATGCCTATACCATTTAAATGCCTCTTTAAGCATAGTAATGGCATCTGATTCTACCACCTGCTCTGGCAGTGCATTTTGTGATAGTATTAGGTTTGCTGACAATGCAGTTCTAAACTAAAATGAGGAACTTAAGCCTTATCGGATATAAATATTTAATATGTTTGTTCACTTCCCAGTTTATTCTCCACAGTGCATTTCGCTGCCAATACCCACTATTCAAGTGGTGGGTTCCCTCTCCCTACCAAAGATAAGATACTTCCAGCTAACAAAGTACTTGGAGATACAGTTCTTTTATTTTCAGTGAAACACATTTAAATCCAAACAACATTCTTAAAACAGATTTAAAACTCAGAGGATTTCTATTTTAGACAGTTCAAAATTACAAACCATTTCTAAAGCACAAAGAGTTTCCAAAACACAGATACAATTCCTTTAAACTAAAAGGACATACCAATGATGCAGATGAACAAGTCTGTTGCAGAAACCAATGCCAGAGGAATGGTCTCCAGTTCACCCTGTGTTTCTTTCATGCTCTTTGATGTTCCTTACCCTATTCCAAATGTGCCTGAATTGCTCTCTACATGTATGCAGTTCCTTTGCCACTTGGCTGACTTCACACAATGATATTTCTTCAGATACTCTTTTTACACAAATGGTCTAAAAGCTTTTTAGACACAGATCTCAGGTACCCATAACAAATGCTGTGAAGCTAACTTCCTTGAGTACATAAAACTACCAACTTATTAATAGATCAGTTACTTGATATGCTAAATGGTACAATCCATCTGGTTTGCAAGCTTCCTTGAACTAAGCAACTTAGTCAGCTTGTCTGTTTTGAAACAAGTTAAATTAAATGACCCAGTGTCTTATACTGGACCTCTTGAGCAATTAGCTTCATGGTATGAGCCAGCAAGTCAGAGGCTCTGTACAGGACTTGTTTACAAAACTGTGTTATCAAACTTCAAGCTGATTACTGCTTTCCATTTATATTTTAAGAACTGAAGACTGGCTCCTGTTTAAGACCAGAAATGAAACAATGCTACTTAGAAGTTTACCTACAATTGTTCGATCTAGACAAGTGGAGCTGCTGTGTTTAGAAAGCCAGCTTGGCAAAACATGAAACCCTCTGACAGAGGAAGTGAATATCCATCACAATTCTAGATATCAACTTAGTATTGCTATTGAGATGTAAAATAAGCATGAGTATTTCACAGCTTTGTCATGCTTTATCTGCCCAGTGTTTGTTTTTGTTTATATTTCTGTCATCTTCATTTTTATACTTATTGTCCTCGTAGACTTTCCTCTTCTGTGAAGTCTATAAAGGAGGACATACACTTGAGAAGAGCATGAAACATGTATGCTCATAAGATTGACAGGTAGGATCAAACTGGTGTTATTTGTAGCTTCTCCACCCACTCCTAGTTACTGCTGTCATTTCACCTCTGTTCTGCTCTGAATAGCTGCTGGTTCCTTTCCTCTGTGGTATTCTCCAATTCGTATTTGATGTACATCTATACAACACTGCTCATTTTAACATGAATTGTATACCAAACCACCAACACCATGAGGTGGGTTCACATTACTTGTATTTTTTTCACATCATGGTAGTTGGAGTTTAAGGATTAATTAGTTACTTTCTATCCCACCCACCTCCTCCCTGCATTCCCAAATGTAGAATATTGACTTTAATTAGGGATTCCAAGGATTAAATGGTGTTTGCTGAGTTGACCAGTTTTACAGATAAAAAACAATCAACAGTTATTGGGTGAAGATAGAAGGAACCAAAGTTTAGAGTCCAAATGAGCAAAGAGGAAAAAAAAATGAATAATCTGAATTGAACTGGAAAATGGTCAAAATCTACAGCAATGGAAGAAAGAGATTGGCTAATATTTTGCATTAATTTTTTGAATAACTGACCTCCTAATTGTTGTTTGCCTTGTCTTTTCCAGATGCTGTTTGACCTGATGTGGATTGTAAGCATTTTCTGCTTTTATTAAGGACCTAGCATTTGAATATTTTTGGTTGTCATTATTGTTTTGTTTATTTTCTCTGTGCAGCACTATTGCAGATTGGTGAAAGATGTTCTAATTCTGCTCTTTGTTAAAGGCAAGAACCCAGAGAGAGACACAGAGCGAAAGAGCAGAGGGGAAGATCATCAATTCAGCCAAGAGACATTCACAAGGAAGTGTAAATCAATTGCAGGGCTTTTATGTTAATCCTACAATAACCCATTTGTTTCTTCCCAGCATTTCCATCGACTCCCCCAAAATTACCACCACTCAGCTGCATATTGGGAGCAATTAAACAACCAATCAGTACTTATTTATAGAATTGTCTGATTCCTAAATATGGTGGTACTTCTGACACTGGCTGAAAGATTCCTGCAGAGTGTGCCTGAAACATGAAAAGGATTGAGACTTGAATGTTAATTAATAAAATTCTTTGTACATTATCTGCACATGAATCCTTGGCCAGTGGGCATTCACAAATATTACCGGCCACACTGAAGATAACTGATTTGCCTCATTATGAACCTTTCACCCTAACTATTTTTTTCTGCTTTGTAATTGAACTTCTGCGAGTATTTTTGAAAGAGCCCCCTGTACCACTAGTCTGATTACAACTGCTTCAACAAGTCTGGAATTAATGACTATAATCTGGACAGAAACAGAAACCCTCATTGTGTGGATTTTTTTGCCTATGGAGGAAAGGACATTGCTATGATTTAATTGCTGAAGATTTATTTCTTTTTGGTTTCTTTATGTATATGGATCTTAATAACACATGTTCTGATGGTTTCAATGAGACAAACAAGGTAAAGTATATAGAGTTAACTTCAAGCAAAGAGAGTAATAGAGTGTTTTATAATAATAGATGTATACAATACTGTAAAGGTGGGAAATATTCTAATTCATTCTGATTAAATAATAGTTGTTAATGGTCAGATTAGTTCAGAACAAAATGTTCCCATTATTATTAATTAATTACCTGAGCGCTTCATGTAGGATATTACAGTAACAAATTTTCAATGTGAAAAATCGTTAAAGATTTGCACTTATAATAGGATGATTTGTCCACGTTTACTGCATGTATAAGATTGAAGCCTAGGCAAAGCACAAACATCCCATTAAGAATCGTGATTCTATTCATCCAGGATGCCAGCTGGTCCATGTAAAATGAGCTACAATATCAAAGTAGATCACTTTCTGGTACATTGCATCCGTGATGTGAAAACGGCTTTACTGTAGCACGATAACTGTGGTCTCTGGTGACATTAATGAAATTTTAACTGCATTTTGAAAAAACATATTCATAATGTTACTTAGAATATTGATCTAAGGCAATCTTGGCAACACATTCACCTCACTGCTTCAGAGTTGTTGGAGGTGTGCTTATCTCAGTAAGTGTCTCCTCTAGTTCTAAACCTTCAATATTCCTCTGCAAATTTTAGCCCATGTCTGAAGTCGATATTTTCCCCCCAAAATTCATAAGTTGATTTGCATTTTCAGATGGCTCCTGCCTGATTCAGGTGGGACATCCAACTACATACCTTTGAAAAACAAGATCTCGATGAAAATAGTGAAGGATTGAAAAGGGTGGCAGTATGCTCTGCCTTCTTACTTCATTTTGTCAACTTTCTTCCCAACTGCAAGTGCAGATGGAAAGTTTGTGGCTAGTTTGAGTAAAGAAAAATTTGGGCTGGTATTACATTTGAGAAAAATTAAAAGTCTGCCATATGGAACTAATTTCATGAGCAAAATATCTTTTCTACTTCAAAATGAAAAGCTTGGGTGTGTTTTATTACATCCCAACATGGCATATTGTTGGTTACATCAATATATTCCTTATTGGTAATTTGATAAATCATATTAAATATTTCAATCATCTCTTTAAATAATTTGCTCTTAGAATGCATCTGTGACAACCAAATATTTTTTAGTGTTTGTTCCATTAGAATTTAATTGATGCTTGTACCATTTCAACAGTCCCGTATCAGCTATGCACAAGCAAATTATTCCATTATATAATAACTAATATTGTTCAGATGGACACTGCTAGATGTCTTATTGTATTATGTCAAGTATATTAAATCAATGAGAATATCTTAAGAAGAAAAAAAAGAGGGGAAGCAGTGGAAGTCTAAAACATCCATTACAAGTAAGCAGCTGCCAGGCTTAGAAGCAAGAAAAACGGAAATGGTTTCTATGGAACAGCCATTTTGAGAAGGGCTCCTTTGAGGTCAAATCGCTGCTCTCATGCCCTAATGACTATGCTTGCAGGTAATGTGAGCAGGCACTAAACTCACAGGAGGAGCATTCCACTCCAATGACTGCCTTTACTGCCCATTTAAAAAAACTAGTGATTTAAGAAAAAGGAAGAAGCTTACCTTGTCTTATCTTAATGCTGCTTTCCCTCTTCACTGAAAGGCTAGTACTCGCCAAAGTCCACATATTGACACAACGACAGGGTTGAACCTGGGAGTTTTGCTTTAACGTCTTACTCAATCCCTTGAATTTCCAAAATAGCAGCATTCCCTTCTATTGAGTGGAATTATCACCCCAAATGATCCTTTGGGCTTGAACCCACAATCTTATGCTTCAGTGTGAATTACTCCTTGACTGCTGTAATCTCAAACACTTCACTTATTCTTATCACATTGTACAAATGCTGCTTTACTAGAGACTTCAGCCATTTCAAGTAAAAAAAGATTAATATCTATGTTAAAATATTGGGACAGGAACGTAAAATAAAAACAATGTTATATATTTGTTCATTAATGTCATAAACATTATTTTTTGAGTTGAGTAGGCAAAATATGGAATGTGAAAATAACAAATTAACAAATAAAATTGATTAGTATAAAGAGTCTGTTCAGAACCATCTAAGATAAATGAATTGTGTGTTTTAACTAATTCTAACAAGAAGCCCAACATGAACATGAATTTTAAAAGGATTCAAGCACATCACAGCCAAGCCTAGGGTTAAAGATCCCTGTTGACCATCTGTATTAAACACACAAGATCTAGATTTTTCTAAATTCTCTTGTGTATGCTTTGTGTCTTAAAAATAAAACATCTCCAATAGAAGCTGCTTTGAGACACAATGAAATCATTGTAATTGATTTACTTATTTTCAGTTTGTCACAATGGGGTGCTGGGAACGGACCCAAATGCAAGACACAGACACTGAAGTACAAGGAACAGGACTTGACTGGAGTAGGGACGTGACAGGATACAGGCAAGGAGCAGGGACAAGAACGCAGACTTGGGCTAGGGAAAGCAGGACCAGGACTAGGAACCGTGGACTAGGAGACAAGGCTTGGTCTCCGAGCCCGAGACTGGACAAGGACAGAGAACCTGGGTCTTGCCTTGGGCTCGGACCCCAGAACCAGGCAAGGACATGACATGGTTTCAGGACAAGACATGGCCGGGGTCTAGAGGCCCGAGCTTGGCTTGGGATCCTCGAGGCTTGGGGTCTTGGGTCTTGAGCTTGGCTGTGGGATCCTCGAGGCTCGGGTTCTTGGAGCTTGGCTGCGGGATCCTCGAGGCTCGGGTTCTTGGAGCTTGGCTGCGGGATCCTCGAGGCTCAGGTTCTTGGAGCTTGGCTGCGGGATCTTTGTCTAGAAATGCGGAGGCTGATAACTCAGAGACTGGAGCTGAGAGACAAACTGGGAACTGAACATCAACATAGAGCCAGGACTCATCCTTCGACAAGCCAGGACTCATCTTTAACACAACACAAACATGAGACAGGACAGAACATAGACATAGAGCCGGGACTTATCCTACGACAAGCCGGGACTCAACTTCATCTCCACACCAAGGTGGGACAGGTCTCTCCGGAGGTCAGGTAACAGCAGAACGGCCAGACTTACCCAAGAGGCAAGGACAAGACAAGACAGGTACCCCTGCAGGGCAACGGCAAAACGGCCTGGCTTACCCCACGGAGGCGAGGACAAGACAAGACAGATTCCCCCCCCCCGCAGGGCAACAGCAAAATGGCCTGGCTTACCCCACAGAGACAAGGACAAGACAAGACAGATCCCCCTGCAGGGCAACAGCAAAACAGCCTGGCTTACCCCACGGAGGCAAGGACAAGAAGAGAAAAACACCAAAGAACAACAGACAGTTCCATCTCTGCTCCAGGGAAGCTCCAAGTCTCAGTTTAGCCAGCAACCTCAGCTGGCTACAGAAACAACCAGATCCCTACCTAGCTTGGAGAGGCTGACAGCCACTCAGCTGGCCCAGGAAACAGCTAAATCCATACCACAGAGTCCGTTCCAACTACTGACAGCAAGGCTCCATGAGGGGATGGTTCCCCAACACAGCCTAAAGATGGCAATTGGCTGATCTAGCCTTCCACCAGCAGGTTACTCCCAGGGGATCTTAACAAAACTAACCAGCAGCCCACACTCACGCCCAAGGCTACTTATATTGCAAGCCCAAAGATGGGAATGAGGTGCCTATGATTAACTCAAACAAGGGACAGCTGGAATACCCAGAGCCCTGAATCCACGGACCGGACTGTGAACCGGAATGCGGACTTCACGGACTGGACCATGACACAGTTAAGTATTCCTGACAGTTTTATGTAATGTCTAGTAATTATTTTAGCAAATTTGAAATTAAAAATATTGAAATTTGTCGAATGATTTATCAAACTACACAATGATATCTGCATGTTCACTTCTACTCTGTTGTATAATTATACACAATTATTTTGACTATAACCAAATTTCAAAATCTTCGAAGGGCAACACTGGACAACAATTTTTTTCAAAAGTATTGCTTCCTCAGAAATTTTGTTTGTTTATGATAGACTGCTTGCAGCTGAACACAAATCTGATGTCAGACTATTTGTATCACGTAGAAATATAATGTGTTTAATTACATAATGGTACTGACGCTTTGTAATAGTTCTACTATGCTAAAATATTTTGTTGATGATTTTAATTTGTACTTAGTGTCTGAGACTTCTCGTTTAAGTGTCCAACAATAATCAGCCAGCATTGATGGATTCCAGTTGCCCTGATACCGTTTCTCCATGACTGCAAAGTCCTGGTGAAAGCTTTCAACATGGTCGTCACTGACAGCGCCAAGATTTGCAGGGAAGAAATCTAAATGGGAATGCAGAAAGTGAATCTTTAGTGACATGTTGTACTTTATGGTTTTGCATGTTATCAACCAGCTGAATTAGTTTGGTGCTCTGTACTTGCAAGAAAACATCCTTGAATGCCTTCCATGCTTTTTTCTCCAGTCCCACAAGAAGTTCACTGAATTACCTGTCATTATGACTTGTTTGATTTGTGGACCAACAAAAAATGCCTTCCTTAATCTTGGCATCAGTTATTCTAACTTAAGTTATGAATTGAAATAACAAATATCAGCGATTTTTAAAAAATGGTGCATGGCAGGGAAATTTCATGGTGATTTTCATGATCAGGAGCCCGAAATCTATAAGATACACCCAAAATTAGTCATGAAGCCAAACCTTTATTATCCAGTGTTATTAGATGCAGAATTTAAAGATGAATGCAGGCAGAGGGTGTCATGATTATTGCAAAGAACTGTTAGTCTGGTTCAAGAATTGTAGAGTGAGGTTCCTGAATAATGAAAAGCAAGTTGCAGTGTAGTCAGACGAAGTTGGGGCAAATAAGCCCTCTTTATCGCAGGTAGAGCCCTTCCCACTATTGAACACATCTACAAGGAGCACTGTGGGCACGTGGCCAAGTCGTTAAGGAATTGGACTAGCTACCTGAAGGTCGTGAGGTCGAGCCCCAGCAGAGGGAATGTGTTGTGTCCTTGAGCAAGGCACTTAATCACACATTGCTCTGTGACGACACTGGTGCCAAGCTGTATGGGTCCTAATGCCCTTCCCTTGGACAACATCGGTGTCGTGGAGAGGGGAGACTTGCAGCATGGGCAACTGCTGGTCTTCTATACAACCTTGCCCAGGCCTGCGCCCTGGAGAGTGAAGACTTTCCAGGCGCAGATCCATGGTCTCGCAAGACTAACGGATGCCTTTATTTACAAGGAGCACTGTAGCAGGAAAGCAGCATCCATCATCAAGGACCCCTACCATCCAGGCCATGCTCTTTATTCACTGCTGCCATCAGGAAGGAGGTACAGGAGCCTTAGGATCTACACCACCAGGTCCAGGACCAGTTATTACCCCTCAGCCATCAGGCTCTTGAACCAGTGTGGATACCTTCACTCATCCCTACACTGATCTGATTCTATAATCTATGGACTTACTTTTAAGGACTCTACAACTTGTGTTCTCAATATTTATCACTTATTTATTTGATATTATTGTTTTGTTTTTTTTCTTTTGTATTTGCACAATTTGTTGTCTTTTGCACATTGCTTGTTTGTCCATTTTTCTTCATGTGCAGTTTTCCATTAATTCCATTGTGTTTCTTTGTACTTACTGTAAATGCTCACAAGAAAATGAATCTCAGGGTAGTATATGGTGACAAATATGTCTTTTGACAATAAATTTACTTTGAACTTTGAACCTTTGGATTTCATCACTGATACCCCAGGATGTTTAATGAGAGGAAGTATTCCTCGAACAGTTTTACAAAAACGTTTAATTAAGAGACTCCGGCAGGATGCTACAATCGCTGTATGGAAATTTCCCTGTACTAAAGAGATATGTAAAGCTAACCCTCATGGCAATAACATTTCAATTCTATTTTCTCACTCTCACTACTGTCAGAATAAATTGTGGTCTTAGAGTCATACAGTACACCAACAGGTCCCTTTGACCCATCATGTCAATGTCAGCCATCATGCCCATCAATACTAATCTCTTTTGCCTATATTGTACCCGTACCCTTCTATGCCTTGCCTGTTCAATTGCTTGTCTGAATGGCCTTAACAATAGTGATTTAGTGACTCAGGGTCTTTCTCTTCAGGGGTTAGTCTCCAGAGTGATTGCTGCAGCAAGTTATCTTTTTTATTGGATACTTGACAGACATTGGTGAGTTCCTTTTGCCAATTATACAGCTATAAGTCCATTCCTCACACATTAACATCTGTGTTTCTCTAACTTCTTCAAATTTCTGTGGACACTGTTACACAATTACCTCAACTGCCAGTTCTGTAATTATCAGAGTGTCTGTTTCATTTTTGCAATTTATAAGGCTACCCATTTCACAAGATGTTAATTCTCAAAATATTTCCATTTGCTTCTCTGGATGGCACACAGTGAGATAATTCACGGTGCGATCCCAGCTATGTCCTCACATCAATTCTGACCAGTTGTCCATTGCGTGGTCTTCCTTCCCTTCACTGTACTTTGTTGGTCTTGGCTTCTAACATCTTCCGTTCTAGCCAGAGCCTGATGGGTACTCGACATCTCTCCCTGACTGCTGTGAACCCTCCCTTTGATCCATGACCAACATGGTTAATGGATCACACAAGTTATCTAAGAAGGTAAATCCAAGCACAGGCAACGTACCTTTGAAAGTTGTGGTACAACTAAATAGTGTACATTCATCAAATCCATTCAGTAACTACACTCAATCAACAGGTTTATTTAAGTAATTTAAATGCCACATGTAACTGTGAGGTAATTTCTCTTTTCTAAGAAATGAATAAACTTGATGAGGGCCTCCATCGATCACAGTTGACCATGAATGCTGTGTCCTAGCTGTCTACATAATATGTGACCCTGTGCAGTGCGATAAGGAGAACAAGCTGTTGCCCATGTAGCAAGCTCCACCTCTCCACTGATGTGATGAACCCAAAGGAGATCGATACAGAGGCTATTTGAGTCCTTCTGGTTCCTTAAGGTTGTTATAGCAGGGAGTGGTAGTGGGGACAATCTCTCACAGCCAATTAAATGCTCCCAATAGCGTGAATAAAAGGTAACTAAATATTAATTAACCCCACCCAACAATGTGCTGGATCTAGAGGAACAAATTTGTACAGAGATCGCAGACTGTTGCAAGAAACATAAGGCTCTGATAGTAGCTGATTTAACTTTCCACATATTGATTAGGATTCCCACACTGTAAAAGGGCTGGATGGGAAAGAGTTTGTCAAATGTGTTCAGAAAAGTTTCCTTAATTAGAATATAGAAGTCCCAACTAGAGAGAGAGTGATACTAGATTTCCTATTAGGGTATGAGACAGGACAAATGACAGAAGTTTCTGTAGGGGAGACTTTGCAACTAGTGAACATAAAGCCATTGGTTTCAAGGTAGTTATGGAAAAGGATAGGTCTGGTCCTCAGGTTGAGATTCTAAATTGAAGAAAGTCCCACTTTGATGGTATCAGAAAGTATTTGGCAAGTGTGGATTGGGATAGGTTGTTTTCTATCTAAGGTGTACTTAGTACATGGGAGGCCTTCAAAAGTTAAATTTTGAGAGTAAAGAGTTTGATTATTCCTATCAGAATAAATGGCAAAGATTACAGCTGTAGGGAACTTTGGTTTTTGAGGGATATTGAGGCCCAGTTTAAGAAAAGGAAGGTAGAGCATAGCGTGTATAGGCAGGCAGGGACAATTGAGGTACTTGAGGAGTATAAGAAGGAAATCAGGAGGGCTAAAAGAGGACACTAGGTTGCTCTAGCAAACAAGGTGAAGAAGAGTCCTAAGGGCTTCTACAGATATATTAAGAGCAAAAGGATAGCAAAGGTCAAAATTGCTCATCCAGAAGATCAGAGTGGTAATCTATGCAAGGAGCCAAAAGAGATGGGGAAGATCTTAAATGGACTTTTTGCATCTGTATTTACTCAGGAGATAGACACGTGATCTATAGATGTGAGGCAATGCAGCAGCAAGGTCATAGACTCTATACAGATTACAGAGGAGGGAGAGTCTGCTGTCTTGAGGCAAATTAAGATGGTTAATTCCCCAGGGCCGAACAAGGTATTCCCTCAGACTGTGTGGGAGGCTAGTGCAAAAACTGAAGGGGCCCTAGCAAAAATATTTAAAACATCCTTAACCACAGGTGAGGTGCCGGAGGATTGGGGGATACCTAATGTTGTTCTGTTGTTTAAGAAAGATTCTAAGAATAAGCCAGGAAAATATAGCCTGACATCAGCAGTGGAAAAGTTATTGGAAAGTATTCTAAGGGGCCGGATATATAATACAAATATTTGGATAGACAGGAACTGATTTGGGATAGTCAACGAGGCTTTGTGCATGGTAATTCACGTCTAACCAATCGTATACAGTTTTTTTTGAGGAAGTTACCAGGAAACTGATGAAGGCAAGGCAGTGAATGTTGTCTACATGGTCCCACGTGGGAGGTTGGTCAAGAAGGTTCAGTCGATTGGCATTCAAGATGAAGCAGTAAATTGGATTAGACATTGGCCTTGCTGGAGAAGCCAGAGAGTGGTAGTAGATGGTTGCCTCTCTAACTGGAGGCCTGTGACTAGTGGTGTGCTGCAGGGAACCAGTGCTGGGTCCGTTGTTGTTTGTTACCAATATCAATCATCTGGATGATAATGTGGTTAACTAGATCAGCAAATTTGCAGATGACACCAAGATTGGGGATGTAGTGGATGTCGAGGAAGACTGTCAAAGTTTGCAGCAGGATCCGGACCAGCTGGGAAAATGGCCTGAAAAATGGCAGTTGGAACTTAATGCAGACAAGTGTGAGGTGTTGCACTTTGGGAGGACAAATCAGGGTAAGTTTTCTATGGTGAGTGGTAGAGCACTGAGGAATGCTGTAGAACAGAGGGATCTGAGAATACTGATCCATAATTCCTTCAACGTGGCATCACAGTTAGATAGGTTTATAAAGGGAGCTCTTTGCACAATGACCTTCAAAATCAAAGTGTTGAGTAAAGTAAATGGGATAGTATCTTGAATTTGTATAAGATGTTGCTGAGGCCTAATTTGGAGTATTTTGTGAAGTTTTGGTGACCTACCAACAGGAAAGATATAAATAAGATTGAGAGAGTGCAGAGAAAATTTACAACGATGTTGCAGGACTTGAATAGATTAGAACTTTATTTCCTAGAACGTAGAAAATTGAGGGGAGATTTGATCGATGTATGCAAAATTATGTGGTGTATAGAAAGTGTGGTGATAATGTGGAACGAGCTGCTAGCAGAAGTGGTGGATGCGGGGTTGATTTCAACACTTAAGAAAAATTTGGATGAGTACATGGATAGGAGGGGTATGGAGGGCTATGGTCCAGGTGCAGGTCAATGGGACTTGTCAGATTAAAGTTTCAGCATGAACTAGATGGACTGAAGGGCCTGGTTCTGTGTAATAGTGTTCTAGAACTCTATGATTTCACGTTTACCTATCCTCATGGTTGCACTGCCACCGTCAGTACTGGAATATTTATTTGTGTTATTGCTAGGTTGTTGCACTATAACCGTAAACATGAGACAATAACAGGAGTCAAGGGATTGTGGTGGATAGTTCTGTGACAGTAGTCAATTAAAAATTGTCCAAATGGGTAGAAGTTTCAGGTAAATGAGATACACTAGCAATGGGATCCCCAGGAAATATGCTATCCCAAGAGGGTTCACAAATTCATTGGTTCAGCTGTGGCCACGTGGGTCATCATGCTGAGAATTGTAAAACAAAGAGGTCACATAATCTGAGACACGGCATTGATCAGGATTTGAAATGTGAGGAATCCTAGAAGCTGGTGCAGTTGGATGTTTGACAGATTGTTTTTTCCCTGATCAATAAGCATTTGTTTGTTTTAAAGTCTTAACGGTTATGTTTCCATAAAGATTGTAAGATTGTTCTTTAACATAGTTTGTGAACAGTTCAACCCTAGAAGAGTAAGTCATTTATAGAACTGGTTACAGAACTGGGACGTAGCACTTACATCTACAGTGATGAAGTATTTTGAGAGGTTGGTGATGAAGCATATCAACTTCTGCCTGAGAAGTGTCTTAGATCCACTTCAGTTTGCCAACCGATCCACAGCAGATGCCTTTTCATTGGCTCTTCACTCAACCCTGAACACCTGGGCAGCAAAGGTGCGTCAATAAGAATGGTCTTTATCGACTACAGCTCAGCATTCAATACCATCATCCCCTCAAAACTAATCAATAAGCTTCAAGTCTTTGGCCTCAGTACCTCCTTGTGCAAATGGATCTGAGATTTCCTCACTTGCAGACCCCTGTCAGTTTGGATTGGCAACAACATCTCCTCCATCAGCTCAGGTGCACCCACAGGGCTGTGTACATAGCCCCCTGCTCTACTCACTTTACACCTATGACTGTGTGGCTAAGCACAGCTCCAATGCCATATTCAAGTTCGATGACAAACCACGTTGTATGCCGAATCAAAGATGGTGATGAATCAGCATTTAGGAGTGAGATTGAAAATCTGGCTGAATGGTGCCACAACAACAACCTCTTACTCAATGTCAGCAAGACCAAGGAGCTGATTATTGACTTCAGGAGGAGGAAACCGGACATCTATGAGACAGTCCTTGTCGGGGAATCAGAAGTGGAGAGGGTCAGCAACTTTAAATTACTCAGTGTTATCATTTCAGAGGATCTGTCTTGGGCCCAGCACGTAAGTGCCATTATGAAGAAAGTATGGCAGCATCTCTACTTCCTTAGGAGTTTGCGAAGATTCGGCACGACATCTAAAACTTTGACAAACTTCCATAGATGTGTATTGACTGACTGCATCACAGTCTGGTATGGAAACACCAATGCCCTTGGATGGAAAATCCTACAAAAAGTAATGGTTAAGGCCCAGTCCATCACGGGTAAAGCCCTCCCCACCATTGAGCATGCCTACATGAAGAGTTGTCGCTGGAAAGCAGCATCCATCATCAGGGATCCCACCACATGGGACATGCCCTCTTCTCACTGCTGCCATCAAGTAGAAGGTACAGAAACCTCAGGACTCACATCACCAGGTTCAGGAACGGATATTGCCCCTCAGAAATCAGGCTCTTGAACGAAAGGGGATAACTTCACTCAGCTACACTTGTCCCATCATTGAAACGTTCTAACAATCTATGGGCTCACTTTCAAGGACTCTTGCTCTCAATATTTATGTATTATTATTATTTCTTCTTCTTTCTTTTTACATTTGCACACTGATTGAATGCCCAAGTTGGTGCAGTTCTTTCAATGATTCTATTGTGTTTATTGGAATTATTGAGTATGCCCACAAGAAAATGAATCTCACGGTTGTATGTGGTGACATATATGTACTTGGATAATAAATTTACTTTGAACTTTGAAGAAATGCAAACAATCTGTGAGTTTTAAATGTTGAATGAGGTATAGCAACATGTGAATTAATTTTGAGATACAGACAGAGAATCAGTCAGCACAGAAACAGTTCCAACTCTTCCATTCTGACAATGTGATTCAATGAGCCTGTACTTGGTCCATATCCCTCCGAACGTTTCCTAACTCGGTACCTGTTTCAAAATCTTAAACATTCTAATTCTACCTGCCTTTACATCTTCCTTTGGCATATACCCACCATCCTCTGCGTGAAAAAGCTGCCCCTGGGTGTGTGTGTGTGAGAGAGAGGTTCATGACCTCACTGTTGCTTTGCCTCACTTCTATAGCTCTGAGTCCATTTCCCAGGTAAACACAGATGCAAAAAATCCATTTAAGATCTGCCCCATCTCTTTCGGCTCCATTCACTTTGATCTTCCAGAGGAACAATTGTCAAATCCTGGGGATTTATCTACCCTAATTTGTCTCAAAATAGCAAGCATCTCCTCCTCTGCTGTAATCTATATACAGTCCATGACCTCACTGCTGTGTTGACTCACTTCTTTTGGTCCTGTGTCTGGCTCCCGAGCAAAGCTATTTAATATTCCCCCATCCCTTTCAGGTCCTCACATAAATCACCACTCTGATGCTTTAGAGTTCTAATTTTGGCCCTTACTATCTATTTTAACATTAATGTATCTGTAGAAGTCCTTGGGAAGCAATGGATTTCCCCCATACTCATAATTCAAAACATTGTGAAACTCTTTAGCTTCATACTGTCTAAGTTACACAATTTGTTAGTGTACTTTAACAACTTCCAAAACTCACTTCCGTTATTTAGATATCACCAGTTCTAGATGAACCTTGTTGGAGTTTGATGCGGTGAGTTCTCCTCCGAGTCCCTGAGTTATCTTGTAAGGCATATTTTTGTACATTATTTTGTATACCTTCAGACATTGCTTAGTCCTTTATTGCCTATTTTACAGATATACGTAAGTCCAGTTCTTATCTATACATGGATATATTTGTTTAAATCCTTCAAGTTTATGTGGGCATCGCTGCACAATGAACTGTTCTGTAACTATCGGAGTGTCTGTTAGTGCTTTTGCAATTTATCGGACTGTTGTAATATCTAAGGATATGCCTTAAATTCTCAACTTGTTCCTCCAACCAGTGACCCAGCACAATCTTATGTAGGAGTACCTTTTACTTGTCAATCCCATGCATGATCAGAAATAATGGCAGCCAATCTCATGGACCATCTGGATCCCTTGCCTTTGCATTACACACTGAAAGTACGGGGGCATTAAAATTTGTCCGCTTCTGTTACAGTGAAGAATGCAAGCAAGTTTGCTGCATTTTCCTCCTGCACATGTCTGGACTTGGTCATTCCGTATGCCTTGGTTATATTAGTGATCAGATAACTTTGACTCCTTGGATCCACATCCAATTCTGTGCTCAAATGCATCCACTATATTTCCAGTCCCAGCAGTCAGAGCAGCAGTGACTTTTTAAAGGTTGTTTTAAAGCTAAGGACTTGTTATTTTTCAGTTCCAGCCATCTGATCAGCAGAGAGAAGGAGTCAGTAGTGCTTAAGATTTGTTTACAGATATACAGTAAAAGGGAAACAGACTTTAGCAGTGTGGCTATTATGGAGTGACTGTTTTGGTGAGTGGCCATGCCTGAGTTGTGGTTGAGAATAACTTTATTTTATTATTTAGCGATACAGTGTGGAGTAGGCCCTTCTGGCCCTTTGAGTCAGCCCAGCAACCCCCGACAACCCTGATTAACCCTAACCTAATCATGGGACAATTTACAATGACCAAATAACCTACCTGGTTCATCTTTGGGATGTGGGGGGAAACCAGAGAACATGGAGGAAACCCACACGTTCCACGGGGAGGGCGTACAGAGGCTCCTTACAGAACCGTGCCAGAGTCGAGTTCCGAACTCCGGAATGCCCTGAGCTGTAATAGCGTCATGGTAACCACCACAATACCGTGGTACTCAAGGTGCTGAGACTTTGGTTCAAGAGTATTCGGTGACAGGAGGTTAAGCAGAATCAGATAATGGCTATAAGTGTTTTCCTTAGAATTGCTCTTCCTACATGAGTAGCTGGAATAGCAGTTAAGGTAGTGGCAGGACCAATGTAGCGTGCATGGTAACACACATCAAAGTTCTGGTGAACACAGCAGGCCAGGCAGCATCTCTAGGAAGCGGTACAGTCGACGTTTCAGGCCGAGACCCTTCGTCAGGACTAACTGAAGGAAGAGTGAGTAAGGGATTTGAAAGTTGGAGGGGGAGGGGGAGATCCAAAATGATAGGAGAAGACAGGAGGGGGGAGGGATGGAGCCAAGAGCTGGACAGGTGATTGGAAAAGGGGATATGAGAGGATCATGGGACAGGTCTTTACCATCCCCTCCGACCTTCAACTGTCGGAGGCAGAACGCTCTGTCGTCAGTAAGGGCCTCACCTTTGTCCCCCTTCGCCCACACCTCAGCGAGTTCCGTGTTCGCCATGATGCGGAACTCTTCTTCCGCCGTCTCTCCTGTCCCATGATCCTCTCATATCCCCTTTGCCAATCACCTGTCCAGCTCTTGGCTCCATCCCTCCCCCTCCTGTCTTCTCCTATCATTTTGGATCTCCCCCTCCACCTCCCACTTTCAAATCTCTTACTAACTCTTCCTTCAGTTAGTCCTGACGAAGGGTCTCGGCCTGAAACGTCGACTGTACCTCTTCCTAGAGATGCTGCCTGACCTGCTGTGTTCACCAGCAACTTTGATGTGTGTTGCTTGAATTTCCAGCATCTGCAGAATTCCTGTTGTTAGCGTGCATGGTTACATCATCTGCAGAAGGCATCCAGATGCAACTTCTGACTGATGGTGTGAAGGAAATGGAGCTGCAGTCTGATGTACTTTGGATCATCCAGGATGCTAAGTGCATCATAGATTAGGTTTTTAGCAAGGTGGTCACACATAAGGTGCAAGCTGCGGGTAGTTGGGCGACCAACAGGTAAGTTAGAGAGGGTAGGCAAATAGTGCAGGATTCCCCAGTGGCCAGTACTCTTAGCAACTTATATCTATTTGGATACCATTGGGGTGGTGACCTATCAGGGCACAGCCATTGCCAGGTCAGTGGCACTGCGGCTAGTTGTGAGCCTCAGCAGGAAAGGGTGAAGCCAAGAAAGGAACTGGTGTTAGGAGATACAATAATTAGGTAGACAGGTAGGAGATTCTGTGGTCATAGACCTTGGTGAACAAACAGTCCAAATACACCACTGTGCAGCTGGGTGTTGGACTTCGTAACTAGCAGACCTCAGATGGACAGGATGCACAACCACTCCTCCCTCCCCGTCATCCTCAACATGGGTGTCCCCCAGGGCTGTGTGCTGAGCCGATTGCTGTACACCCTGCTCACACGTGACTGCACGACCAAACACCCGTGTAATCACGTTGTCAAGTTTGCCGATGACAGGACAGTGGTGGGGCTCATCACCAACAACGAAGAGACAGCCTGCAGAGAGGAGGGAGAAGAACCCAAGGCCTGAAGTTTCAAAGTCATGGCAATGCACATCTTAACAAGCTGCATCACTGCATGCCATGGAAACTGCACTGTGGTGCACAAGAAGGCTTTACAACAGGTAGTCAAAACAGCCCAATGAATCACCAGCTCTAGCCTGCCAGCCATCTGGACCCACTGCAATTTGCCTATTGTCACAATAGGTCTGCAGCAGATGCGATCTCATTATCGTTTCATGCAGCCTTGGATCACCTGGACAGCACTAATACTTATGTCAGGCTGCTGTTTGTTGACTACAACTCAGTGTTTAACACAATTATTCCCACATTTCTGATCAAAAAGCTCCACAACCTGGGTAACTCCCGCTGCACAACTAGATCCTCGACTTCCTCACAGTCTGTGCGGATCAGAAATAACATCTCTATCTCGCTGATAATCAACTCAGGCGCACCTCAAGGATGTGTGCTTAGCCCACTGCTCTACTCTCTCTACATTCTTGACTCTGTGGCCAGGCACAGCTCAAGTGCCATCTATAACTATGCTGACGACACAACTATTTTTGTCAGAATTTCAGATAGCGACGAGCAGGCATACAGGAGCAAGATAGATCAGTTGGCTGAGCGGCGTCACAGCAGCAACATCGCACTCAACATCAAGACCAAAGAATTGATTGTGGACTTCAGAACGGGTAAGACAAGGGAACATGCACCAGTCCTCATCGAGGGATCAGAAGTGGGAAGAGTGAGCAACTTCATATTCCTGGAAGTAAACATCTGAGGTCTATCCTGGGCCCAACATCGAGTTTGCTCCGCCATTCCATCATGGCTGATCCCAGATTCCACTCAACCCCATGCACCTGCCTTCTCGCCATTTCCTCTGATGCCCTGACCGATCAGAAAACGATCAACTTCCACCTTAAGTATACCCACGGACTTGGCCTCCACCACAGTCTGTGGCAGCGCATTCCACAGATCACTACTCTTTGGCTAAAAATATTCCTCCTTCTGTCTGTTCTAAAGGGTCGCCCCTCAATTTTGAAGCTGTTCCCTCTAGTTCTTGATAACCCCACCATAGAAAACATCCTCTCCACATCCACCCTATCTATTCCTTTCAACATTCGGTGGGTTTCAATGAGATCCCCACACATTCTTCTAAATTCCAGTGAGTACAGGCCCAAAGCTGCCAAATGCTCCTCATATGTTAACCCTTTCATTCCTGGAATCATCCACATGAACCTCCTCTGGACTCTCTTCAATGACGACACATCCGTTCCAAGATAAGGGGCCCAAAACTGTTGACAATACTCCAAGTGCGGCCTGACTAGTGTCTTATAAAGGCTCAGCATTATCTCCTTTCCCCTTGAAATAAATGCCAACATTGTATTTGCCTTCTTTACCACAGGCTCAACCTGTAAATTAACCTTCTGAGAGTCTTGCACGATGACTCCTAAGTCTCTCTGCACCTCTGATGTTTGAACTTTCTCCCCATTTAGATAATAGTCTGCACTGTTGCTCCTTTTACCAAAATGCATTATCATACATTTCCCAACATTGTATTCCATCTGCCACTTTTTTGTCCATCCTTCCAATTTGACTAAGTCCTGCTGCAATCGCATTGCTTCCTCCTACCCCGACACCTATCTTTGTATCATCTGCAAACTTTGCCACAAAGCCATTAATTTCAAATGCTACATGCATTTAAATACAGCAATTTGAGTTCAGTATTCTTTGATCTTCTGAATTTAGCCTCTGTGGTACAATATAACTCTTTGCTTTGTCTGCATTTGTACCCAATCATTGGCTTGTCCTTCCTTATATTCACGTTACATCCATCATCTACTTGTAAACCTGCTGGCTCTTCCTCAGCTCTACCATACTGGTTCCCATCCCCCCCGCCATATTGGTTTAAACCACTCCCAACAGCTCTAGTAAACCGGCCCACAAAAGTATTGGTCCCACTCAGATTCAAGTACAACTCGTCCCTTTTGTTACAGGTCCCATCTGCCCCAGAAGAGGTCCCAATTATCCAGAAATCTGAATCCCCGCTCCCTGCTCCAATTTATCTGCCACCTCATTCTATTCCTAATCCTCACTGTTGTGTGGCACAGGCGGCAATCCCGAGATCACTACCTCTGAGGTCCTGCTTCTCAGCTTCCTTCCTAACTCCCTGTACTCTTTTTTCAGGACCTCCTCCCTTTTTCTACCTATGTCATTGGTACCAATATGTACCACGACTGCTGCTCATCCTCCCTTTTCAGGATATTGTAGACACACCCAGAAACATCTCGGTCTCTGGCACCTGGAAGGCAAACTACTATTCGTGTTTCCTTCTTGTGTCCACAGAATTGCCTATCTGTCCCCCTGACTATAGAGTCCCCTATTACTGCTGCCAGCCTCTTCTGTTCCCTACTCATCTTACCTACAGGGCCAGACTCAGTGCCTGAGACATGGCCGCTGTTGCTTTCCCCAGGTAGGTTCCCCCCTCCCTAACAATACTCAAAATGGAGTACCTATTGTTAAGGGGGACAGCCACAGGTGTGCTCTCCACTAACTGACGTTCTCCCTTCCCTCTTCTAACAGTTATTCATTTATCTGTCTCCTGCAGCCTTGCTGTGACCACTTCCATGTCATTCCTATCTATCACTGCTTCACTTTCCCTAACAAGTTGAAGGTCATCGAGCTGCAGCTCCAGTTCTCTAACACGGTCTCTAAGATTTAAATAAGAAATGAGGAATAAACTTACCTACTTACCTTCCCTCCGTCTGTTCTTACCGAAACAGGTGCTTCTGTTGCATCTGCACAGTCCTCCAGTCAACGACTCCTATCGAAAAACTTCCTGCTTTTTAAAGCTCTTCACTGGACCTGCACAGGAACGCTTCTGTTGCGTCTGCGCAGTACTCCGATCAATGACTTCTTCCTCCCACCTTCTTATTCTGACTTTGTCTCTCTTCCTTTCCAGTCCTGATCGTTTGGTCTGAAACCCATTGTTTACTCTTTTCCATAGATGCTGCCTGGCCTGTTGAGTTCCTCCAGCATTTTGCGTGTGATATTTGTGTGTTGGATATCCAGCATCTGCAGATTTTCTTGTGTTTTTCCTTTAATTAATTTTGTTTTAAATTTTGGGCAGAGAAACAAAATCATACATTAATAGTTTTTGAAATTATCATGGAACATACACTTTTTTTAACCTTTCATTACGAATGAGCAAAAATCCATAGGTGGTCTGTATGTGATTGGCGTGGCGTTCTACATATTCTTTGTTGTGCTGAATGGCAAAGTCCAAGGTCATCCGAAATACTACTGTATTAGAATGGTTACACCAAGGCCCACTTACCCATTATTACAACATTCTTCTCAGTCTAGGAATGCCTCTGTTTTTAAATTCTCACCCTGGTTATCAAAAGCAACCATGACCTTGCCAGGCACTTTTATCTGTAACTTTCTTCAGTCCTGAAACCTTCCAAAATCTCAGTGTTTCTCTAGGTCTGGCCTCTTGTACATCCCCAGTTTTCATCACTCCTTTGTTCATGGTTGTCCATTCTATTGCCTGGGCAGCTCTGGATTTCCCTGTTGAAATTTCTTGAACCCCTACTCCCACTTTAAGATACTCCATACCAACTGTACACATTTGATCACTTGGCCTAATATTTCTTCAGACTCTGAGTCCAATTTTTCTTTTATGCTCCTGGTGTGATGAACCTGTAGCAGCTACTTAAAAACCAAACCAAAACTGCTGAGAGACTTATTGAGGGAATTAACACTGTATAATGCACTTCCAAATAGCTGAGTTCCAAGTCAAAAAAGAATGTTCAATCTTTACTATGAAACCAGCAAAGACGAGCAATCAAAAATAGTGATAATGGAATTATCAATATTCATGAAAGTTTGCAGAATGAGTGATATAAGTGAGTAAAGTGAGCAGTCAACAAAAAAAATACATCCCTTGCTCCGTCTATCACTAACTAAACTAATGGCACAAAAGGTGCATATGTGACTATACTAATTTACTTCTACCATGCCCTGACCTACATGACAAATTACTGTAAATTGTAATAAAAATGTGCACCATAAAATACAATACAGAAAGAGAAAATAGATACATTGCTCTTACAGTACCTTTGACTCTTTTATTTTGTTAATGTTGGCATATAAATACAAGATACATTGCACGTTAAATTTTGGTCTGAATTAAAATGATCTCGACTATTACTTTCATTCACTCACCTTCACATTGAAGGAGTTTAGTTTAAACTTTCTACTGTATTTAAACAAAACCCAATATTGAGACAATAGCCTATTCCAACTGTTCCTTCAGCAATGAAGTATTAGCTTGACAGAAACAGCTAATGTTAAAGTGAATTTTAAAAAATAAATCACGCTCTTTCCCTTTTCCTATTCAATGCACTCTTATTAGCCTATCTATAATTTAATCTTCAATTCTCATTTACACATTTCATTTTAAATTCTGAAATTTAAGATAAAAAATACACTGCATATAAAATTTTGAAATGTTCCATCTGCTCCTATTTTACATAAGGCTGCTGTTCTATATCTTTGTATTTTAATCTAATCTCTTCTGCTGTTGATTATTGCTTCAGTTAACTATAAACTCCAGTCTTCTATCTTATCACCCCAAGCCCAAATTGTTCAAGCAAGTCATCTCGGATGTCAGCAGAAATGCCTGCTGAGTGCAAAATGTACTCACTTCTGTTCCCTGACTTATAATTTCATTATCTGCTATTTTTTCATTTTGTCTATGAAACCCTCCTAACTGTTAGGTGACAATTTGAGAATAAACAGAAAGATGCAAATGAAAATTGTCAACCTACTGAATTAATCAGCGATGTCTCTGTAAATGGGGTAACAGGAATCTCCATCTCTCAGTTGCCCTCGGAGTGCAGAGTGTTGTTTTCAGTAAGTGTCTGGGCTTTCATGCACAGAATCTGTGGGGATCTGTAGAATGTCCGAACACTGGCCACTGGTTTAGTGGTGTGATATTTCTGCCAGTGGGATAGGTGGGTGCAAGGAGTACGACCCACAGAGCTCGAAAGCACAGAGGCTTGGCAATGGTCGGGAATGTGATTGGCAATTAAACTAAGGTGAATATTTCTACTATTTTTGCTATGAGAGTTCATTAGAATAAATAAAGAAAATACTTTAAGGTAAGTAGTACTTGGAATGGAACAAATCCATCTTGTGATCAGTATTATGAGGATTAACTAAAGAGAGTTTAGTGGTGTTTCGAAAAAGGATAGCTCAAAGCTGTGTTTTCTAACTGGACTATGAGAGAAGGTAGCTCCCTGGCAGCCAGGTGTGCAGGAATGTATCCAGCTGAAATTACTGGCAAGTCATATTTTGGAGCTGTCCTGGACCTTCAACTCAACACCTCCCCCTGCATCTGGATCCTTGACTTCCTGACCAACAGACCGCAATCAGAAAGGATATGCAGCAACTATCCTCAATACTGGTTCCCCACATGGCTCCAATATCAGCCCCCTACTCTGTGTTCTATACATTCGTCCTGCACGGCCAACTTCTGCTCGAACTCCTTGCTAAAGCAGCCAGCATAATCAAAGGCCCCACCCATACCATTCATTCTTCCTTCTCTCCCCTCCTGTCACACAGATGATACATAAGCCTGAATGCATGTACCATCAATCTCAAGGACGGACAGCTATCCCACTGTTATTAAATGACGGGATCCCTAGTACAATCAGATGGACCCTTGACTTCAATCTACCCCGCTATATAGTTTTGTCTACATGCAGTTCTCTTTCTCTGTAAACCCTTTATTCTGCACTCTGATATTGCTTTACTTCAACGCACCATTGTAATGAACTGATCTGTATGAATGGTAAACAAGACAAGTTTTTTGCTGTACCTTGGTACACGTGAGAATAATAAACCAATTAACCACTTTGCTTCATTCACGTTCTTCAGGGTAAGTTGCTGTCTCCAAAACTAGCAGTCTGATTAGCTCTTAAACATTATTTTTGAAGAGAGAGTCGAACTTCAAATGGAACATAGTCTATTACTATCATCTTCGATTGAAAATCAATTAATTAAAACTCGGAGTCAATTCTATATACGTGGTGATAAAACTGGGAAACTACTGGCTAATCAACTGAAATCGGCTTCGGTTAAACGCCAGATTGTTAAGATTCATAAAAATGGTGGTACTCTGACGGTTGATCATGATGAGATAAATAAATCCTTTCAAGAATTTTATACTTCTTTATACCAATCAGAATTTCCTGATGACTCCACTTTAATGCACAAATTTTTAAAGAAATTGAATATTCCAAAATTACCACCTAATGAACGTTTAAAACTAGATGTACCTATTACAGTAGAAGAAATAAAAAATGCTATTTCTTCGATGAATTCAGGTAAAGCACCTGGTCCAGACGGTTATACAGCAGAAATTTTAAAATCCTCCTCTACTATACTTTCTCCTTGGTTATGTAGAACCTTTATGGATGCAGTATCTATAGGTAAATTACCTCAATTTTTTTATCGAGCTTCTATTTCCCTAATTCTTAAAAAAGATAAGGATCCTACTGAATGTGCATCTTATAGGCCTATATCTTGCTGAATGCGGATTCTAAGATTTTTTCTAAAATATTGGCAATAAGACTGGAGAATGTATTACCTCAAAGTATTTCTGTTGATCAGACTGGATTTATTAAAAATCGTTACTCCTTCTTTAGTATTAGGAGATTAATGAATATTGTTTATACTTCTTTACCTAGAACTCCAGAATGCATCATCTCATTGGACGCTGAGAAAAAGATTAAAAAAGAATATTCTCTGCAACAGCTGAATGCCACTCTGGGTTACGTGGGGGAATGAGGGAAACGTGGTCTTGACTGAGATGCCCATATCCTCCATGAGCAATAAAAAAAAACAAATCCACCATCCATTCATATAATCCATTTGATACTACAACAAACTGAAGTACTGAAAATAACTCAAACAACAGGAATTCTGCAGATGCTGGAAATTCAAGCAACACACATCAAAGTTGCTGGTGAACATAGCAGGCCAGGCAGCATCTCTAGGAAGAGGTACAGTCGACATTTCAGGCCGAGACCCTTCGTCAGGACTCACGTCTCGGCCTGAAACATCGACTGTACCTCTTCCTAGAGATGGCTGCTGCGTTCACCAACAACTTTGACGTGTGTTACTGAAAATAACTTCCTTCTAACCTTTTAAAATTTAAAAACAGTAAAAATAAAAAGTTGGTTGCAAATAACATTACCTTCAAATTGTAAAGAAAATGGAATGAATATAAAGGAAAAGTACCAAGTAGGAGGGTTCATGAGCCATAAGGTCATAGCACCGAAGATAGGCACTAAGTCTTATCAATAAATCTGCCAGTGCACTGTTGAAGTAAAATCTTACTTCACTCTGCCCTCCCCTTAGGAGCTACCTTCTTCAGGAGAAACACATCAGCTTTTTTGACTGCTGATATTCCACAGGTATGCTTTAATGTGATTTATTTTTTATCTATCTCTTAATGTCTACTTTTAATATTAAAACGGCATTCATAGTAATGACTGTGTCGAGCAATTGGAAAAAACAAGGTAGTATCAGTTTTTGTAATGACTGCCATTATGCTGATTAAACTGGGAATTGTAATCAATTGCAGCTTGGAAAAGTGTTTTTGCACATAAGCAGTACAGGAGAAAATGTCTGGAATTGTTTTGTTTGCATTCATCTCAGTGTAAAATGGGTATGTAAATTTATTCAACAAAAAACGGGTATTTGCAAAGAAAATATAAGGTAATTCCTATAGTTTACAAAAGTATTCACAGACTCTTTTAAGCATTTGTGAAAGATGCTTTAAAAGGGAGAGTCTGACTGGACATCCTTGGAACGTTCAAAACTATGTTCCAGCTAATGTGTGGTTCCTATTGTAATAACAAAAATCACAACCAATGTACACATAATGAGCTATATTGAAAAGCTGATGGGCTCTGTCTTGATGATTGATGTCATCAGTTCCATAGCAAGCCACCAGCCTATACCCTAGGATGTTCATGACTTTAGAACACACATATTCAAACACTGAGATCCTATTATGAGTACAGATTCCAGCTGATAAACCTCGTCAGTACATTTTATGACAGGACTGTTTTGAGTCCAGATGTGGAACACCCAGGTACTAAAATTTCACAGCATATCCATTTGAATATGACCTTCTCAATTTAAGGAAATCTGAAAAAAGTAAACAATTCTCTACATTCAATAAGCAAAGTTAAACCCGAGTTTAAAAAATTTACAGATAAACTAGTTTCTGGAAATTGCTGAATGCATTTTTAAGGTCTAATAGGTTTCTTTTATATTAAAATTTGTGTGTGTGGTTTGTATCAATGCGCTCCAAATCTCACATTTAAATACGTAATTCTCTCCAAAGATAAAACAAGGTGGGGCAAGGATTAGTTAAAATCATTAAGTTGCTTTATACTGTATAGTATTTGTGATATTTTTTAATTTTCCAGATTTTCAACATCTGCAATATTTTATGAACATTGGGTTTGATCAGATGTACAATTTAATGAAAACATGAGCCTTTCAAAAATAATGTAAAATAATGGGTTCAATTGTTCTCTGACCTTGGCAATTTACTTGCCAACTTTTCATCACCATGCGAGGAGACATCGTCAGTGCACTGTTGATAGTGGTGTGTCCTCTGAATGCGTGGCCTTTCTGTAAAGGTCTCCCTTATGCATTCTGATAAAACATTTTCAAGTAAATTGCGAAGATCGGAGAACAACTCAACCCAACCACCAACCACCCGGGTTACACATCTTCCGAATTATTTCCAAAGTAACGAACAATGATGCCAACTCATTTTATTGGATTGTTTTAGATCAAATTAAATGGTCCGCATTAGAATTTACTGGC
This sequence comes from Mobula birostris, assembly GCF_030028105.1. Taxonomy (NCBI): domain Eukaryota; kingdom Metazoa; phylum Chordata; class Chondrichthyes; order Myliobatiformes; family Myliobatidae; genus Mobula; species Mobula birostris. The sequence goes on from NC_092389.1 coordinate 19,429,606, forward strand.
TTTGCCTCTTTTAAGGGTTTTTGTTTTCAACAATATTTCGTTTGAGAGAGCGGGACTTCTCTTTAGCAGGCTGTCTTGCCTTTCATCTCTCTCCTTTTAAAGATGGGCAGAGTGTTTTATGAGCTTAATGGTTGAGAGGTGTCTTCTAATCTTCTGTTAAGCCAATGAATGTTACTGTGCAATACATATTCGTCAAATGTATTTGAATGCCTTTGCATTGCAATTTTCAGCCTGATTGAAACTGAGAATTGAGGATCTTGTGGAAAACCTGCATGATCATTAGGTACTGACAGTCTATTTTAATTTTCTTTTGAAAATATATTTTATTCATAATTAATACAGTAAATATAATCAGTATGCATTTTCTCCGCTTTAATATCAGTTCAATGTTATCTTATAATGAGTCAATGAACATAAGAAATAAGAGCAGGAGTAGGCCATCCGGCCCATCGAGCCAGCTCCGCCATTCAATAAGATCATAGCTGATCTGTCCGTAAACTCAGCTCCATTTACCTGACGCAAACAACAGGAATTCTGCAGATGCTGGAAATTCAAGCAACACACATCAAAGTTGCTGGTGAACGCAGCAGGCCAGGCAGCATCTCTAGGAAGAGGTACAGTCGACGTTTCAGGCCGAGACCCTTCGTCAGGACTAACTGAAGGAAGAGTTAGTAAGAGGTTTGAAAGTGGAAGGGGGAGGGGGAGATCCAAAACAATAGGAGAAGACAGGAGGGGGAGGAATGGAGCCAAGAGCTGGACAGGTGATTGGCAAAGGGGATACAAGAGGATCATGGGACAGAAGGTCCGGGGAGAAAGACGGGGGCGGGGGGAACCCAGAGGATGGGCAAGGGGTATAGTCAGAGGGACAGAGGGAGAAAAAGGAGAGTGAGAGAAAGAATGTGTGTATAAAAATAAATAACAGATGGGGTACGAGGGGGAGGTGGGACATTAGCGGAAGTTAGAGCAGTCAATGTTCATGCCATCAGGTTGGAAGCTACCCAGACAGAATATAATCCTGATCCTGTCCCATGATCCTCTCATATCCCCTTTTGCCAATCACCTGTCCAGCTCTTGGCTCCATCCCTCCCCCCTCCTGTCTTCTCCTATCATTTTGGATCTCCCCCTCCCCCTCCAACTTTCAAATCTCTTAGTAACTCTTCCTTCAGTTAGTCCTGACGAAGGGTCTCGGCCTGAAACGTCGACTGTACCTCTTCCTAGAGATGCTGCCTGGCCCGCTGCGTTCACCAGCAACTTTGATGTGTGTTGTCCATTTACCTGCCTTTTCCCCATAACCCTTAATTCCCCTACTATGTAAAAATCTACCTAACTGTATCTTAAATTATATTTAGTGAAGAAGGCTCAACTGCTTCCCTGGGCAGAGAATTCCACAGATTCACCACTCCCTGGGGAAAAACAGTTTCTCCTCATCGCCGTCCTAAATCTTCTCCCCTGAATCTTGAGGCAATGTCCCCTAGTTCTAGTCTCACCTACCAATGAAAACAACTTTCCGACTTCTATCTTATCTATCCCTTTCAAAATTCTGTATGTTTTGATAAGATCCCCTCTCATTCTTCACAATGTCACTATGTTTCCTCAAAAAAAGCACCCATAAAGTGTTTGAAAGCCCAATCTTTCAATGTCCCATGGCAGCAGAATTCCTGACTGCAGGATTGTAGGATAAGAATCAAGAACACATTAGACCAGGCGTTCCCAACCCTTTTTTTTCATCCCATGGACCCCTACCATTAACTGAGGGGTCCATGGACCCCAGGTTGGGAACCCATTCATTAGAGGAATTGCTTCTTAAATCAGAGAAGTGAGGTCCATTATGTTATAATTACTGTTACCTCCATGTTACTGGCTAATGTAGTGAACACAGACAATTGAAATTGGAGCCTTGATTTAGCTCAGTCCTTCATGGACATTCAATATACCATTTATAAAATGCGGAAGCATAAAAGTAAAAGTATTATCATTTTTAATTTGCTCTTAGCTTTTTGGTTGACGTGGAGACATCTAAAGAGATACAAGGGCTTCAAGCAAGGGGAAAGATGGAGCAAGACCACCCATCTCAGTGTTTCTGGAGTCCTGAAATGCCAACATTTAAACCTCCACTCTCCAACGGTGTGATGTGAGTACTACATACTATAAGTATCAGAACAAATGAGACACATAAAGCTGTATAAACTAAAACTTTGCTTTGTAGCCTCTGGTAAAGTTTTCTTACTAAATATTTCTCAGTGATGTTTTAGTAGATAGCAATCAGGTATTTTAAAAGTCAGTGGTCTTGATAAAGATTGACGTGATGATTCAGTTTAACTATTAATGTCCAACAGCACTTGACGTAACCCTGAAAGAGTTATCAAGATCTTTAAACATGAAGGACACTGGATTAAACATTCAGTTTGTTTATGCTGTTATTCACTTAACTCTCTGGAAGATAATCTATTATCTACAACTGCTTCATCTAATGGAATCCTTACCAACACTTAAGAGTGAATACAGAATGGATTGCAAGACTGTAATCTAATCAAAGGGTTCAGCAGACCTGATGTATAAACCCTGCAAAGGTAGAAGCTCCTCTTATTTGTGGAATTCCATAAGATTCATGTTTTATTTTCTATTTATACTTTTACAGAATGCAAGCTTCGCTGTCAAAATTAATACTTATTCCCCATTCCTAGCTATCTTTGGGAGAGTAGCAGTGAGCATTTCCCTAAACTCCTTCAGTTCAAGTGGTAAATTATTAAGAGTTCCAAGAATGATGATAGATGAATTGTGACTTATATTGTTATTCACTCACAGGACATGGGAATTAGTGTCAAAGCCCATTTAGTACCAGACACCTAAAGAACCAGAGGCATATTTCCAAGTCAGATGGTTGGATGTACTTGAAGGGAATTTTTCAGGTGGTGAGATTCCTCTACCTTTGTTGATGTTGTCCTTTTAGATGACAGAAGTCTAAAAGTTTGGAAGGGGCTGTCAAAGGAGAGCCTTGTCAACTTACTACATTGTGCCAATCGGTTTTTTTGCTCACTTCATGCTGGTTGGTGTCCTGTAGGGTAAATGGCCACGTGGTTAAGCTTCTGCCCAGCTGATTGACACACCAGTAAGTCAAAGAGTGGAACATGAGAATCCTGACCTGAGGGGCCTGCTCAATTGTGGACAATTCAGAATCTGCACTGTCAAGAGGCTGCCCAACTAGAGATGAGGCCAACTGAATTTACTTTATTGTGAGGCTAAGATCTCCACAGATGCTCAGGCTTGGAAACTTGTCCTGAAATCCACTAGACCAGAGGTCTGAGAACAGCAGCTTTCCTTTACTTGGTATCAATGGCCTTGGCCAGAGTCGTATGGTCATGAGGAGAAACTATCCAGGTTGGATTTGTTTCACTTAGAACAAAGGAGAGCGAGGGGAGACATAACTGATGTAAATAACATTTTAAGTGGTATCGCTCGCTTTAGGTCGCATCTGGAAATTCCAGTTGGCGGACCATTTCCCTCCACGCCGCTCTGATATATTGGGAAATCATGTACTCGGCAGCTTACAGCAGTGGTTTGCCTTTGCCTTCTGCTGGGTGAGTTTAAAGAGATCACCACCTCTTGCAGTGGATGATCAGGACGTCTAAGTGCCTTGTCGTGCTCTTAGCACTCCACAAACGCCTGCTGGCCTGCCTTCTTGACCGTTGGACCATTAATCGGTCTCTTCTGCTCAATCCGCCATGGCCAGACTTCACACGTTGGGATAGATAGATCCCCTACCTTACCGAGGGTCGAAGACCCGTTGGCTAGCCTCACCTGGTTTGGCCCGCCTGCCAAAACGGTTTACCGGGGTGTGGCCGCTGCATGTGTTACAGCTACTTGGAGCCACAGGTGGGAGCTGAGTGCCAGGTGGGGACCAAAGATGGACGAGCTGCCCTGAAAAAGGGCACGGCAGACCCCCCACCAGAGGTGCTACCTCTCCCTAGACACCCAATACACCCCTTAAGTGGTATAGATAGGATAAAGAAGCAGGACCTATTGCTCATAGCATTGAGGTTGGTTGTTAGCAAAGGTAAGCCAAAGGTAGGAAGATTAGAGGAGAATTGAGAAAAAATATGTTTTACTTGACAAGTGTGAGAGGATAATAGAACTGGCAAAACTCATCACATTTCAAAAGTACCTGAAGACCTATAACATATCAGATTTCATGAAGAACAAAGGGGTGGGATTATCCTAAAATCTATTCTTTGGCTAGCATGAATACGATGGGTTGAATGGCCTTCTTCTACACCATAACTTCAATGATTCCAGGATTCAAAAGTACACTAGAGAACTTCAAGCTTTATCTAATTCAGAAGCTTTATCTTCTGAAAATAAAGGAAAATCGTAATTGAAGGAGGCCACAGATCTAACATTTGTGAGGTACTTGACAATACTGATAAACATCGGAAGCTGTCATTTTAATCCCTTCTATGAAACTGCTGATCTCTCAATTCTCCACTGGATAATGCGGCTGTATAAGACATGCTTGACAGTCAAGGGATTTTAGAAAGAGAAATTCATCTTTGAGCACCTTTGATTTATCTCATACTGACTGAAGATATAGGCTGTATTCATCACCATACATTTGGTTTCATTGCATTTTCTATCTTAAGCACTATGTTTAGACCTGACACAATACTTGTACTTAAAGTATAATTAGTCTACTCACTACAGTTTTGTAATTTATAAACTGAGGAACTAAATACATTTGAAAAAACTGCCCAATGATCTTGAGTGAAGAATATGAAAGTTCAACTCATCTCCAGGCTTTCATGAATTTGGGCCCTTTAATGTGGAATGGTTGTCCTTTCTCTGCAGGCAATTTTACAGCCACCCCTGATGGCCTTGAGTTCTTTTCTGCTGAAGACAAAGATGAAAACGAGAAGACCATGGTTGTGAGCTTATTCAGAAAATCTTGCAACCTTTGTAATTTTTAACTACTGGAATCCTATATCCAGTGGGTTTCCAAGTTTGGCTGTGCACTTTCAGCTAGCACCGCTCCCAACCCATCCAATTTCGGCACCTGCATCCACCTCCTCTGATCTTGTCTATGCAGTGAGGTAACAGGCTGTCTCGGAGTGTCCACATTTGCTGACAAAACTAAGACCTCAAACCAAATTGGACACTCACTAACTGTTGCCCTTTGTGAGCCACCCACCCAAAACCAGTAATCAAATCAAAAGTTATCCCAGTGCTTTGCTTTCACCTCACACAGATGAATTCATGAGCTGTTTTGCATAGAACAATAATTACATGAAGCTTCAATAAAATATATGATCAGATCAAATTCTGTTGACAATGTCGAAGGAAAGATATTAGCCTAGTCATTGGAAGATTTCCCAACATAGTATAATGGAATTTTTACCCAGTTTCTTTGAAAGTCTACAACTTTGCAAGCTGTAATGATAGATTACCCAAAGAAACTCCTGATTGAATAAACCTACTGTGTATAGTGAAAGTTGGGATTCTGAAAAATCAAAATATAAAATGAACATGGAGAATTAAAGACGTAAAATTCTGGTCAAGTATCATCTGTAGAAAGAGAAACTAAGCCAAAACTATAAACATTCTGATGAAGAGACTTTGACCTGAAATGTAAGCTTTGTTTTCCTTTCCATGGCTACTGCTGCCTGCATTGCTGAATGACCAGAGTTTTCAGTTTTATTTCAGAGTGCTGGCTGGGGCTGGAATAGCAGTCCGGGCACTGTTTCCTTCTATCTAATTCCTACCTGTGCACCATTTTCAAAATATATCATGGCTGGAGAACAAGAACATCAGAGTTATAGAGAGATACAGCACAGAAACCCACTCAATCTGCACTAACCATCAACCACAACTTACATTAATCTGACTTTAATTTAGTTTTTATTTAATTCTCCCCACAATTTCATTCACATCCCAGATCTTACAACTCAACTACACAATAGAGGCAAGTCACAGTGACCAATGAAACTACCAGCTGACACAATTTTAGAATGTGGGAAGAAACCTAATCTCCCTGTAAATAAAGCACAGGGAGAATGTATGAACTCCACACAGACAGCACCTAAAGGCAGGATTGAACCTAGACCTCTGCTGCTGCAGGGCAGTGAGGCTTGACTGGCTGTAGCCCTTTGTTGCCATTCTAAATTACCTACAAGAGCTTAATTCATCACAGACTGCAGACCAAATCAAGGACCTTACTATTGTAATTGAGTCAACAGCACATCAAGTGTTGTATTCATTACTGGAGAGTTTTATTGTGTTTTACAGCACTGGGCTAAAATAGATGTCATTCATCTTCTTTGCAGCAAGAGTTCGCCCAAGATTTTCCCAAATGTCCTTGCTCAAATTGGCAACACACCCCTCATTCGAATCAACAATATTGCAAAAGAGTATGGAATCAAATGTGAACTATGTAAGTAACACTATTTCTGTCTCTCATGAATTAATATACAAACGTTTGTAGATTCTTCCAATTTCCAGACTGTGATGTTTAACAATTCCTTGGAAATGCAACATATGAACATAGGCAGTGATAAGGGTAGGCCCTGGGCTTTAGTTTACCTGTTTATTCCTGCATTTTAATTAATCCTAATTATATGTGTGGTTACTATATTCCAAGTGTCTGTGTAATAAAAAGGCAAACAATATACTGATTACAATATAGATCAAAATTAGAGGGAACACTCCAAATATTCTTTTTAATGCTGATAAATTTTGCAGAGAAATGTGAAAACAAGAATAATAAGCAATATCCAATATTTAAAATGGTCATAAGATAATAAACACCAGGAAGAGTTAGCAACACTAAAAAAATTATATACTTTTTATTTTGTTTAGGAATAATAACTAGAATTTCCCTACCTTATTTATAAATTGTGTAATAACAAAAGGGAATTTTCATTTATTAGGAGACTTACAATTTCATAGAAAAATGTAAATTGGGAGGAGGAATTGGTCATCAGAATTCTACTCTGCTGCATAATTTAGAATGATCAAGGATAATCTTCTATCTCAATGCCGCCTTCCTGCAAGATCCCCATTTCTGTATTTATCTCTGTCCTGAATATATTCATCAATTGATCATCAACTGCCTTGTAGGGTGGCGAATTCTAAAGATTCAGAATGCCCTGCACAAATCTCTCCTCCTCTCAGTTCTAAATAGTGGACCCATTCTTCTGAGACAATTAACCTCAGTTTTGGAATCAATAGTTGAAGAGAAATATCCTTCTCGAGCCTTTATTTCAATTGGAGCAGTGCTGATTCTTCTAAAACATGTAACATTTAAGGCTGGTATTAAATCTCCTCATAAACTGCTTCCCTCATCTCAGAAAATTGTTTGCTGAGCATTTGTTCCATTTCTTCCCAGACAAGTAAATGCTTTCTTATAAATGAAAACCAAAACTGTACACAATATTCCTGGCATTGTCTCACCAGAGCTCTTCGTTAATGTCAAATAGTATTTTGTTTCTATTATTGGATACCAAAATTATAGACCAAATTACCCTCCTCGCTGTATTTTACCTATCAACCAACTCTTAGTCTGGACTAATATTTTTACCTGCACGAGTAAAACAACCTGCTGTTTTTGCTTTATGTGAGTTGTGGTTATTTAGTACAAGACTTGTCTGCTATTTTTATTGTTCACTGTTATATTTTACTGTTCTTTAAATCCAACTGTCTAAACTATTATTGGGGAATAATAAGCTTACTCTTGCTAAAATTTTAGCATTATTCTTGCTAAAATATACCAGAGTATCAGCCTGTACTTCGAGTTATCTTACTACCCATTACACCACTGGCGTTTAGGGCAACAATGAAGGTCCTCCAATTCTGCTGTCCATACATTGCACACAGATGTAGAAGGATTCCTCATTGCTGCTTCCATAACAATTTTTTGACCATTGAGGGTTGTTAGCCCTGAGTTGAACCCCAGAACCGGGAGGACCAGTGGGCTATCTTAATCTGGCCTTTACCCTTTGACCTGTTTGGCATGAATGACCATACCAAGAGCCAAAGCACCAGGCCCTGAATCTAGCCAACACAGCTCTCTGGGTCATTGAGGCACACAAGCCTCCAAACCCTATGACAAGGTTGTGGTCCTCTTGGAGGACTTAGACTCACCATCACACTTTTACTTCCATTTATGTTTGCATCCTTTTGACAATACAATCAAAGTTAAGTCATTGCTGCAGCTGGCATGCAATAAAATTTGTCTCATGAGAAGTTTTCATTGAAAATATGACATTAATTAAAGCCCTTCCATTATACTGTACATCAGCATCATAAGTCAATTAATTTGGGTGGTTCTTAATTTGAACTTGCTTCAATGTTTTCTTTTCCTTTGTGTTTGATATTAAGAAAACTTTGAAAAGAAATTACATGGAAACACCTTCTCCCTAAGTGTAATTTTGCTGATGCCTATTCTAGTGGCTAAGTGTGAGTTCTTCAGTGCCGCCGGGAGCATTAAGGACCGCATTGCATTACGGATGATCGAGGATGCTGAGAAACAGGGGATTCTGAAACCAGGTGTTGTCATCATCGAACCGACATCGGGTAACACAGGTAGAGCTTAAACTGAGATTTTGGATCACACTGGTTCTGACTCATTTCGTGGCCCTTATCTTGAACCCCAGAAGTGTGTCTAAAGACCTACAGAACATTTGGGGTATAAGCAGATCCTTCCTTGCATCCTTAACTCCTGGTGGAGTCGTCCAGGTGCCATCATGACAAGCTTTGCGCAGTCTGTTCCATCTGTTGCGGTTGTGTACCAGAGCCTAGATCACCGCAAATGTTTTCCCTGTCCATTCTTTTATGTTGTCTGTCCATCTTTTCCTCTGTCTCCCTCTCCTCCTCTTCCCCTCCACAGTTCCTTGTAGAACGGTCTTTGCAAGGCCACTGGATCTCGTTACGTGGCCGTACCATCTCAGCTTTCTTTTCTTCACCGTTGTGAGAAGGTCTTCATGGGGACCAATGTGGTGCTGGATGGTCTTGCGGACCTGCTCGTTTGTGATGTGGTCCAAGTATGAGATGCCCAAGATGTTGCGATAGCATCTCATTTCCAATGCCTGTATCTTCAGGCATAAGCAGATGTGAATGACTAAAAAAATTATTTGTAGCAAAAGGCCAGAAAATATAGTAATTTAACTATATACAATCTGTGCTAGCTTTATTCTGTGGAATTCTCTGCCCAATGAAGTAGTGAAGGCTATCTCAGTAAATATATTTAAGACAAGGTTGGATAGATTTCTGCGTAGTAGGGGAATTAAGGGTTATGGGGAAAATACAAGAAGGTGGAGATGAGTCCATGGCCAGATCAATCATGATCTTTTTGAATGGCAGAGCAGGGTCTGGGCCAGGTGGACTACTCCTGTTCCTATTTCTTATTCGAACTGATAAATGCATGGAGGCCTCTTTGTAGGCACCCTAGGTGCAAACTGATAGAATTACCTGTGTATTTTGGAGGCATTTTGTCAGCTGATTGGCTGTCCTGAACTATACAGCAATGTTGATCCACAGAGGACTCGCACTTCATGGTATTCATGTCTTCCAGATGAGAGTATGCCTGAGTCAACACATTGAGTGATGTAGAAATTCTGCGGAAAGTCATGTCCCTAAAGCTGTGGAGTGAAAACAGAGAACTGAAATATGCATTTGGGTTACAAATGACTCCTTTTGAGATTCTCCAGTTTTTTAAATCTCTTTATAAGAAAAAGTATTGACGGAAACTCAGATGGAGGTCTTGCTCAATTTTTGATCAATGTTGCTTCACTCGGAGTTAAATACAATCTTTCCAGTAGGCGAGTTTGAGGCAGCTACAGTAATAACATTTAAAAGATATAGGTAGAAATGGTTTAGAGGGATATGGGTTAAACAGAGGCAAAAAGGACTATGTTAGCTCGGCGTCTTGGTCTGCATGAATCAATGAATCTACAGTTAGGTAAATGAGCCCACTTTAGGAAGCATTTACTTCCTTTCATACTCCCATTCCAGTGAACCATGACATGTTGAGAAGTCAAAAGGTAGAGTTATCTTTTAACGTTTTTTCAGAAAAAAATGTAATTTGATTGACAGGGATCATAGCTTTGGATGGAGGGTTTAAGGTTCTGTCAAGAGAAGGTGATTTAAATATATCTTTATCTTTTCACAGGACTTGGTCTGGGATTAGTGGCTGCAGTGAAGGGCTATCGCTGCATTATTGTCATGCCAGAAAAGATGAGCTCAGAAAAGGTAAGAGGTGGTATGAGCCCATACCAGGCAAAAACAGCCAATCAATTGATTTGAGGCAGCAATTCTTATAGTTGTGAATTAATCTTGCAATGTTGAAGCAAAGGGCAAAATATGATCACAGTATAATGGAAAATTGTAATCCCTACTTATGGTCTTAATGACTTCCCCCTTTGTCTCTAATTTTCCAAAAAGATGGGCTAGACATGACACAAATGAGCTGTAATTTTATTTACAGCATAAAAACTGAGCTGTGCCCAGCTAAAGTGGGGCATGGTGTTGTAACATTTTCCATGAGATGACTGCTTTGCCTATCTGGTAATATGTGTGAAACTTGTGGGGCGTAGTATTGGAAAGCTTTCAAATACCAAAAGAAGGCAACTAACAATGTAATTAAGAAGGTAAAGATGGAATATGAAAGTAAGGTCACTGATAATATTAAAGAGGATACCAAAAGATTCTTCAAATACATAGTGCAAAAGAGAGGCAAGAGTGGATATCAGACCGCCAGAAAATAATACTGTAGAGGTAGTAATGAGGGACAATGAAATGGCAGATGAACTGAATAAGTATTTTGCATCAATTTTCACTGTGGAGTGCACTAGCAGTATGGGGGAAGTTCCAGGTGTCGGAGGCATGAATTGGGTGAAGTTACCATAACTAAAGAGAAGGTTCTTGGGAAACTGAAATGTCTGACGGTAGATAAGTCACCTGGACCAGATGGTGTACACCCAGAGTTCTGAAAGTGGTTGCTAAAGAGATAGCAGAGGCATTAGTATTGATCTTTAAAGTATCACTTCGATTCTGGAATGGTTCTGGAAGACTGGAAAATTGAAAATGTCACTCCACTCTTCAAGAAGGGAGAGGCAGAAGAATGGAAACTATAAGCCAATTAGTCTGACTTCAGTGGTTGGGAAGATGTTGGAGTTGATAATTAAGGATGAGGTTTCAGGGTATTTGGAGGCACATAATAAAAAAGGTCATAGTCAGCATGGTTGTTCAAGGGAAAATCTTGCCTGACAAATCTATTGGAATTCTTTGAAGAAATAACGAGCAGGATAGACAAAGGAGAATTGGTTGATGTTGTGTACTTGGATTTTCAGAAGGCTTATGACAAGGTGCCACACATGAGGCTGCTTAACAAGCTACATGCCCATGGTATTACAGGATGGATACTAGCATGGATAAAGCAGTGGCAGATTGGCAGGAGGGTAAGAGTGGGAATAAAAGGAACCATTTCTGGCTGGCTGCCAGTGACTAGTGGTGTTCCACAGGGGTCTGTGTTCGGAGTGATTCTTTTTACATTATATGTCAATGATTTGGATGATGGAATTGATGGCTTTGTTGCAAATTTCGCAGGTGATATGAAGATAGGTGTAGGAGCAGGTAGTTTTAGGATGTAGAGAGGCTACAGAAGGACTTAGACAGATTAGGAGAATGGGCAAAGAAATGGCAGATCAATTTAATACATTGTTGGGAAGTGTATGGTCATGTACCTTGGAAGAAGAAATGAAAGGGTTGATATTTTTAAATGGAGAGAAAATACAAAAAACTGAGATGTAAAGGGACTTGGAGTCCATGTGCAGGATTCCCGAAAGGTTAATTTGCAGGTTGAGTCTCTGGTGAGGAAGGTGAGTGCAATGTTAGTATTCATTTCAAGAGGACTAGAATATAAAAGAAAGGATGTAATGCTGAATCTTTATAAAGCACTGGTGAGACCTCACTTGGAGTATTGTGAGCAGGTTTGGGCCCCTCATCTTAGAAAGGATGTGCTGAAATGGTGAGGGTTCAAAGGAGATTTACGAAACTAATTCCAGGATTGATTTGCTTGTCATATGAAGAGTGTTTGGTGGCTTTGGGCCCGTATTCACTAGAATTCAGAAGAATGAGGAGTGGCCTCATTGAAACCTACCAAATAGTGAAATGGTGAAACCTATTGCATGGTGACAGAGTGGATGTTGAGAGGATGTTTCCTATAGTGGGGAGTGTCAGACCAGAGGACATAGCCTCAGAATACAGGGGCGTCCTTTCAGAAAGGAGATGGGGGGGAATTTCTTTTACCAGAGAGTGGCAAATTTGTGGAATTCCTTGCCACAGGATGCTATGGAGGGCAAGTCTTTATGTAAATAGAGGTTGATAGGTTCTTGATTGGTCTGGGCATGAAGGGATACGAGGAGGCGGCAGGAGATTGGGGCTGAGAGGGAAAATAGATCAGCTATGATGAAATTGCAGAGCTGGTGTGATGGGCCAAATGGCCTAATTCTGCAACCTATACTTATGGTCTTATAAATAGGGGTCATGTCCTGGAGACAGGAAGACTTTGGGTTCGGGTAGCCTTTGAAAAGCCAGTATTGCCAGAAATTTGTAGCACGAGTGGTTCAGCAAATGACGAGGCACGGCTCTGTTATTTGACAGGAGGTTCAAGCTGACACAATCTTTTTTCTGATATCTTTAAGAGGAATATAGGACCAGGGGTATATCACCTATCCTGCTGGCAAACTGAATGTACCATCTAACATCAACTTGCATAGTCATTAATTTATAGTCAAAGAGAAAATATGGGTAGAATTATACAGCTGGCTCACGCAGACTAGCTGGAAGAAATTTTATATGAAGATTGGTGAGACTATAGCTGGACAAATGTTATCTTGCCATACATACTTAAGGAGAGAAATACATCAGCATCGGATACAGTTCAGAGAAGATGAAATAATTTCATTTCTGGGATGAATGATTTGTCCTAAGAGGAACAACTGAGCAGTTTGGACCTTTATCCGTTCTGGTTCAGAAGAATGAGATGAGATGCTATTGAATTATAAAATTCTAAGGGGGCTTAGAAAACGTTTTGGGACGCAGTTTTAGAGTAAGAGATTGCCCATTTAAAATGGAGATGGCAAGGAAGGCTTTTTCAGAGGGCTATAGATCTTTGGAATTCTCAGCCCTAGAGTTCATGATGTGCACTGGCAAGGTTGGAACCCAAGTGTGGAGGAAAGACAGACTCCCGTGACAGCGATCGGAGTTTATTCATAAGCATTCCAACAGAATTTTGGTGGCTCAGCCGAGCAACACCACAAGTCATAACATTCTCAAAACAAGGGCCCTGTGATTAGCGCTAAACAGGCACCTGCTTACACACCTGGAGAGGAGGGATGCCGATGTGAGGTGTGGGAACGCTGTTCTTGGACTGCAGTTCACTATTCAACACCATAATTCCCTCCAGAAGCTCAGAGACCTCGGCCTTCATCTTGCCTTATGTAGCTGGATTCTGGACTTCTTGTCAGCTCACCAGCAGGTGGTAAGAGTGGGCTCCCTCACCTCTGCCCCTCTGACCCTCAACACAGGTGCCCCTCAGGGCTGTGTGCTAAGCCCCCTCCTTTACTCTCTGTATACCCATGACTGTGTCACCACCCACAGCTCTAATCTGCTAATTAAATTTGCTGATTACACTACACTGATTGGCCTAATCTCAAATAATAATGAAGCAGCCAACAAAGAAGTCATCACTCTGACACAGTGATGTCAAAAAAACAACCTCTCCCTCAATGTCACAAAAACAAGGGAGCTGGTTGTGGACTACAGGAGGCCTGGAGACAGGCTAACCCCTATTGACATCAATGGATCTGGGGTTGAGAGGGTGAACAGATCCTTGGCATCCACATCACCAAGGATCTCAAGTGGTCTGTACATACCGGCTGTGTGGTGAAAAAGGCACAACAGCGCCTCTTTCACCTCAGACAGCTGAGGAAGTTTGGTATGGGCCCCCAAATTCTATGAACTTTCTATAGGGGCACAACTGAGAGCATCCTGACTGGCTGCATCACTGCCTGGTATGGGAACTGTACCTCCCTTAATCACAGGACTCTGCAGAGAGTGGTGTGGTCAGTCCAGCACATCTGTAGATGTGAACTTCCCACTATTCAGGACATTTACAAAGACAGATGTGTAAAAAAAAAAAGGCCCAAAGGATCATTGGAGACCTGAGTCACCCCAACCACAAACTGTTCAGTTGCTACCATCCGGGAAACGGTACCGCAGCATAAAAGCCAGGACCAACGGGCTCCAGGACAGCTTCTTCCACAGGCCATCAGACTGATTAATTCATGCTGACACAACTGTATTTCTATGTTATATTGACTATCCTGTTGTACATAATATTTATTGTAAATCACTGTAATTGCACATTGCACATCTAGACAGAGACATGATGTAAAGATTTTTACTCCTCATGTACATGAAGGATATAAGTAATAAAGTCAATTCAATCTGCTTAAACAATACATGTATCATGGAATTCCTGATCCTATCAAAATAAACTTAAGTTTAAACAGAAAGTACCAGGAGACTGTATTATGAAGAGCGAGCAGCTTGAGAAAGACAAAAGGAACTCTAAATGATTAATGACTCTCATTAACCTCCAATTAAATAATTCAGGTGCTCTTGGAACCTCAGAGCCCAATATTCTCCAGTTCCTTGCACAGGTCCAAAAAGCTCATTACACTGGAGAGTTAAAGAGGCTGTCATTGAACATAATGAACAGGCTGTGATAGTTGGGAGTCTGAACTACGGGGCAATCAAAGGTTGTGGGGAAGAAGCTGGAATGTAGAATTCCATCTAAGGTCTTATGACATGGTAGGCCAGGCTTGAGGGCCCACTTGATCTATCCTTGCTCTCTTAATTTTAACCTTACAGGTTGCAAGTGTGAAAGTGTGAAATTGTCCATTTTGACAGGAAAGTATAAAAAGAGGAAATGTTGTTATCTAGATAATGGGAGACAATGGAACTCTGCAATGCAGAGGTACCTGAGGTCTGGGTGTGTATTTCACAGATGGTTAGTACACAGGTAGATCTAGTCATTAATAAGGCTAACAGAATGGTACTGACATAGAGAAGTTAAGGAGATTTGAATATGTACACAATAGTTCGAAACTTCTTTGGCAGAATAGGTTTGTCCTGGGCAAAGATTGTCTATAATGGCATTTTGTTTGCTTTTTTTTCTATTTTTCAGTGACTGTCATGATATATATTTAGGTGAACTGCCTGAGGACACAGCACTCCAAAAACAAATTTGGGTATTTGGCAAACACAAGGAAATCTGCAGATGCTGGAAATTCAAGCAATGCACATCAAAGTTGCTGGTGAACGCAGCAGGCCAGGCAGCATCTATAGGAAGGGGTAAAGTCGACGTTTCGGGCCGAGACCCTTCGTCAGGACTAACTGAAAGAAGAGCTAGTAAGAGATTAGAAAGTGGGAGGGGGAGGGGGAGATCCAAAATGATAGGAGAAGACAGGAGGGGGAGGGATGGAGCCAAGAGCTGGACAGTTGATTGGCAAAAGGGATATGAGAGGATCATGGGACAGGAGGCCTAGGGAGAAAGAAAAGGGGGGGGGGAACCCAGAGGATGGGCAAGGGGTATAGTAAGAGGGACAGAGGGAGAAAAAGGAGAGAGAGAAAAAGAATGTGTGTATATAAATAAATAACGGATGGGACACGAGGGGGACGTGGGGCATTAGCAGAAGTTAGAGAAGTCAATGTTCATGTCATCAGGTTGGAGGCTACCCAGACAGAATATAAGGTATTGTTCCTCCAACCTGAATGTGGCTTCATCTTTACAGTAGAGGAGGCCGTGGATAGACATGTCAGAATGGGAATGGGATGTGGAATTAAAATGTGTGGCCACTGGGAGATACACACCATTCGGGGACACTTCCTCCCTCACCACCATTCAGGGCCCCAGACAGTCCTTCCAGGTGAGGCGACACTTCACCTATGAGTCGGCTGGGGTGATATACTGCGTCCGGTGCTCCCGATGTGGCCTTCTATATATTGGCGAGACCCAACGCAGACTGGGAGACCGTTTTGCTGAACACCTACGCTCTGTCCGCCAAAGAAAGCAGGATCTCCCAGTGGCCACACATTTTAATTCCACATCCCATTCCCATTCTGATATGTCTATCCACAGCTCCTCTACTGTAAAGACGAAGCCACACTCAGGTTGGAGGAACAACACCTTATATTCTGTCCAGGTAGCCTCCAACCTGATGGCATGAACATTGACTTCTCAAACTTCCGCTAATTCCCCACCTCCCCCTCGTACCCCATCTATTATTTATTTATATACACACATTCTTCTTTTCTCTCTCTCCTTTTTTTCCCTCTCCTTTTTCTCCCTCTGTCCCTCTGACTATACCCCTTGCCCATCCTCTGGGTGTTTTTTTCCCCCCCTCCCCCTTTTCCTTCTCCCTGGGCCTCCTGTCCCATGATCCTCTCATATCCCTTTCGCCAATCACCTGTCCAGCTCTTGGCTCCATCCCTCCCCCTCCTGTCTTCTCCTATCATTTTGGATCTCCCCCTCCCCCTCCAACTTTCAAATCTCTTACTCACTCTTCCTTCAGTTAGTCCTGATGAAGGGTCTCGGCCTGAAACGTCGACTGTACCTCTTCCTAGATATGCTGCCTGGCCTGCTGCGTTCACCAGCAGCTTTGATGTGTGTTGCTTGGATATTTGGGAGGAGTTGATTTATTGCTCTAGATTAAGGGTTCCCAACCTTTTTTATGCCATGGACCCCTACCATTAACTGAGGGGTTGGGAACCCCTGCTCTAGATCATCATTAACTTCTTCTGCTCCATTGACATCCAAGAAAAGACGTGGAATGATTATCCATTGATGTTAAAATCAAAACTGTGGAAGTTCTTGTTCATTTGTGTGTCTTGTTACATCTGTAAATTTTTATGGTAAAAGCTGCATCTTTTTTAACTTCTGATCTTTCCTTCAAGGTTCATTGTTTTGGCTACAATTTCTCAAATGTCTTCATTTTATGTAGGCCGATGTGTTAAAATCCCTGGGGGTTGAAATAGTGAGAACACCAGATGCTGCAAACTGCAATGGCCCTGACTCTCATATTCAAGTGGCCTGGAGACTGAAGAAAGAAATTCCAAACTCATATGTGTTTGATCAGGTGAAAGCTCATCTTTCAGTATAACTACTGGCATCCTACACATTACACCAACACCTTATAGAATATCTATTTTAAATGGAACCTTAATTTCCTCAGCAGGGACTAAGCTACTTTATTTCAATTGATCTACAGTGGCATGTTCAGAGAGCTTCAGTTTCTTCTTTTAGATAGATAGAAATACTTTACTGATCCCGAGGGAAATTGGGTTTTGTTACAGCTGCACCAACCAAGAATAGAGCATAAATATAGCAGTACAAAAACCACAAACAATCAAACAACAAAATGCAAACTATGCCAGATGGAAAATAAGTCCAGGACCAGTCTATTGGCTCAGGGTGTCTGACCCTCCACGGGAGGACCTGCAAGTTCGATGGCCACAGGCAGGAACAACCTCCCGTGCCGCCCGGTGATGTATCTCGGTGGAATATGGCCAAAGTCCAACAGTAAAAAGTTCAATATCTGGTCTACAAACACGTTCCTCGATCGTAATATGACCCGGATTGCACCATCTGTTGCTAACCAGAGCAGTAAGCACCCAACTCCTTTATGCTTACCGCTCTCAGTGCACTTCCGGTCAGCCGGAACGGTCTGGAAGCCATCCATGGAGAAGTTTTGATCGGGTATGTCCTCGTGCAGCCGCGTTCCAGTGAAACACATAACATTGCACTCCCGAAATGTTCTCTGACGCCTGGCTAGCGCCGTCAACTCGTCCATTTTATTACCCACCGAACTCCTCTTCTCCATAAGTCTCTGTTGCTTCGACCCGGTCCTCTTTCCTCGACTTTGTGATCCCCCTCTGCATCCTCTGTGTGTTTTCCTCCAGATTTCAGCAGGGGTGTCCGCCGCTCTGCTCGCTAAACTGGCCGGCATAAGCGCAATCAGCTGGTCCCTGGAATAAACAATGCGACCATGTTTCTGTCCGGCTAATGAGATGTGTCGGGGTGTAACTATTTCCAGCGCTAAAAACCCAAATAAAACTCTCGCTACCAGCATGTTAGAGAGGGTGCAGCTTTGACGTGTTACCGTGGAAAAAAAATACAAAAAATAACAAGTTAAAAAGTAAGAAGAAAAAAGTAAGAATACTGATCGGAACAGCTGTAACAGGCTGCATGCACGACCGGCGCATGCGCACTAAAGCACAATCTTTAATTAGTTTCTTCCTCCTTGTTCAGTCACTCACCGTAGATGGTACCAATGTCATTTCAACATTCCTATCTCTTCACCCACCCACTGCTCTAACAAAAGTATCTACAATTTATAAACATGCCCCAATATTTCCCAGTTAAATTGTAAGTCTTAGCAATAAATATGTTGCTTTCAAATAAAGAGAAACGTTAATGTCAACTTTTGTTTTGTCCTTAGTATCAAAATCTAGGCAACCCATTAGCACATTATGACACAACGGCAGAGGAAATTCTGGAACAATGTGATGGTATGTGAAATCAATAAAATTTTTATTTGCAGAAAATATCCTTAACCGAGCTAAGGCTGCATACAGTGTGAGAAATTTGAAAGCAAATGAAAACATACAATTAATCCTCATTAGATACATTTAGAGTTGGAGGGAGGGGTTTTCGTGCAAGCACAATTCACATAAATATGTACATAATTTCCAGAGTTGAATGGAAAAATACCAAGCAACTTCAACTGGAACCATTAATTCAAGTAGTCGGGCTGATTTCAGTGAGCTGACAAGAGTGGCAGGAAGAACATGGAGCAGACACCTTATTTCTCAAATGGATGACTGGATATTGTAATGTTAGAGATAGACACCTGTGGAAAGTATCAGAGCTAGTACAAGAACCCATCCCACTAGCCCAGTAAGAGGAAAGATGTGTATACTCATATTATCTGGAATGCTGTAGCATCTAGTCCAGCAGTGATTTCATGCTCATATTCAGTGGCAAACCCTGAATATGATCATGACCCCAAATACCAATGTGTCTGAAAATATTTTTGAAAGTTGTCTTCATAATTAACTAAATTTATGCTATATTTCAATCTGCTTACACCAGAATATGCACGTTGACACCATGATATGAATTGAATTCAATAATCTTTAATTAGTTTCTTCCTCCTTGTTCAGTCACTCACCACAGATGGTACCAATGTCATTTCAACATTCCTATCTCTTCACCCACCCACTGCTCTAACAAAAGAATCTACAAACACTGCTATCTGCTTCCATGGAAAATTGATAATCCATACAGCTCTATCTCTCCACCATTGCAATGGGGTGTTGTGTCATTTTGTCCTTTAAGTTAGGGGACCGCGTCGTCAAGCACCTCCGCTCCATTCACCAAAAGCGGAATTTCCCACTGGCCCAACATTTGAATTCCAATTTCCACTCCTATTCCAACACATCTGTCTATGGCCTCCTCTTGAGCCACAATGAGGCCACCCTCAGGGTGTTGCACCATTTGCCAGCCTGCCTTATATTATGCTGAACGAAGCTTAACTTTGCAGTTAACAGAACGGGTCACCCTTCACATACTTCTGCTAGTCCACAGGCTGATTTTAGTCTTTATCCGGTCTTGGCCCAGACCTTTGTTCCTGGACTCAGATCCTCACCTAATATATCTCTACAGTCTTGAAACATTGCTACATTACCTGGCTGTGTGACCAGTATTTCAATGTTTTTTTTCCTGTGGTTCTGAATAGTGTTCCCTAATTCATCAATGGTAACTTTTCTTTCCCTACTCTCCAGCTGCTGGTACTTTAAAAAAAATTACTGTTTCTCTCTTTAATTTCAGAGAACAACTTACAGAAGCCATGACCTTAATTCAATCTTACCCTTTGTTTCTCATTACTTTATTTCCTGTGAGGTATTTCACATAATTATTTCAATCATAGAGGCACAGGTAGATTTTATGGACTAAATTAATCAGTTTAGAGTCCCAATTTACCATAATTGTGAACATAAATCAATCAGCTCTGAAAATATCTAGAGATATAATTTTGTTATGAAATCTTGTGAATAATAAATTATGTAAGCCTGTCCTTTATTCCAAGAAATAATTATTTTCAGAGCAGTTCCAAAAATATTGCTGAATAATTTCTAATTCCATCATCTGAGATACTGCAGCACTAAGAGACTTAATTCTATCTCCTTAGGGCAAGTTGATGCTTTGGTAGCAGGTTGTGGAACTGGCGGTACCATCACTGGCATTGCATGGAAGTTCAAGGAGAAATGTCCCACCTGTCAGGTTTGTCATGTAGTGGAGAACAAAGAGCTGCTGATTGAATAACGTTTTCTCATTATAGACCATCATCCTTCAAGATGAAAGAAATGCATGAAAAATAAACATAAAGCCTATTGACTTTTTTTTTAGTACTTAGAAAGTGAGAGTGCTAAATTAAAATGTAGTCTGGCCTGCCTGCCAATGACTTTAATTAATTCAATAGGAATTATAGAGGAAATTAAGTTTTCTATCTAGTCAACATTCCGAAATCTATGATATGTTCTATTACATTTTCTGGTAGGGTTTCCCCTTTTTTCCATCATAACAAGCAATAGTGCCCCAGGAAAAAGGAATAGACACATTTAATATCACTTTCATATCATCTCAGGCTATGACAGCAAAGGTAGAAACTACTCAGTCTTAATATTGCAACACTGATCCCTCTGTATCATCTTGCTTTCTCCACACTGGTGATTCCATGACTCTCCAGAGGAAGGCTCCCAATTTTATGGAGACACAAGATTCTATTTTCTGTCTTCATAGAATAGTACGGCACAGTACAAGTCCTTCTGCCATTGTGTCGACCTATATAAACTTACTCCACAATCAACCTAACCCTAGCCTTCCACATAGCCCATAACCCTCCATTTTTCTTAGATTCATGTACCTATCTAAGAATCACCTAAATGTCCCTGTTGCATCAACCTCTACCACCACTCTCAGCAGTGCCTATCAG
Source organism: Mobula birostris (assembly GCF_030028105.1). Lineage (NCBI taxonomy): Eukaryota > Metazoa > Chordata > Chondrichthyes > Myliobatiformes > Myliobatidae > Mobula > Mobula birostris. The sequence continues at coordinate 19,450,713 of NC_092389.1, forward strand.
GCACCTACCACTCTGTGCAGAAAAAAAAACTATCTCTGACATTTCCCCTAAACTTTACTCCACTCATCTTAAAAGGATGTCCTCTAGTTTTGGCCACTGCCACCTTGGGAAAAAGGTGCTGTCTGTCCACTCTATCTGTACCTCTCATAATCTTATACAGCTTTACCAAGTCACCTCTCATCCTCCTTCACCCCAAAGAGAAAAGACCTAGCTCACTCAACCTTTCTTCATGTGTTCTCTAATTCTGGCAGCATCTTGGTAAATCTCTGCACCCTCTTTGAAGCTTCTGCATTCTTCCTGTAATGAGGAGACCAGAACTGAACATAGTACTCCAAATGCAGTCTGAACAGTTACATAGATCTGCATCATTACAGAGCGGTTCTTGAACTCAATCCTGCCACTAAGCTTGTACTCTGCTTTTTGTTCTACCATGTTTCCCCTAACCCCTTTATTCCTCAAATCTACCTACTGCCTGTTACATTAAATGTTGTCTGAAAAGTTACAGAGAAAATATCACCAATACTTTCTTCATCAACCTCCCCTGTCAGCTGAACAAAAAAAAATCCATTTGGTTAAACCAATAAAATTATCTTAATTATTTCATTTAACCTCAATTAATAACAGACCAGGGTTGGTGAAATACAAAATGAAACTGCAATTAGAGAGCTTCAGAGCTGTTGTCTATATAATCCAACATGTCTATAGAGGTCCACTTATCTATAATGATCTACGAAAAAATATAACACTGATTGAGAAATGTCCATATTATAGACAGAGAGGAAAGGTTTTATTGAAGGAGCCAGAAAGGTTTACATTACCTATTTCCATCACTAACAAAGGCTGGGCAAGTTGGTGCCATTTTCTCTTGATATGAGAACATTGAAGATGACCTAATAATGATCATTGAAATTAAAGAAAGGTTTGTGTAAAAGTAGAAATAATGTTTCTATTTGTAGGGGCACCAAAACAAAATTTATAGATGTAAGATTGTTACAGCTGAGAATCAGGAGACCATTTATTTCTACAAAATAGGGACAAAGTGGGTCTCAGTATCCAAGGAACGATTGAGGAGGCTTGATGCTGTTCAGAAGAAACTAGTGTGAAGAATGATGTATTGACTGAGCTAAATGGAGTAAGAAGGGAAGCTCATGTTTGATGCCCTTAATTTTGACTTGATTGTCCTTTTGCTTTGCTAATGGGTCAGTGAAGCAAGAATGTTTCTGCATTTCACATTCACTACCAGAGCTGTGTTTTCCTGCACTATGGAAAACTTAAATAAAGCACTTCAAAACACTCCCAGCAGAACTTTGATTCAAAATATGGAGTTAAAAGTTAAAAGATAAAGCACAGTATGTCTCCAAGCTTATCTAGGAGTTCACAAATCCAATTGTATGGTGAGAATGGGGAAAAAAAATTGTCATTTACCTTATCAGTAACCTGCTTTATCTTATCTAAGTTTTACTCACAGATTCAGAAATATGAAAGTACATTTGAAAAATGTCATAATTTTTGTTTGTCATTATTAGATCATTGCTGTTGACCCTGAAGGTTCAATTATGGCCGAACCAAAAGAACTAAACAGAACAAGTGAGGATTCGTATGAAGTGGAAGGGATTGGCCACAAATTTATACCTGCAATACTGGACAGAAAAGTATGAACTTACATTTCAGAACACTGATTATTTCAATAACCTTTTAATGGTCCCAGCACTGATTTTCTCATGAATGGGCCATGTGATGTTTGGTTGGGTCAAGCTGAACTGTGGTTTAATTTAAACAATATTTTAAGATGAATTGATTTGAAAGTAAATTTAAAGTTGTTTTTGTTTAATATAAGTTGGGGATTCAGTATTCTACACAGCTTGAATTTTTTCATTTTGACATAGCATTACTGATTCAAGTCTCAAACAGTTGACACCGTTGACAGAGACTGTCAGTACAGTGAATCTGCTTCTTCCAACAAACAATCACAGGCTCAGAAAAAATTAGCAGTCATCTAGAACTTGTTGCAAAGTATCTTCTGCTTTATAATAAATTCAGAATATGGCTGTGATACTCACTCTGAAGTGTATTCATATTTTAACAAAATACCTGTGTTTTATTGGAACATGGGGGTTCGGGGAACATAGGCATGGACACTATTTGTAGCAATTAGCAGCCCAAGCAGATTATAGACTTTAAAGATAAAACCAATTATAGTTTATATTTGTTTTTAATTAAATAATCACTTCCTCATGTAGACTGAAAATTTTAAGAAATTATTAATTTGATGTTTAGCTTAAATGTTCAAAATGTAACTACACAACACAATTGTATTAACATTATTCTTTCTCAATCAGGTAATTGACAAATGGATTAAGACTAATGATAAGGAATCTTTTGCAATGGCACGGAAGTTAATCAGAATGGAAGGATTACTTTGCGGTAAATGATGTTTGAAATAATATTTAAAGCTTTTTCTTGTTTTTTTTCCTCTATGATACTTTCCATAAAGTGCCTCTCCAGAATAATAATGCTAAAATATAAAATGGTGGGATTTACTACTCCTTGGCCTGAACAATGGGTGTATCATTCTGAATAAGAATGTTTTTTTTGCCAGTTATAAGGAAAACTGGAAGGGTGAATGAGCAATCTTTCACTCACACCATTTTAGACCCCTACGTGGTTCTTTGACAGTTAGTGGTGATATTAATATTATTAGTTGTAAAAATGGGTGCCATTGAAAATAATAATAGGAGAACTAATAGTGGGAAATAAGAAAAGTAGGTGAAGCATTAAAGAAATGCAGAAGACACAATAGATGTGGATAAGGGGGAGAAAAGAAGGATTCAGAGACTGAGAGAAGATTAAAAAGAACTTGACATGTGTTGAAGAAATTAAGTGGATTAAAATTGGAAAAATTTATGGGCTATTGCTGATAGATTGTTTCTCAGTATTCGAAAAGAGAAGGCTTCAGAGGCAACAGATACTGCAACTGCGCAAAATTCTTGGGCATATATATAGGCGGGGTGACTGAGACTTTTGGCAGGAGCAAAGGAAGTTGGGAATTACGAGGGTGGAGTGTGGGACAGGTGGCAGAGAAGGAGTGCCAGGAGTGAGGGACAGGGTTGGCACGGGTGTAGACACACTTAGCCCTGAGACACCAAGGAGCGTCATTTGATCCCAAACAATTGGTTTATTGGTTTAGACAGAATGTCTCTCTGGTGGTTCCTGCTTCCTCTCCTCTCCCTTCCCCTTTTCCCAGTCATGAATTCCCTCTTCCTAACCCCTTCCTGCTCGCAGTCCACAACAGAGACCCATATCAGAATTGAGTTTATCGTCACTCACGTATGTCATGAAATGTGTTTTTTTTGTGGCAGCAGTACAGTATAATATATAAAATTACCACAGTATTCTGCAAAAGTCTTAGGCACCCTAGCTATATAGATGTGCCTAAGACTTTCGCCAAGTACTGTATATTAATGAACATCTTCCAAAGTGTTGGGATCAGCATCTTGGTATTTAGAAACTGTATGCATTACTTAAGGAGGGAAGAAGTGAAAAATATGGTGTATTAGGAACAAGCTGGGCTGACATTCGTTTTGGGCAAGGTACTTAATTCATTGTTAAAATTGCTAAGATTTAGAAAGTCATAAATAAAAATTGAAAGTGTTTGAAACATGGGACAGATCAGGCTGTGATAAGAGGAACAGATAATATTTTATGTGAAAAACGCTTGGAAGGTTATACTGCAATTTGATGAATCATTTGAGAATTAGGATTTGTCTCAGTCCCCATGTATAATGAACCTGTTTTGGAGTTAGTGCAGCAGAGGTTTCCTTGATCATATCCAGGGTGGTGGGGTTGATAAATGAAGTGAGTGAAGTCTGATGAAGTCTGATCTATTATCAATGGATTTTAGAAAAATAAAACATTATCTTTTGGACACAAATAGGTCCTGATAGGGATTGGCAGGTAGATTCCAAAAGTCTGTTTCATCCAGTTGGGCTGTTAGAACCAGGAACTTTCAGGAGTTTGGTCTGAGATGAGGAGAAATTTCTTTGTATATGGTTATAAATCTTAAGAATTCTCTACCTCAGAGTGCTGTGAATGCTCAGTCTTGAGTATATCCAAGTCTAAACTCAAGTGAGTTTTGGATTAAGGGGACATGAGGATTGGGGAATTAATTGGGAATGTGGTGGAGTCACAGAATCCTGATGAATGGTGGAGCTGGCTTGAGACACTAGATGGTCTACTCATACTCGTGCCTTTCCCAAAGTTTGGTTACCACGACTGATTTCAGTACTCCAGTTGTCTTGTTATGCATCTGTAAGTGAAGATCATGCCGTTTTCTTCAAAAATATTTGTGTGTTTATATTATGATCCTATCAAATGTCAGAGTCCTGTTGCTTGCCTGTTACTTAACAGTTCACTGACATTTCATTTACAACAATATCTCTGAGGATCCATATCAAAGTCATTAATGTGTTGTCTTGCAAATAAGCCACTGCTTTGCATGTACATTTGAGGCTAAAGGCAGTCTAATGGGATCAGGAGTCTATTGAGATATAGGATTGAGCAAAAATCTTAGGCACATATATACAGTATAGTTAGGGTGCCTAAGGTCTTTGCTCAGTAATATAGTAATTTTATGTATTGCACTGTACAGCTGACACAAAAAAGCTAATGTCTTGATATATGTGAGTGATGATAAACCTGCTTCTGATATAGGTCTCTATTGTGGACTGAGAGTGGGAAGAGGGCAGGGAGAAGGAAATCATGGTTAGGAAAAAGGGAAGGGAGTGGGAAGCACCAGGGAGACATTCTGATTTGATCAATAAACCAGTTGTTTGGAAACAAAAGACCTTGCCTGATGTCATCACCCACCCAACCTTGGCACTCCTTTTCTGCCAACTGTCCCACACCCTCACCATCTCTAACATCCTTTGCTCCCACCTGATTTACAAACTTGCTCTCTGCTTCATGTTGATAAATGCAGTACCTTGCAAAAGTCTTAGGTACCTCGCCATATGTCTGTGCCTAAGTCTTTTGCACAGCACTGCATGTGGCACCAATCATTGTAATGCAGGATTTCTACGTATGGCTACACAAATAAAGAACAATAGCATTTTCTTATGTCCTTTTTGCGTCCAGCAATTGCCTCAAATGTTGGGCAGCCTCCTGAGTCCATCCCCAGTCTACTGTTAGACGATGGACTCTGCACTCCAACTTTTCCTTGAAAAAATGAAATGAGAATCACGTAAATGCAATAAAAGTCATGATACAGCACAGCTAGGGTTGAAAATTGTCCCGTATTAGCTAGGGCATCCCGTATATTGGGCTAAATTGGTTTGTCCTGTGTTTCCCCCGCTAAGGTAGGGCGTTCCTATGAAACCTTTCGTGCCGAAATGGCGTAAAGCGAAGAAGAAATTACCATTAATTTATATGGGAAAAATTTTTGAGCGTCCCCAGACCCAAAAAATAACCTACCAAATCATACTAAATAACACATAAAACCTAAAATAACACTAACAGATAGTAAAAGCAGGAATGATATGATAAATACACAGCTTATATAAAGTAGAAATAATGTGGGTACAGTGTAGTTTCACTCAGACAGAACCGGGAAGATTAAGCCAAAACCAATTTGTAAAAAAAAAGTGGCACGTACGCGCATGCGCACGTCACGTATGTGCACGTCACGCATGCGCACACAGGTGCCCGCGCAAGGCTTCATGGTCATGGTAGTCTCTCTTGGGGTAAATACAAGTGTCCCGTATTTGACTGCTACTCTTGTCCCTTATTTGGGAGTGAGAAAGTTGGCAACCCTAAGCACAGCGCAGTGCTGAAATGAATTGAATCGCATGTCAGTATTTTGCATTGGTGATAATTGGAGTCCATGTACGATTAACATAACCATGCGTAATAGTGTGGCACGTGGCCAAGTAGTTAGAGCGTTGGGCTCATGATCTGAAGGTCGTGGGTTTGAGTCTCGACCAAGGCAGTGTGTTGTGACCTTGAGCAAGGCACTTAACCACACACTGCTCCAGTCCACCCAGCTGAAAATGGGTGCCGGCAAAATGTTGGGGGTTAACCTCGCGATAGACTGACGTCCTGTCTGGGGGGGGGGGGGTGCAGAGTCTCGTACTTTCAGTCGCTTCACGCCACAGAAACTGGCATAAGCACCGGCCTGATGGGCCACAAGGCTCGGGACAGACTTTAACTTTAAAATGTGTAACTTTAAGCTTCATCTTTCTTGCTGTGTAGGTGGGAGTTCCGGCAGTGCGATGTGTGCTGCTGTTTCAGTGGCAAAAGAACTGAATGAAGGGCAGCGCTGTGTTGTGATACTCCCAGACACCATCCGGAATTACATGCAAGTTAAAATTATTACTCATTAAAATTATTTGCTCCCCAGAACAATCTGTATGACAATTGTAATACAAATACCCTTTGAAGGCCCTGGGTGTTTAATGATGCACCATAGAGTGCCACTAATTCCAGCCTTGTTGTGGGATTTTGGAGGTATTTAATGGGCTAAGCCTTTCTGGAAAATGTCAGCGGTTCCGGGGCATTGTATTTGAAATACTAAGGAGTTCAGAATGAAGAGGCTTTCTGCATTCTGAACTTACATTTACACTGGGAAATCAGTTAACCAAATCTAGTGAATTATTGGCTATTCTTTGCCTGTTATATGGATTCTAATGGTGGCGAACATAAATGCTTGATTCCTCGGCCAATTAGGTCAGGGGTCTGTCTGCTGAACCTGGCACAAGACTGCAAGCCCCTTCATTTGAATGGAGAGGAAATTCTTTGAAGGAAAAAAGACAATTATAAATAACTTTTCCTAACTTGTCACAGTTATCTTTGATGATTTCAAATGGTTTCATTTCTGTTGAGAAAATGGTTAACTTTCGCTAATTCTTTTGAGTTATTATCTTTGATCTTACTTGGTATAAGTCACAGCAGAGTTCATTTCAAGGTGAACTGCACCTACGCACAAAATTGTACCAGGTATTTCTGGGGTCAGTTCACATTAGCACAGTCGAAGTCTCCCTAGCATCGTGCTTCTTTAACATTTGCTTAACTCACCTGATTAGTGGCAGCCTTGCAGAACACATAAATACTTCATTCTCAAGGATTTCATGCTGCACAACCTTGCCAATCCAAGTCAGTAGCAGATAGGCAAGGACACCCAGAAGCTGAGGGCCGTGAGCAGGAGGAGCAGCAGGAGAGGCACTCTTAGGGAGATAACTCTGGCAACCTGTAACTGGTGCTGTGTTTAGTTGTGGGGCTATTAATACTCTGTGTTAATGCTGTGGATGAAGGGACAAGTATACTGCAGCCACTTTTGCTGATGAGAATTAAATTGATTGTTTGCAAATTGTGCAGAAACCACAGAGAACCTGCAGAGGAATATGGCTTGGTGAAATGAGAAGAAGAAGAAAGAAGAATGCCCTTAACTCCTGGTGGAGTCATTGGGTTGCCGTCATGACAAGCTTTTTGCACCGATCTTTTTTTGGTGATTGCTCATCATGTGGCATTTCTGTAGCATTCTCCAGTTTTTTTACGAGGTCGAGTTGCTAGCTCGACTCACATACCAGCACGGAGGGAAAGCATGCAAGAGAGCCGGCTGGATTTGAACTCTGGACCATTCACTCTGGAGTCCACTGCTGCTGCCACTACGCCACCAGCCAGCCAGGTGAAATGAGAGGGCAAGTGAAATGTAGGGAAATGTGAAGCTATTCAAGCTGACAAGGCTGACTGTCCTACACAGGTCCCAATGTATGTATTCGTTGTTCAGCATCCTCCATCTTACCTCTCAGCTGAGCAAAGGAGACCGGCATTGGAATATAAGGGACTTCCAGCCAGCGTGGGGGGAAGGGGTTACAGAAGCAAATTCTCCAATGCAGAACTAGTGACCCTCTAATGCTTCCATCCTTAACACTTATGTATTATACTGGATCTGCTGCCTAATGCGGCAGAGCCGTTCCATAGCTAGCCAAACAACAGCCTGACATGGCCATGTTATTACGTTGTCATTCATTACATACAATATGCTGGATTGCCCCTTCAAAATCCCTGGGTATATTTTGTTTCTCCCTGCAGAAGGGCTAACCCACTCAGTACCATGCAGGCAAGGTGTCTAGCCCTGGGAATCCTCAACAGTGACTTTAAAACTCTCATGGAATCAGGAGGTAGTTTTTTTACACAGAGTGCAAAGTGTGTGGAACACATTACCAGGGGTGATGAGAAAGGCAGATACTGTACGTGAGGAATATTTAAGAGACTCTAAGATAGGCGGATGGAAGAAAGAAAAATGCTAGACTATGTGGGAGGGAAAGGTTAGATTGATCTTGGAGTAGGTTAAAAAGTCAACTGAAGGGCCTGTATTGTGCTGTAGTGTTCTATGTTCTACGTTAAACATAGCTGCCAGATTTGATTTGTGATGGAAGCAATGACATAGAACAACAGATAGAGCTATACAATGTCAGTACCGACAGATCCTACCACATTCAGTCATGAATCTTTGTGGACAAATACACAGGTTCCTCTAGAACAGGGGTTCCCAACCACCTTATGCCATGGACCCCTACCATTAACCAAAGGCAACTTGATTCACTGCATATGATATTAATATGTGGCAGAGAGCACTGTACACAGCAAAAACTATGGGACCGGATAATGTCCCAGCTGTTGTACCAAAGACCTGTTCTCCAGAATGATACCTGCATCTGGCCAACCTATTCCAGTGCATTTAAAACACTTGCAACTACCAAATAACATGAAAATTGCCCAGGTATTTCTTGTTTATAAAAAGCAGAGCAAATCCACTCTGGCTGGATATTACTACCTGCTCTTCTTTCAACCATCAGTAAAGTGATGGAAGGTATCACTAACACAGCATCTACCAATAACTTGCTCACCAATGTCTAGTTTCGATTTTGCTTGGGCCACGCTAGCTTGGGTCCTAAACATCTCTCATGCTGAAGATGCCCATTGCCAGTCACGTTCTTATTGCCACTCTTCAGAGTATTTCAAATATTGATTAGTCTTGCTTCTTGCAAGTCTAGACTGTCTCACTTGCTGATGAGCTGAGAATGGAACTGAAATTGTTCAAGCTTGAGCAAACACCCTCACTTCTGACCTTATGATGTCATTGGCTGATGTCACTGAGATACTCCTGCAGTGAGGTCATGAATCTGTGATCTTTAATCTCCAACGACTACAACCACTTTCCTTTGTGCAAGAGATTATTGTCACCATTGGAGTATTTTCCTTTTGATGTTTCAACAACTACCCTGATGTCACATCGTATCAAATGGTGCCTTGATGTCAAGTGTTGTCACTTTCATCTGACCTCTGAAAAATGTTGGAAGATCAACATTTTAATCAAATTTTGACAGTTTTGAATGCACTCAATGTTATGAACATTCAGAAACATTCAGTGTACTCACATTTGACAGTCAGCATAGTCTTGGGACAGACCTTAGCCAACTGCTTCCTTCCATCCATTTACTATATTCAAGTTCTCTCCTGTGATGACATCATGCTGGTTGACACTACTTGTGCACCTAGTGCCTCATCATTTTGGAGCAAAGCAATCTTTACCAGTAAGTCAGCACTGGAAACCACCAATGCTTGCTTCATACTTTGCTGCAGGTTAGTGGATAGAGGGGTTAGCAATCCAGTCATGCCTCCGTGCCAGCCTCAAACACTGGTGCAAGTGTTGAAAGATGGAAAAGTTATAACGAATGATTGACTAAAATATTACCATTAAATTTTAGACTAATTGAAGTTTCAGGAAGATTTTCAATAACAGTTTGTTGCGTGAACCAGTATAAACATCCAGGACTGAATATTTCTAAAATATTGAACTTCATGTTTTCTTTTGCTTCATGTTTAATCTACTGTCATATAGGTCAAAATTTCTTAGTGATGGTTGGATGGAACAGAAAGGGTTTCTGCATGTGGAGAATGACCAAAAAAGGTATGACATCAACGTTTGCTGAGATCTTAGTAATTTTGGGCTAAGAAGCAGATTACTGTGTCTTGGATGTTTCTTCTTGTACATGAAGTGCTGAACTACAGGGTATAATCTCAGAATAAGGATTTATCCCTATATAACAGAGAGGAGAAGGAGTTTATTCTATCAAATAGTTCTGCAACTTTGGAGTTATCCATCCAAGAGTGTGGAGGTGCAATCCTTGACATTCAAGGCCTAGTAAGACAGACTTTTGATCTAAAGGAGGGTTGAGGATAATAGGGAAGTCAGAGGAAAGGCCATAAGACATAGGAGCAGAATTAGGCCATTCGGCCCATCAAGTTTTCTCTGCCATTCCATTATGTCTTTCTTATTATCCCCCTCAATCCCATTCTCCTGCCTAGTCCTTATAACCTTTGACAGCCTAACTAATCAGGATCCTACAACCTCTGTTTTAAGCATACCCAGTGACATGACCTCTACAGCCATCCGTGACAACGAATTCCACTGATTGGCTAAAGAAATTCCTCCTCATCTCTGTTCTGAAGGGATGACCTTGCATTCGGAGGCTATGCCCTCTCGCCTTGGATTCCCCCACTATAGGAATCATCCACTCCACATCCACTCTATCTAGGGCTTCCAATATTTGATAAGTTTCATTAAAACCCCCACTTGTTCATCTACACTCATGACGAATTGGTGGAGCAGACCCGATGGGCGAAATGACCGATGCTACACCTATATTTTATGGTCTTATGGATGGTATTTGTTATATTTACCTGGGTTTCCAAATGTATACTGCACTGGTGCGACAATCAGAATTCCACGACTAGTAGTAGAGGGTAAACAATGGAAATGGAGGGTCATTTTTTTGATGATTAGAAAAGCACTGAAATTTCTTACTTATAGCCACAATGAAAATTTTTTAACAAACACCAGCAAATCATAGGAATATTGCATTTAGGGATGCATGAAGTGCTCATGTCATCTTTGAACAAATGATTTGCAGTTTCTTTCATCTTTTGTAGTTGGTGGGATACACCAATAAATCAGATGAAGCTGCCCACAGTACAGACAATCGCTTCTACCATTTCCTGTCAAGATGTCATACAGATTCTTAGAGTAAACAGCTTGGCCAATGCTGTGGTTGTTGACTTCAGTGGGTATGTATGCATTGTTTCAAATTCGTTCTCCCCATGATTTATTTCCTTCAGATGCTCTGGTTTTCTCTCTCATCCCAAAGACGTATGGATGAGGAGGCTAATTGATCACGTGGGTGTAATTGGAATGGAAGGGCTTGTTACTGTGCTTTATCTCTAAATAAAATAAAATGTAAAATAAAAATTAATGTGATGAAAGCAGCATTAGATGTGGTCAAGTAAAGAATAATTAACTTTATCACACTCAGCACATTCAACAACACCTTAGAAGAACAAAAACACAATAAAGAACACAGAGTGAGCTTATTAGCCCGTTCCATCGGTTCTGCCATTCCATAAGATTGTTGTTCCTTTTTGTGCCCTGTGGCGCACTGGGCGGCATTTTTGCCATTTCCTTAGCATTTGCTGGCTCGATGCTCAACCCAACGCAGATGGAAAGCGTGCAAGGGGCCTGCCGGATTCGAACCCAGGACCATTCGCCTTGAAGTCTGGTGCTGATGCACCACTGGCCGGCTAGTCCATAAGATGATGCTGGTTTAATTTGGGCTAGGCACTTAACTGCTCTTTTTTCATAGTCCTTGACTCCCTTGCAGCGCAATTTTCTGTCACTCCCCACCTTGGACTGGATTAGAGATCTTCACAATTCTCTAAGAGAAAAGAAGTCCTCTTCTTCTCCATCTGAAATGAGAAAACCCTTCTTCTGAAGCTGTGCCCATTAGTTCTAGATAACCCCAACTGCGGAAACATCTTCTCGGAATGCACGTTGCCAATCCCTCTCATCCTTCTAAACATCAAAGAGCACATGACCAATCAGCTCGACCTTTCTTGATACATCAATCTCTTAACCCTAGGAGTGAGCCTGATGAATCTTCTCTGGAAGCATTCCTTATAATTGGAGTTCAGGCACGTACACAATACTTTGGGTGCCGATACACTAGCTCCTACAGTCCGTGTTTGAAATCAGTAACCCAAAATGAAGACAAAAGCAATGGCAAGTTCTGGAATTTAGAACGAGAAACAGAACACCAGATATGGAAACAGAAGGTGCAAGTCAACCTTTGTGTCAAGACTTTGCATCAGGACTAAAAAGACAGAGGGAAGGTTGCCAGTACATTACAGTACATGGGCTGGAGTTTGGGGTGGTGGAAGAGACAGGACCATGATCAGGAGTGGATAGGTACTGGCAATCAGCAATCTTCCCTCTTCCCTCTCAGACCTGATGCAGTCTCTCAAGCTGAAACATTGTCTTACACCTTTTGCCTCCACAGATGCAGCTTGACCTGTTTTAGCTGAATTTTAAGAGCATTCACAAGCTATTAGGTTAACCCCTACATATCCAAAGAGTCTTAAATTCTTCCACAATTCCATGAGACCTTCTTTATTGCTTTTATTCGATCCCTTCCCAAACTTTGCCAACCTTTACTGAGCTGGAATCCGAGGTACTGGACAGTCTCTTGGCAAAACTGCATTTTCTCCACAGGCACCCTGTGCCCTCTTCTCGCCAAAAGTTCAAGGAGCGTTAAAGAATCGGTCAGACATTGTGGCCCTGTAGCAGAAGCTAACAGGATGTTGTCTGCATACTAAATCAGCGTGGAATATTTGGGCAGGTGGCATTCGGCCAAATCATTTTTAACTGCTGCAGCATAAACTGCGGGGCTTTTGGTATATCCCTGGGGCAGACATGTCCACGTAGATTGCTCATTCTTAAAAGTAAAGACAAATAAATACTGGCTTCCTTATGCAAAGGTATGGAGAAAAACGCTGAGCACCGATCGATTACGGTAAAAGGTACTCGCTCCCGCAGGTATAGAAATAAGCATAATGTTGGTGTCCAGCACCAGCAGAGTGATAGGGATGACTATCTTATTAATGGCTCTTAGGTCCTGCACAAAACGCCATTCATTTCTCCAGCCCATTTTTGGGATAGGTAATATATACATGCTTTGAGTCTTCACCAGCACCCCTTGCTGCAATGTGTCAATTATTGGAGTGACACCTTCTTCAGCTTCAGTAGCTATACGGTACAGTTTAATACGGGTCAGTGGCACATTCTTTTGAGAGCATCTTTACGCTCGGGAGCTGTTTGGGCCTTTCCCACATGATTGCTATGTTGGGCCCATAGGTTCCCTGGTACCTGCGCTATGGCTCTAGGGGGAAGTAGAGGGTCTTCTAGTGGTGGCGGTTGCTTTTCAAAGGTTGTTTCCCAGCTCTTGGACTTTAACATAATTCTCCCCTCCTTTTCGTTAAAGAATTTTATTTGGGCTTCCTGTCCCAGTACCAGCAGAGTTATAGTATAAACAGCCTTGGTTTCTTTCGCCAATCGTTTTACCATCGTCCCGATATCTTTAGGCTTCGCTGGTGGTTTTATGGCCACTGTCAAATGGCAGGTTTCATTTCGGCCCCAGCCTTCTCTGTTTCAAGCTGCTTACTCTCCTTTTTCTTTGGAGGTTGGTGTCTTTTAGCTACCTCCATCCATTGTTTAAAACATCTTAACATGTTATCAGCATCCCAATTTGGGTCGCCGTCCCCATTTCAGTTGGTGTCCTCCCAGTGCTGGATTAGTCTCAAATTAAAACTTCCCCTATATGGCCAATCCCCATGTGACCACTCACTACTGTATGTTACCGTGTAAGGATCACCTCTGGTCTCTCTGATTACCATATCTGCCGGGGATCCAGGCGGGACTAAGAGGTCTCCTACTTGTTCTATCTTTTTAATCTTTTTGGCAGTCTTTTTCCTACCTGCAGTTGAGTGTTCAAAGCCTTCGTCTTACCTCCGGAACTCCTCAGTTTATTAGCAGGATCAGCACTAGCCAATCGACTGCTGGCACTTCCCATTTTTCCTGTTCAGGATTTTAATTTCAGTTATGACAGCACAAAGCTTCTTCATACACACTACGTACACAATGAGCGCTCACTGGTGTGTTTCCTTTGTCTTTCTACAGGTCTCTGAGTTCAGTCACGGAATTGGTCGGTAGCTACCTTGGTACTCCCATAAGCACCCCCAGCCGTCCCCCTTTCAGCTAGGATGCAGGGCACCAGTCTCCCCCTTTCAGCTAGGAGACCGATTCTCCTTCCCAACTTGGAAGGCACCTTTCTGTCTTGCTTCTCCTTTTCTGCCTAGGGTTCCTTTCCTAGAATCGCGTAAGAGCCGCTGTCTTGCTTCCGCTCAAGCGTACTCCCCACTATCTTGCCTTAGCTCAAGCGAAAGAGCCGCTGTCTTGCTTTTGCTCAAGCGTACCCTATAGCGATCCCATCCTCGTCGCCATTCTGTTGCTGAAAAATCTCAGGAGCAGCAGACAGAACAAATCCGGCCGACTCAGAGAATTGTTTCAGACTAAAAGACTTTATTTATACGTGATATCACGGACAGCCTCTTTTCCTAAAAGCGGTGTTCAGAAGCTCTGGTTAGCTTTCAGACACGCTTCATTATATAGACACAGCGTATGTAACTAAAAGCACTTAACAATAACATTGCTTGACTCTGAACTTAGGCCTAGAATGTAACAAACAACATGACTTTGAACTTGGCCTAAATTTCAACAAACAACAGCATTACGTAAATGCGGCGCTATAACATTTTTTTTAGATATTATCAAGGACTTTCAGCTAAATTCTGAGAGCAAGGACTTTTGCTGAATTTTAAGAGCATTCACAAGCTATTAGGTTAAACCCTACATATCCAAAGAGTTTTAAATTCTTCCACACCTGTTGAGTTCTTCCATTGTTCTGTTCAATGTTCCATTTGTAATCTTAATTTCTGCTGTAACTGCATGCTAAGTATTTGTGTTTCATGTATCAAGATACAACCTCCATTCCTCCAGATCCTTTGAATTCCGTACTTTTGTAGTTTCACTCTATTTAGATAATAATTTGACTTCTCATTTGCCATTCCAAAATGAATAACTTTACATTTTCAAATCATTCATAATGATTACAAATTATATAGAGCCTAGCATTAACCCCTTTGATACTGTGTTAGTCACAGACTGCCAATTAAAAATACTACCCAGTTTTCTCCAGTGTTTCTCTGAGTTGGCCACTTCTCTATTCATGCCCTGGCTATTACATCTTCAAGCAGAATGGAGAATGTGGGCTATCAATGCTATAGAATTATTTTAACAAAGTTAGTTATCCTGAGGCACTGTAAAGAGAAGTTAAGAAACAAAATTTACCAATTTACATGGGGAAATAATGAGGCAAGTGACCAAAGCCTGGTTGAAGAGATTTAAGGAACAAAAAGAGAAAAAAGATGTGGGGAACTGACAGGAATCAAAAAGGGAATTCCAGAGTTAAAGACATACCAGCCAATAATGGAGTATTTAAACTAAACACAACCCCTCACGCAAGCTGCATCCAAGGATATTCATATAAATGGTAACATAGTGGTAAGCGTGACACTATTACAGCTCGGAGTGTCGAAGTTCAGAGTGGAATTCTGATGTCATCTGTAAGGAGTCTGTGCGTCCTCCCCGTGGAATGCATGGGTTTCCTCCAGGTCCTCAAGTTTGCTCCCACAGTCCAAGGACGTACCAGTTAGTAGGCTAATTGGTCATTGTAAATTGTCCTGTGAGTAGGCTAGGATTAAATTGGGGTTGCTGGCGGTGTGGCTCGAAGACCCAGAAGGGCCTATTTCACGCTGTATCTCTAAATAAATGAAATAAAATTTAAAAATGTCCCCAGCCCCTTTTGCCAGGACACTCTTTCTAGTATTGTACCATTCACACTGTATCACCTCTCCTCATTCTTTTCACCAAACTTAGCTTTTCACAATTCTCTACATTAAATTTAATCTTCCACATGGCTGCACTTTCCACTCGCCTTTCTTTCCTCTACTTTCATTCTCATTGTTTCACTGTATTTTCTAGGCTTCTGACAATAAGAGAGTTTGGAATTTTATCTTATCTTCCCATAGAACCATAGAAACTACAGCACAGAAACAGGCCCCTTGGCCCTTCTTGGCTGTGCCGAACCATTTTCTGCCTAGTCCCACTGACCTGCACACGGACCATATCCCTCCATACACCTCCCATCCATGTATCTGTCCAATTTATTCTTAAATGTTAAAAAAGAATCTGCATTTACCACCTCGTCTGGCAGCTCATTCCATACTCCCATCACTCTCTGTGTGAAGAAGCCCCCCCTAATGTTCCCTTTAAACTTTTCCCCCCTCACCCTTAACCCATGTCCTCTGGTTTTTTTCTCCCCTTGCCTCAGTGGAAAAAGCCTGCTTGCATTCACTCTATCTATACCCATCATAATTTTATATACCTCTATCAAATCTCCCCTCATTCTTCTACGCTCCAGGGAATAAAGTCCTAATCTATTCAACCTTTCTCTGTAACTGAACACAATACTCCAGATTTGGCCTCACCAATGCCTTATACAACCTCATCATAACATTCCAGCTCTGATACTCAATACTTCGATTAATAAAGGCCAATGTACCAAAAGCTCTCTTTACGACCCTATCTACCTGTGATGACACTTTTAGGGAATTTTGTATCTGTATTCCCAGATCCCTCTGTTCCACTGCACTCCTCAGTCCCTTACCATTAACCCTGTATGTTCTACGTTGGTTTGTCCTTCCAATGTGCAATACCTCACACTTGTCAGTATTAAACTCCATCTGCCATTTTTCAGCCCATTTTTCCAGCTGGTCCAAGTCCCTCTGCAGGCTCTGAAAACCTTCCTCACTGTCTACTACACCTCCAATCTTTGTATCATCAGCAAACTTGCTGATCCAATTTACCACATTATCATCCAGATCATTGATATAGATGACAAATAACAATGGACCCAGCACTGATCCCTGTGGCACACCACTAGTCACAGACCTCCACTCAGAGAAGCAATTTTCTACCACCACTCTCTGGCTTCTTCCATCGAGCCAATGTCCAATCCAATTTACTACCTCTCCATGTATACCTAGCGACTGAATTTTCCTAACTAACCTCCCATGCGGGACCTTGTCAAAGGCCTTACGGAAGTCCATGTAGACAATATCCACTGCCTTCCCTTCATCCACTTTCCTGATAACCTCCTCGAAAAACTCCAACAGGTTGGTCAAACATGACCTACCACGCACAAAGCCATGTTGACTCTCCCTAATAAGCCCCTGTCTATCCAAATGCTTGTAGATTCTGTCTCTTAGTACTCCCTCCAATAACTTACCTACTACTGACGTTAAACTCCCCGGCCTATAATTTCCCGGATTACTTTTCGATCCTTTTTTAAACAACGGAACAACATGAGCCACTCTCCAATCCTCCGGCACTTCACCCATAGACAGCGACATTTTAAATATTTCTGCCAGGGCCCCTGCAATTTCAACACTAGTCTCCTTCAAGGTCTGAGGGAACACCCTGTCAGGTCCCGGGGATTTATCCACTTTAGTTTTCCTCAAGACAGCAAGCACCTTCTCCTTTTCAATCTGTACAGTTGCCATGGTCTCACTACTTGATTCCCTCAACTCCATAGATTTCATGCCAGCTTCCTTAGTAAATACAGATGCAAAAAACCTATTTAAGATCTCCCCCATTTCCTTTGGTTCCGCACAAAGCCGACCACTCTGATCTTCAAGAGGACCAATTTTATCCCTTACAATCCTTTTGCTCTTAATATACTTCTAAAAGCTCTTTGGATTATCCTTCACTTTGACTGCCAAGGCAACCTCATGTCTTCTTTTTGCCCTCCTGATTTCTTTCTTAAGTATTTTCTTGCACTTCTTATACTCCTCAAGCACCTGATTTACCCCCTGTTTCCTATACATTTCATACAACTCCCTCTTCTTCTTTATCAGAGTTGCAATATCCCTTGAGAACCAAGGTTCCTTATTCCTATTCAATTTGCCTTTAATCCTGACAGGAACATACAAACTCTGCACTCTCAAAATTTCCCCTTTGAAGGCTTCCCACCTACCAATCACATCTTTGCCAGAGAACAACCTGTCCCAATCCACACTTTTTAGATCCTTTCTCATTTCTTCAAATTTGGCCTTCTTCCAGTTCAGAACCTCAACCCTATGACCAGATCTATCCTTGTCCATGATCAAATTGAAACTAATGGCGTTATGATCACTGGAACCAAAGTGCTCCCCTACACAGACTTCCGTCACTTGCCCTAATTCGTTACCTAACAGGAGATCCAATATTGCATCCCCTCTAGTTGGTCCCTCTATATACTGATTTAGAAAACTTTCCTGAACACATTTTACAAACTCTAAACCATCTAGACCCCTAACAGTATGGGAGTCCCAATCAATGTATGGAAAATTAAAATCCCCTACCACCACAACTTTATGTTTCCTGCAGTTGCGTGCTATCTCTCTGCAGATTTGCTCTTCCAAGTCTCGTTGACTATCGGGTGGTCTGTAATACAATCCCACTAATGTGGCCATACCTTTCCTGTTTCTCAGCTCCACCCATAAGGACTCAGTAGACAAGCCCTCTAATCTGTCCTGCCTGAGCACTGCTGTAATATTTTCCCTGACAAGCAATGCTACTCCCCCACCTTTCATTCCTCTGCCTCGATCACATCTGAAACATCGGAACCCTGGAATATTAAGCTGCCAGTCCTGCCCTTCCTGTAGCCAAGTTTCACTAATTGCTACAACATCATAATTCCACGTGTCAATCCACGCCCTCAACTCATCCGCCTTCCCATGTCTAGATAACAGATATATTTTTAATGTTCCATGGTACTGACTCCTAGGGAATACCACTGACAACATCCCGTAGTCTAAAAAGCAACACTTTACCAGATCTGAATTTCAAACAAAAAACTGAACATGCTGGAAATCTGAAATTAAAAAAACAGAAAATTCTAGAATCCCGATGAAGGGTCCCAGCCTGAAACCTCGACTCCTTATGCCTGAGCTGCTGAGTTGTCCCACCATTTTCTGTGCATTCCTCCGGATTGCCAGTATCTGCAAAATACCAATGGTACTTTGACATGAAAGTAAATAATAATAATTTTTAATTTATATGCAGCACGATACAAGGCATAGTCACACTAGGGAACATTGAGTCATTGGTTAAGGATGGAAAGCTGCAGCTCTCTGACCCTGTGACTAAAGTTATTTACAAATGGTTCAACAAGGTAGGACATTTTTCTTGTATACTACATGAGCTTGACGTTAATTATATCTAAGAAATCTCTGAAACTTTTAATGATATTTAAAAATATTGTCATGATATTTACCTATCACTGCTTAGATATAGGATAGGAAAATTTATGTGAATTCTGACATCTGAAAAGACCAGTGCATGTAAGGAATTTAAGATGGAATTAAGTTAACTCTCTTCAGTGAAAATACCTTTTGATTGAAAGATTAATTTATTCAAACCTTGGCATGATATGTTCTCTTTATTCATATACATGAAGATAATTTAAGTACTTAATGAGATTACATCAATATTTGGGAAGATTTGTGCATTTTAAAGTAGTTTTACACAGAAAGATATATTACTAACTGTAGAGGAGTAAGATATTTCTCTAACGTTGCTGCACCGGATGGGACATTGTGCCGCAGATCAAACGCTCTCATGCTTCCAGTCTTAATACACAGTCATTATTATGCTTGTGTTTTTATTAAATAATTTCAACATTATACCACCAGGTGGAGCATATAAACAGGGTTTGGGGATGGATCCATGCTTCTTAAGATACCACTGCTTTGTGGATATTTTTCCAATATTTTAGAAAGCTTATTATAATTCTTTCCATTGAGATATACAGGTTTCCCCCGCCATCCGAAGGTAGAGCGTTCCAATGAAACGGTTCGTAAGCCAAAATGTCGTAAAGTGAAGAAGCAATTACCATTTATTTATATGGGAAAATTTTGTGAGCGTTGGCAGACCCAAAAATAACCTACCAAATCATGCCAAATAACACATAAAACCTAAAATAACAGTAACATATAGTAAAAGTAGGAATGATATGATAAATACACAGCCTATATAAAGTAGAAATACTTTTCCACAATCATTGCCGGCACTGTTCGCCAAAGCGAAAATCTAACGCAAGCGCTCTCGGCAGAAAATCTCACGCACGCGCTCTCCACAGAAACATGGCGCAAGTGCTCTCCAGTAACCTTTAAGCTATGAAGCTGCCAAATCATACCCAATAACACGTAAAAATACATAGCCGATATAAAGTAGAAATAGTGTATGCACAGTGTAGTATCACTTACCGGAATCAGGAAGTCAGCTTGCCGATGGTGTGTTAGACTGAGTCGTCGCAGGTTGAGTGGTGCAGTGGCCCCCACCCTCCAGACCACCCACTGATACATTGCCGCGAGGCACTCAGGAGTCCAGCGGTAGCCGGGAGGCACACAGCATATATTTAAGAAAAAAGCCAAAATAAACCTGCTAATTAATTAGGTGCCGCCCGACACGTAATTGTCGGCTCAGATCAGTGCCAATTGCATCGCCTCTGATCTGGGCCGACATTTACGTGTGGGGCGGCACCTAATCAATTAGAATGTTTATTTTGGCTTTTTTCTTAAAGATGTGCTGTGTGTCTCCCGGCTACTGCTGCATTCTCCGTGAATCGGTACTGTATCTGTCCGCGGCCTGGGTGTTGGGGTGGTGGGACACTGGGGTGTCATCTCATCATCTGTTTCCATTAGAGCAGGCGGCTCATCTGCCCGCCTCGATGTCGGAAGGTCGAGGTTCGTCATCTGCTGTGGTTGATGTGGAAGGCTTGCCTGATTGCTGAGCCTCGCGCATTTTTCTATCATACAGTTCTTTGTAAGGACTGAAACCATCCTGCAAATATCCCCTAAACCGACGTACCCTTTCAAAATTAAAGTCGTACTTTATCATTGCAGCGAAAATCTCACGCAGTGGCTTCACGTTCATTTCGCTACTGCATTCGGTTTCGATTGTTATCCTTTCCTCTTCCAATTGCATCAGCTCTTCATCTATCAGTTCTTGATCATGGGATGCCAAAACCTCTTCAACATCATCTTCGTCAGCTTCCACAAGTCAAACTCACTTTGTCCTTACTTCGTTCACCACGATCAAAACGCTTAATTATGTCTAGTTTTACGCTAAATGTAACACCCTTACGAGCTCTTTCAGGCTTTTCCA
The DNA here is from genome assembly GCF_030028105.1 of Mobula birostris. Lineage (NCBI taxonomy): Eukaryota > Metazoa > Chordata > Chondrichthyes > Myliobatiformes > Myliobatidae > Mobula > Mobula birostris. Next base: position 19,471,927 of record NC_092389.1, read on the forward strand.
ATACCTCAGAACTCATCTTGCAAATGGCTGCTCAATGCAACATGTTAAAGCAATGCTGTTCCGAATCCAGGGGAGAGCGGCTGCTCGGGGCGCGCGTGGCTTTTTATCGTGCGCTGATTTTTTCGCGTGCTGATTTTTTTATCACACGCTGCCTTTCTACGTAACAGTGAAAACACCTTCTGAAAGCGAAAACAGGGTACTAATGTAGGTCTTTCGTAACAGTGAGGTTTTGTAAAGCGAACGTTCAAAAAGCGGGGGACACCCGTACTCCTAATTTTTTTCTTTGACACTGGACATTAAGAGAGGACTGTCACCAATTAAGGACTGGCATGCCAAAATTATTTCAATAATATTAAATCACTCTTCATATTTAAGCTGCCGTTATTTTAAGTGTGTAACAGTAATATGACCACATAAGTTACAAAAATTGCCGACTGACTAGGAAAGTACATATTGATAGCAGAATTTATTTTTATTATGAATTTTATTTGCAGTTTGTAAATTCATTAGCAGAGATAGTTATTTACTAGTTCATTTTTGCCAAGAAAATTAGAAGTTCATCTTCCCTCTAAAACTGCCCTTTCCTTCCAATCTATGAAAATATAATTCATATCAAATCAAACATGCATTGTGCTTTTCCCAACAGGGTAAAAATGTGATGAGTATCCTGATTCATTTCACTCTTACTCAGTGGGTCAAGATAAAGGCTCGATCTATGAAGACTTCTATTAGCCTAGGCACAGCCACAATATACTGTACATTGAAATATTTTCTTTGTTTTAATTTTGATACGATGTATTTAACAATATTATTGGATTCTAACAAGATATGGTAATGCTCAATACATAGATCCTTTATCAATTAATTTTCCTCTCCAAATAGGTAAATTTAAATGACACCCTTGGAAAAATCTCTCAGGCTTTGTCACTAAATCACTTTGTGATAATCGTCGAACAAATCCAGGGTAAGTTTTATTGTCTTATTTGCAAATGTAACTACAGCAAATATTACACAACTGTCTCTTTGAAGGTCTATGTTTTATGAAATTCAGACCCATGGATAAAGTGCCATGGCCACCTGTTCTTGAAGCTTTGCAGCAAATTTAGAAGAGTATTCGGGTTTCTGCAGAACTAAAAGGATATTGACCTTCACTTATTCCAATGATCATGGACCTTTACCATGAACTTACACAAATAAAATGCAATAACCCATGATGATGCACCGGTGCTTCACTTTTATCTATGGGGATTAAAAGTTCTGCTGCACTAAAACAGAGCATGCTGGGAATACAGGGCAGCTCTGACAAGACGGGTCAAGACAGAGTTACTGATTCAGGTCAATGGCTCTTCATCAGGGCTGGGAAATACGCCTGCTCTGATGAGAATGTCTTTACACTTTGCTTTTATTTTCCATTTCCAGACGTTTTTGACCTTTGAAACACAGAAACATAAAAGACCTACAGCACAATATGGGCCCTTCGACCCACAGTGCTGTGCCAAACATGTACCGTTTGTACTTACTTTAGAAATTACCTAGAGTTACTCACAGCCCTCTATTTTTCTAAGCTCCATGTACCTATACAGGAGTCTCTTAAAAGACCTTATCGTATCCGTCTCCACCACCGTCGCCGGCAGCCCATTGCATGCACTCATCTCTCTCTCTGTGAAAAAACTTACCCCTGACATCTTTTCGGTAGTGAATACTTTTGAAAGGAAATTGAAAGGAAAGATTTTGAAAGGAAATTGATTAGATTACCTAATTTGTCACATGTACATGGAAACATCGAAACATATAACGAAATATGTCACTTGTGTCAATAACAAGCATAATCTGAGGGTGTGCTGAGGGAAGCCCACAAGTGTCACCTCACATTCCGGAACTTTATACCTACTTAACTGCAGGCCTACTTGTATGAGTGAATTTATCCTGCATCAAAATATGATGGACATAATTAGAAAGAAGGCTTTTTAGTGCAGTGATAAAATGAAAAGAGCATAAAAGTATTTTTAGCCTTGTAGGTAGGATTTGAATTATATCCTCAAATAATCACTACATTCAAGGCTATCCTCATAAGCTAGAATATTTTAAAAATGTAGATCCATCAATGGAACACGAGCAAATCTATTCAATCTATTAAGACTGTGTGAGGTTACCTTGGCTTGAAGTGTTTATACCCTCCTGATCAAAAGGAATAACTTCTGAGGTTTGATCTAGAAGCAGAATTGCTTTCTACATCGGATAGTTTCATAACTGCTTTATAAATAATTTAAAAGGATTTCCTCCAACTATATTTCCCCTGATTAGTTTTCTAAAGGCAATGATGTTTATCCAGTTAATCCAATCATGATCCTTTGTCCTTGTCCAGTATCCTGTGCTCCTTGGTGTTTTAACTGGTGCTACATAATCTTCATTTTCATGGGACATACAAGGGGATCTATTCCCACAGACTGACTATCAGAGGAATTTTATGAAGTGATGTTGAACAGAGAATACAGGAAATACTCAGGAGGTCTAACAGTCTCTGTGGAAAGACGGAAAGAAGAAAAATGGGAAGATGATCTTATGAACTTTCTTCAGAGCTGGGAAAAGTTAGCGAAAAAGCAGGTTTTAATTCAGAAGAATTTGGGATTGGGATGACAGTTTTGAACAAACGGAAGAGAAAGCCTTGGCTAGGTTAAAGGAATAATACATTTCAAAGATTCAAAGTACATTTATTATCAAAGAATATATAAATTATACAACCTTGAGATCTGTTTGTTTACAGGCAGCCGCAAAGCAAGAAACTTGGAAGAACCCAATTTAAAAAAAATAAAGACTAAACCCTAACCCCCAATGCCCACAGAGAAAGAAAAATAACAAAACAAAGCATATAAACAATAGACGTGAGCAACAACAACAGCATTCCGAACCGATTTGAGTCTTTAGATCCAAATCCCCGGAGAAGCCTGGAGTAGCTCCAAAGCCTCGGTATTCAATTCATCATATTAGCAGGGCAAGTCGCAGAAAGTTTAAAGACACGAAGCAAAGCAGCTGGGGGCAGTCTCTCAGCCTTAGCATTGTGGAGAAAGGAGCTGTTTAAATTGTCTGAACAGCGGATCATATCTCACATTAGGACCTGGGCTCCGGACCTAGATTTTGCTACCAAAGAAGACGTTCTTGACTGTTCCAAATCAGCTTCAACGATTCAACCTCGACCTACTCTCGACACCCAGTCTTTCCAGTCTATCTGGGCCGGTGTTTAAATTGTTCAAAAATCTCCCATCATTTGCTGTCTTTCACTTACCCTCCCAATTAATCTCTTTCATTTTTTTTCCTCTCCATCCCTCCCTCTTTCACCTTTGTGTGATTGTTCTCTCTGTAATTCCTCTCCTTCTTGCTTGCTCACTTATCATCACTCTCCTCCCTCCATTTTCTTGTCCCTTGCTCTACCTCTTTCCCTTACTCTACCTCACTCTCTCTTCCTCCCTCAACCCGGTGCCGTCTCCTGCATTCTCATTTGTTCTCTGCTACTCTACTTTGCTCTTCCTTAGTCTATTTTAGTTTGTTCTCACTCCATTTATCTTGCTGCCTCTTATTTACGTTGCCATTCTATTTCATTTTCTTCACTTTTTGCAACCATTGTTGAGAAAGGGGAAGACTACATTGTGGTTCTCGCTAATATGATGAACTGATAAGCAAGGCTTTGGGCTCCGAGATGCTCTGGGGTTCGTATCTGAGGTCTCAGTTTGGTTCAGAATGTTGCTGTTTGCTTCAATTATTTGCATGATTTGTGTTTTTTTTATTCTCTTTTGCATCGGGTGTTGGTCTTTTATTTTTTTTCTTTAATTGGGTTCTTTCAGATTTGTTGCTTTGTAGCTGCCTGTAAGCAAACAAATCTCCAGGTATACATTTTTTGATAATAGATGGACTTTGAATCTTTGGTGATTGCCAGTGCCTTGTAAGATGTCCTCAAGCTTCAGAGCATCATTGCTGTACTACTTACATTACAGTCCGGATAATAGAATTTCACCATAATACTATCAATGGTTCCACAAAGCAGCTTTAATCACTTCTCTTTGTGTTTTAGATAACGACAGTGGTGAATGTGAAAAGTGTGAAGTGGTGCATAGTGTTTTCACATTTATGGATCTGATAACCCTTATCATGGCTGAAACAACAGAAGAAAACCGAGCCACTGATGTAGAAGTTCTAACAAACCACTATGGCAATTAATTCAATGAATTGGAATTGAATGAAGCTTATATGGATTATGTTTCTTTACGGTATGATTGTAACTGTTTCATCTTCGGAACTTACAATAAATCACACTTGACAATTATTACTTGTGAGCCCTCTCAGTATTTCAGAAGTTTTTGAAACCTAGGTCAGCAATAAAAAAAAACAAATATACAACATCTGCAAACCATACATTAATCTATTTGAACACCTTCCAGCCCTTACCAATATTTCCAAGAGTCTTCTGCTTCATTTCCAGTGATGATGTTTTAGCTCTGATTAAATCATCATCATTGGCTGAGATTCTGTACTTTAATGTCAAGACGTAACATTAGACATTGTCACTTCAGTGCATCGGTTTGTTATCCACCTTCCCACCACCTCATCATCCTAGTGTATTAAATAACAGGGGGCAAGATGTCAAAGGTAGTTTAGACAGAACTGAAGCTTATGGTGTGAAATGAACTCAGTTGAGAATGTGGTTAGCCAGAATAGGGACCAGTAACTATTTCAATATAGTCCCTTCAGCCTCCTTACTGCATAGATTGCTGAAAGGTAACATGCAGATACAGCAAAGAACTAAATAGACAGATAGTTTGCTTGCTCTAATTGCAAGATATTTGAAAACAAATTTCAAAATATGTTAATTCAATAATGCAGTGACCTGATGAGACCAAATCTGAAATATTAAGCACAGGATATTCTTACCTAAGGAAAGATTACTTGTAATTAATACAATTCTGGTTAATTCATAATGTGGTGTTTGCATCTAAGGGACAGATTAAATAGACTGCATCAAGAATTTAGAAGAATGAGAAGTGACCTCAATAAAACATATTACGTTCTTACCGGGTGTGATAGAGTAGATTTGAGAATGATTTTTCCACCACTAGTATGTCAATAACCAGAAGTCACATAGCAAAACAAAAGTGTTGGTCATTCAGGACTAATATGAAATGAAATGCATTCACATTGAGGTCAGTGAATCTTTGCATTTCTTACCAAGGGGGCAGGGAGGACTTAGTCACTAAATATATACTGAATAGAGATAAATAGATTCTTGGACATTAAAGTGTTCAAATGATATAGCATTAGATTAAGAAAGTGACGGAAAAATAAAAATTCAGCCTTCGTCAACAGTCTACTCTCCCTTATGCAGATCACTAGACGGTTAAGTTTTTATTTCAAACTGAAAAAAAGCAAGCATTACTGAAAGCTCATACAAGTTTCCAAGAGTTGGCTGCCGGTTACCAGTGGTGTTCCACAGGGGTCCGTGTTGGGGCCGCTTCTTTTTACGTTGTACATCAACGATTTGGATTATGGAATAGATGGCTTTGTGGCTAAGTTTGCTTATGATTAGAAGATAGGTGGAGGGGCCGGTAGTGCTGAGGAAACAGGGAGCCTGCAGAGAGACTTGGATAGATTGGAAGAATGGGCAAAGAAGTGGCAAATGAAATACAATATTGGAAAGTGTATGGTTATGCACTTTGGCAGAAGAAATAAACAGGCAGACTATTATTTAAGTGGGGAAAGAATTCAAAGTTCTGAGATGCAATGGGACTTGGGAGTCCTCGTGCAGGATACCCTTAAGGTTAACCACCAGGTTGAGTCGGTGGTGAAGAAGGCGAATGCAATGTTGGCATTCATTTCTAGAGGAATAGAGTATAGGAGCAGGGATGTGATGTTGAGGCTCTATAAGGCACTGGTAAGACCTCACTTGGAGTACTGTGGGCAGTTTTGGGCTCCTTATCTAAGAAAGGATGCGCTGACATTGGGGAGGGTTCAGAGAAGATTCACTAGAATGATTCAGGGAATAAGAGGGTTAACATATGAAGGACGTTTGTCCGCTCTTGGACTGTATTCCTAAGAGTTTAGAAGAATGAGGGGGGACCTCCTAGAAACATTGCGAATGTTGAAAGGCATGGATGTGGCAAAATTGTTTCCCATGGTGGGGGAGTCTAGTACGAGAGTGCATGACTTAAGGATTGAAGGGCGTCCATTTGGAACAGAGACGCAAAGAAATTTTTTCAGCCAGAGGGTGGTGAATCTGTGGAATTTGTTGCCACAGGCGGCAGTGGAGGCCAAGTCATTGGGTGTATTTAAGACAGAGATTGATGGGTATCTGAGTAGCCAGGGCATCAAAGGTTATGGTGAGAAGGCGGGGGGAGTGGGACTAAATAGGAGAATGGATCAGCTCATGATAAAATGGCGGAGCAGACTCGATGGGCCGAATGGCCGACTTCTGCTCCTTTGTCTTATGGTCTAAGTTGAGAAGTCATAATCCATACAAATATTCATGGACTATCCTTGTAAACTGCAAGTTTTCTGCCATTGTGTTTTGGCTGCTTTGTGCCTATCTTAAATTCAAATTGTAATCCAAAACCAGGCTCCAAATTAAAAAAAAAATAGAATGTGACTACTTGGAGACATTGTTAGTATTTCCCTAAATGTAATGTAATCCATCTTCTATAATATTGAAATACACTCTGCATTTGCTTCTATCCAGCTCTGAAAAGCAGGAGAATTATTGTCCTAGTTATTATAAGCGAAGTTGTGAAAATATTGTTCTGCCTGTCTGGGTCTTGAATTGTAGCAATCAGTCTAAAACCAGGTAAATATTATATCTTTAATTTCCAAATTAGTTCTAGATGAAGAGAGTTTCAGGCCAGGCCTTCACATCCCAGTCTCCAACCAGCTAACAGGAGTCATCCACAACTCATTTCCAATTCATCACCTGCAGCCTATTTAAACCCAGCTCTCATCCACAGTCCTTGTTCACTCATTTGAACCAACCATCCTCAACCAGTTGCTCCTAGCCTTCAGTTACCTTGTTGCCTTGTCATGTTAAGTATCTGTGCTCTCTTGTTTTGTGGCCCCTCGTGGCTTGTTATTTTGCAGTTTATTATTAAAGTTATCACTAATCACTAAATCATCTCTGTTGCTCTGCTTTTGGGTGAAGCCTCCTCTACATTTCCTGACAGAGAGTTGTATAATGGATTGACCTGGACATTCAAACTAGTAAAGTAAGTTTGTATAGAACTATAAGACATTGGAGCAGAATTAGGCCACTCGGTCCATCGAGTCTGCTCTGAACTGTATTCTTCTGCCTTCTCCCTGAAACCTTTGACACCCAGACTAACCAAGAACCTATCAACTGCTGCTTTAAATATACCCAATGACTTGGCCTCCACAGCCATCCATGGCAATGAATTCCATCACTCTCAGGCTACAGAAATTCCTCCTTAGCTCTGTTCTAAAGGGATGTCCTTCTATAATGAAGCTGTGTACTTGTGCTAGAATCTCCCACTCTTGGAAATACCACTCCATGTCAACTCAGTCTGGGTCTTTCAATATTTGGTAGATTTCAATGAGATCCCCCTTCTGAAATCCAGTGAGACAGGTGCAGAGGTATTAAATGCTGCTCATATGTTAACCCTCTCATACCCAGAATCTCAAATGAATGTCTTCTGGACCCTCTCCAATGCCAACACATCCCTTTTGAGATACGGGGCCCAAAACTGCTCACATTACTCCAAATGTGGTCTGACTAATGTCTTATAAAGCTTCAGCATTACATTCTTGCTTTTATATTCTAGTCTTCTTGAAAAGAATGCTAACAGTACATTACATTTTTCTTATTACTGACTCAATCATCAAGTTAACCTTTATGGAATTTTGCACTCAGATTCCCAAATCCCTTTGCATTTCCAATTTCTGATTTTGATCCTGTTTAGAAAATTGTCTGTGCCTTTATTCCTTATACCAAGGTGCATGACTATACGTTTCCCTACATTGTATTCCATCTGTCACTTATTTGTCCACGTCCTTCTGCAGATTCCCACTCCCTCCACCTATCTTTGTATCATCTGCAAACATAGCCACAGAGCCATCAATTCCGTCATCCAAATCATTAACATATAATGTGAAAAGTAGTGGACCCAAAACTGACACCTGCAGAAAACCCACTAGTCACTGGCAGCCAACCAGTAAAGGCTCCCTTTATTCCCACTCTTTGCCTTCTGCCAGTCAGCCATCCATGCTAGCATTTTTCCTGTAATACCAAAGTTCAAAGTAAGTTTAGTATCAAACTAAATATATGTCATCATATACAACCCTGAGATTCATTGTCTTGCAGGCATACTCAACAAACTCAAAGTGGAATAATAACCTTAATAAAATCAATGAAAGACCGCAATGACTCGGGTGTTCAACTAGAGTGCAAAAGCCAGCAAACTGTGCAAAAACAAAAGTAAATAAATAAGCAATAAATATCAAGAACATGAAATGAAAGTGAAAGGCTATGGGAACACTTCCATGACGGGACAAGTGAAGTTGAGAGAAGGTATCCCCTTTGGTTCAAGAGCCTGGTGGTTGAGGGGTAATAACTGTTCGTGAAATTGGTTGTGTGAGTCCTGAGGCTCCTGTACATTCTTCCTGACAGCAGCAGTGAGAAGAAAGCGTGTCCTGGGTGGTGGGAATCCCAAGATTCTTGAATGGTCAGGGCATGAAGGGATATGGATGGGGGGAAGGCAGGAAATTGGGGCTGAGAGAAAAATTGGATCAGCCACAATGAAATGGCAGAGCAGACTCAATGGGCCAAACAGCCTAATTCTGTTCATATATCTTATGGACTTGTGGCCTTATGATAAAATGCTGCTTTCCTGCAACAGAATTTCACATAGATGTGCTCATTGATGAGAAAGGCTTTACCCATGATGGACTGGGTCACATCCATTACTTTTTACAGGATTTTCCATTCAAGGGCATTGGTATTTCCATACCAGGCTGTGATGCAGCCATTCAATATACTTTCCACTGCACATCTATAGAAGTTTGTCAAGGTTTTAGATGTCATGCTGAATCTTTGCAAACTCCTATGTAGAGGCACTGCCGCACTTTCTTCATAGCAAGTCCTGCAAAATGAAAACACCAAGGAATTTAGAGTTGCTGACTTTCTATTGAGTACTAGCTCAGGTACCTCTGGTTTCCTTCTCCTGAAGTTAATCATCAGCTCCTTGGTCTTGCTGACATTGAGTGAGAGGTTGTTGTTATGGCACCACTCAGCCAAATTTTCAATCTCCCTCCTATTTGCTGATTCATCACCACCTTTGATACAGCCCACAACAGTGGTATCATCAGCAAACTTGAATATGACATTGTAGATGTGCTTAGCCTCACAGTCACAGGTGTGAAGTGAGTAGAGCAGGGGGTGAAGCACCTAGCCTTGTGATACACCTGTGCTGATGGAGATCATGGAGAAGATGTTGTCAATCCAAACTGACTGGGTCTACAAGTGAGGAATTGAGGATCCAATTGCACAAGGAGGAATTGAGACCAAGTAATTGAAGATTATTGATTAGTTTTGAGGGGATGATGATATGGAATGCTGAGCTGTAGTCAAAAAAGAGCATCCTGATGTATGCATCCTTGCTATCCAGATGTTCCAGGGTTGAGTGAACAGCCAATGAGATGACATCTGCTGTGGACTTATTGCTCTGGTGAAAACATAGGGTGACCATCATGAACTCCCACAGCCCCTCAATGATCCTGTGATTTCAGTCTCTGTGGCCGGTGTGCGAGCAGCCTTTGGGAGGGTCAACCCACAAAAAACATCCGGCCAAGATGGGGTACCTGAAGACCTAAGGTGATCAATTGGCTGGAGTGTTTACTGAGATCTTTAACCACTCACTTTAGCAGCCATTGGCTCTTGTTTAGCAGCCTCATTTAGCAACCTATTACCAAGTTGCTAATAGTTAGATTAGTTAGAGCTTTATTGTCATTGCTGCGGACAATAAGATTGCAGTGCTGTTCCATTAAGTGGGAATTCAATGACTGAAAACACAATGACTAAATTTAAAATAACAGCTGAGTTATTTAGAATGACATCTAAGTTACAACGGAATTAAAAACAAATTCAAAACATATAATTACCAGTTATTGTGGCCTAGATCTCAGTGAACATCAGAGAGTGTATCAGAATATTTTCCAAGTGAACGCAGAAGAGCTGCAGGGATGCATATATTTAGATAGTCATCATTTCCGCCCCTGCAGAAAATGGAAAAAAAAATGTATAAACTTTCTGCTGATGACTATTCTTAGTTTGCACAATTTTTAAATGGCAGTGAAAGTGCATACGAAGTAGTTATTGGGCATGTCATTGCTTTTATACACTTAATTACTTTAAGCTATATCAAGAAGGAATTGACATACCTTAATTGAAACTGTGGCTGCTCTAATGTTGAAACGTCACCAGAAAAATAACAAAACTTGGTTTACTGATGGAATTAGAGTTTCCTTGGTAATTTCACCAGTCATGTGCATCAAGAGGGAAATCCTAAGGAAAATTCCATCTGTTATATCAGCAACATTGTTAATCAAGGGGGCACCACGGCACTGTAGTGGTAAGCGCGGCGCAATTAGAGCTCGCTGCGTTCCAGAGTTCAGAGTTCATTTCCAGCGTTATCTGTAAGGAGTTTGTACGTTCACCCTGCGAGTGCGTGTGTTTCCTCAGGGTGATCTGGTTTCCTCCCGCAGTCCAAAGATGTACCAGTTAGGAGGTGAATTGGTCATTGTAAATTGTTCTGTAAATAGGCTAGGGTTAAATAGATGGGTTGCTGGGCAATGTGGATCATTGGGCTGGAAGGGCCATCCTATACCTCTAAATAAATAAACAGGAAATCCAAAACTGAAGCACCCTAAAATATTCTGGGAGAGGAAAATACTCTAAATAAAATCACTTTTGTAAGATTGGTAACTAATATTTCTTCTTCTGGAAAAAGTTCCTCCTTGCTTACTTATCCAGCTTGAAAGCATCAAGTTGGATTGGTCACCCAAACCGGACAAGGTGTACCCCAGGCTACTCTGGGAGGTGAGGGAGGAGATTGCTGATCCTCTGGCGATGATCTTTGCTTTACCAATGGGGACGGGAGCAGTTCTGGAGGATTGGTAGGTTGCAAATATTGTTCCCTTATTCAAGAAAGGGAGTAGAGATAGCCCAGGAAATTATAGACCAGTGACTCTTACTTCAGTGGTTGGTAAGTTGATGGAGAAGATCCTGAGAGGCAGGATTTATGAACATTTGGAGAGGCATAATATGATTAGGAATAGTCAGCATGGCTTTGTCAAAGGCTGGTCATGCCTTACGAGCCTGATTAAATTTTTTGAGGATGTGACTAAACACACTGAAGAAGGTAGAGCAGTAGATATAGTGTATATGGATTTCAGCAAGGCATTTGATAAGGTACCCCATGCAAGGCTGAATGAGAAAGTAAGGAGGCATGGGATCCAAGGCGACCTTGCTTTGTGGATCCAGAACTGGCTTGCCCACAGAAGGCAAAGAGTGGCTGTAGATGGGTCATATTCTGCACGGAGGTCACTGACCAGTGGAGTGCCTCAGGGATCTGTTCTGGAACTCCTCCTCTTCATGATTATTACAAGTGACCTGGATGAGGAAGTGAAGGGATGGATTAGTAAATTTGCTGATGACACAAAACTTGGGTGTATTGTGGATAGTATGCAGGGCTGTCAGATGTTACAGTGGGAGATCGATAGGATGCAAAACTGGGCTGAGAAGTGGCAGATGGAGTTCAACCCAGATAAATGTGAGGTGGTTCATTTCGGTAGGTCAAATATGATGGCAGAATATAGTATTAATGGTAAGACTCTTGGCAGTTTGGCGGATCAGAGGGATCTTGGGGTTTGAGTCCCTAGGACACTCAAAGCTGCTGCGTAGGTTGACTCTGTGTTTAAGAAGGCATACGGTGCATTGGCCTTCATCAACCATAGGAGTGAGTTTAAGAGCCGAGAGGTAATGTTACAGCTATATAGGACCCTGGTCAGACCCCACGTGGAGTACTGTGTTCAGTTCTGGTCACCTCACTACAGGAAGGATGTGGAAACTATAGAAGGGGAGCAGAGGAGATTTACAAGGATGTTGCCTGGATTGGAGAGCATGCCTTATGAGAATAGGTTGAATGAACTTGGTCTTTTCTCCTTGGAGTGACGGAAGATGAGAGGTGACCTGATAGAGGTGTATAAGATGATGAGAGGCATTGATTGTGTGGATAGTCAGAGGCTTTTTCCCAGGGCTGAAATGGCTGGCACGAGAGGGCACAATTTTAAGGTGTTTGGAAGTAGGTACAGAGGAGATATCAGGGGGTATGTTTTTTTATGCAGAGAGTGGAGTGTGCATGGAATGGGCTGTCAGTGACGGTGGTGGAGGTGGATACAATAGAGTCTTTTAAGAGACTCCTGGACAGGTACATGGAGCTTAGAAAAATAGAGGGCTATGGGTAACCCTAGGTAATTTCTAAAGTAAGCACATGTTTGGCACAGCATTGTGGGCTGAAGGGCCTGTATTGTGCTGGAGGTTTTCTTTGTTTCTATGTTCTACTCCATTCTTGAGTTTGAACACAATGAAATTTCCTCTTAATTTCTAGGAAGAATTAACCCAGCTTTTACAACTTCTTGAATTAAGTGCATTCCCCGTAATTTGGTACAATCTAAATAAGACTCTTCTGTGCTTATTTCTAAGCTTTGTCATTCTTTTTTTAAGTATTAATTACAAGATTCAATGTAAGCCCCAAACTGTGCTCTTCTAGCAGGTTAGAATGTTTTCTTTTCTGCTGGTAACCTACTCTTCCAAGAAAAAACAATGTGAAGAAGAAAATAATCACAGTTTTCAAATTGTCCTGTAAAATTTAGAGTTTGTGGAGATATATTCTAGTCACTCTTTTCATTTTCCCCTTCAGAATTCCATCATTTATTCGTGAAAATTCTCCCTTTTAAAATGCATTACGTTTCACCTTCCTACGTTAAATGCTCTGCGCCTCGTGTCAGGTTAGCTGCAGCTTTGACATCTTGCTCTTTACCTATGTGTCTAGGACCACATATATGGACAAGTCCACCGTATTTCAGGTGAATAATCATAATTTGCCAGCACTCTACACTTCATCTTAATATTGTGATCCTTGCTCTGTCTCTTGGTGTCAGGATCTAGTACTCCCAGAGTTTGGAGAATATAAACTGTAAATGAAAAGTTCAAAAAGAAGTTAGCACAATAGAAGAAATAGTTCTTCATATTTGTGTGCCCATTATATTACACAAGTGTACTAACACGGAAAGATGAATTTTGTGTTTTAATGGGAATTAATACCATTTGTGTATTGTTATTTGTTTTTGATGTGGGAGATTTGTGTAACCTAATGCTTTTTCTCTGCCTTCTGGGGAACATAATTAATGTCAATAGAAGTGTAGCACTCAAATTCTATACTTGACAAAACTTTCTACCTTAATTCTTTCAAACTTAAAACAACCTGGAATAATGCAGATGCCTCCCAAACTGCACTTTTGCAAACTTCAGGTTTGGACACATCTGTCCCGCAATCATTGATAAGTGCAGTATGACTCTCCGCAAAAACAATCATGTAAACTAATCTAGGCAGGAGCCCCAGTCATCTAAAAATACCAGAAGAAATCCTGTAAAAGACAGATTGGTCAGATCAAAAATGAGTCATTGGGGGAAATGGATCAAGAGAAAGACATCTGAATAAGTGATGACACCATAAACCTCATCTATTTTTTTTGCAGTTCTTATTTCAGCTACAATACTTTAACTTTCTCATCACCCTATAAAAAGTATATTACAGCCAAAGGAGAGAGTTAACAAGGACTGGGTACATACTATAGTGAATGAAAGCGGAAAACAGAATCCTGTCAGGGAGCATAGTTTCTGGTGAACAGTACGAAGGAACATCTGATCATTATTTATATGTTTGATTAGAAAATGAACTGATTACAACATGCCCCCCACCCTACAGCTCCTTCTTGAAGAAATATCTAAATATTATTGGTTAAATTAAGATACCAAATAGAGCAATAACAATTGTCACTGGCTAATGACCCTAACAGTTGCACGTCAATACAATTGCAAGTTAATAACAACCACAGGTCGTACAAGTTCACAACACAATTACGCTAGAGTAACCAGGTGATTAGTGTTGGAATCATCTCTTGTCAGCATTTTGAAATAGGGCACTCTTGTGGGATGATGGCTGGGATATCAAGGGTGGGGTAATTGGTACCTCGTACCAAGATACAGTAAAAGAGTTTTTTTGCATGTCACCACAACAGATAATTCTGAAACATAAGTACAAAGCAAAAAGCAATACAGATGCAAGGTATAGTGTTTCATTTATAGAGAAAGTGTAGTGCAGGCAGACAAGTAAGGTGCAAGGCAAATTGAGAAATCAAAAGTTCATCTTTATTATTCAAGAGGTCCTTTCAAAAGTGTTGAAGCTGTCATTGAGTCTGGTAGTGCATGTTTTTAAGCTTTTCTATCTTGTGCCTGATGGACTGGGGTGGGAAGGGTCTTAATGTTGGCTACTTTCCCGACGCAGCGGTTAGTGCGGACAGAGTCAATGGATGGAAGGCTGGTTTTTGTGATAGACTTCGCTGTGTTCACAACTCTCTGTGATTTCTTGTGTTTTGCGCAGAGCAGTTGCAATGCAAAGCAGTGATGCACCCGGACATGGCGCACCTATAGAAGTGCAGGGCAGGGCAGAGCAGGGAGGTAGGTGAATGAGGTAAAACACGTGTAATTTCATGAACACATTTTAATTGAGGTATACAGTAATTTTATATCCTTTGGAAAATGAAGCTTCCAAGATGAAAATCATAGTAACTCACAATTCCTTCCCGCACAATAACTTTAAGATATCCATCCGGCTCCATAATCATTTGCAACCTAAAAGTCTCAGTGAGCCAGTGAGAAGGTCGATGTGTGGGTTAGTGTTTGCAAAGCTACACTGCTTCTGCATCCGTCCGTATCTCATTCACATATAACCTTTGTTGACTGTGAAACTGAATTCAAGTATGACATTTATACCTTATCTGATCATGTTACTGTTGATTTACTCTGTGCACACGTTGCAATTAACCAAAGCATAATCTGGCACAAAAAGCAAATATTCACACAACTGAGACTTCATCAGATCTTAGTACTTGTCCCTTACTTGTCCTTATCAATAGCTTAGAAGTTTACAGATGAAACAAAAATTAGATGCAAGTTTGACAGTGTGGAAGATGTATATGGACAATTGAACAAAGAAATGTGGCCAATAGAATTTAGTTCAGATTATTGTATTTGAATTTTTTGTATTTGAAACGATTGTATTTGTGTTTCTATCATTGTTTTGTGAATGTCTGTGACAATGTTCCCTTCTTTTATGTCTTTTACATTTGTTTCTCATCTTGGATGTGATTCCGGAATGGTTGGAGACTGTGTTTTGCTGTTTGGAGATTGTTTGTGTGCTTCAGCACTCTGCAGTCTCTGAGATTCTGGGAGGCAAAAGCAGCATGAGCGAACTTCATGCTGAGATGTCTGTAGAACGGTGTGCAAGCCAGAGTTTGACCCCATTTCGCCAATTACAGCTTCCATTGTTTGCTGATTAAAGCGACAAGGGCTATTGAAACATCAAGGTGAATGCGGAAGTTTGGAGAACATTTGGATGTTCCAGTGCTCCGCAGTCTCCGAGAGGATTCCAAGAGGCAGAGGCAGCGCGTGCAAACCTCGTAGCGAGCAAGCTGCAGGACGGGGCGCAAGCCAATATTTAGCTCCTTTTCAATGGTTAAAACTCCCATAAACTAAACGTCAACTAAAGCAACAAGAGAGATTAGAAGCATCGAAGCAAGTGCGGAGGGTGAGCACTGGCTGCCTGTCTTTTGATCACACTGCTACGCTACCAGAGAGGGGAGAGCCTGTCGCTGCAGAAAGCGGTGCCCAGGTGGATGTGGACTTGGACTATAAAATCTCGTTTTCAATTGTATCATTTCTATATTCTGTGGTTTTTGGCCCAATCTTCTCATTTTTTTTTGTGCACAGAGGGAGATTTGGGGGGGGGCCGATGTGTCTGATCCGTTTTTTGTTTGTTTTTTTTTGGGGACAGGTGGGATCTGGGGGTTGGTGATTGTGCTACCTTTCTTTTCATTCTTGGTTTCGTGGCTACCTGGAGAACTGAAGAATTTCAGAGTTGCATACTTTGGTAATAAAATTAACTTTTGAATCTTTTTTTTCCCTACTAGCACACAAAAGAATGTCGCCTTCTACCTCATTGGCATGTTAAGTTTATTTCACAATTGTACACAATCACATTTCCTTTTCCAGTTTCTGATGTGGACGGTGTTGACAACATGGAGCTGGCAATGAGTTGTCTGCAGATTTTAGAACTGGCTTATTTATACTGTTTTTATTGAAGAAATTGATGACTCACTATGTCGAGTTCCAAACAAGCAAAGGGTGTGAAGTGCAGAAGAACTGCTAGCTCATTTAAAGCAGAATGGCTAAATGAAACAGTAGAAACTGTCACACCGAAAGCTCATGAAATCAGGAATGTGCAGCTACAAGAAATAGTTATGTACAATACAGAAACTGGTGTTACCAGCGCGTATTGTCACGATGCAAAAGTTGCTGGAGGATTTGCAAGTAGGAAGAAGTGGAGTGATATTTGGAAACTTAACTTTTTAAAGCATCATTTAGCAAGCAAACTGTATATGGTTTACTTCCACTTAAAAAATCAGTGCGCACATGTTGTCATTGGGCAAAAACTTGCACAGCACAAGATTTTTGGGCACACTGGTCATTACAAATTAGAGGGAGCATTGGTCTGTGAAGAGTACAAATTTCAGGTTGTATACTGTATACATTCTCTGATATTAATTGAACCTTTGAACTTTTAAAATGAACCTTTGAGGAGGTGCAAACAGACATGTGAACAATAAATGGGAGGATACTAACTGGTGGAAAGAACATGTATGCATAGTGTATGTAGCAGATCAATACTCTGGTTAAAAAGATACCTTATGTGATGCGTGGATCAAAATGGCTATGCTAGAAATGCATACAAAACTCCCATTTGCTTTCTCAGGTTTCCTATGTTGTTATTTGTATCTACACATCACAAATCTCATGGTTGCAAACTACGTTTCTGACTTTTTGATTGTACCAACCACATCAGTATCAAGGTACAGAAACAGGACCACATTACAAGAAAAATGGGATTGTAGTGGAGAGACAACACAGAGCAAATTTACAAATATGTTGGAAATTTGATCCGTGAATTCTTCAATTATTTAATTGTGATATTTTCCGAGCAATCATTAAACTTGTGACCCCAGAGTGATATTTCAAATCTCTGCCTGCACATCCATAGATTCAGGCATGGTCTTCACTAAGAATGGTGAAACAAATGCTGACAAAAACAAAAATGACTGATTGTGGAGAATTCAAAGTCAGTGCTACACTTTCAAAAGTGCTATACACTGGGATAGTTATTCAGAATTACTTGTTTTTAGGCAAACACAAGTTTTTTTTTCTGCACTCTGTTTCTGTGACAATGTAACCAACGTAACAAGAAATTGTATAAATAACAACATGACTCAAGTGTGTCTGGCCTTGTCCTCAACAAGCATCTACAGGTATGGTATTCAGGAAAATATGTGCTTACAAATTTTAGCCTGTTAATTATCTCAAACTCATTCCAAGTGGCCAAGTGGTTAAGGTGTCGGTCTAGTGATCTGAAGGTTGCTAGTTCGAGCCTCAGCTGAGGCAGCGTGTTGTGTCCTCAAGCAAGGCACTTAACCACACATTGTTCTGTGGTGACACCGGTGCCAAGCTGTATCAGCCTTAGTGGCCTTCCCTTGGACAACAGCGGTGGCGTGGAGAGGGGAGACTTGCAGCATGGGCAACTGCCGGTCTTCCATACAACCTTGCCCAGGCCTGCACCCTGGAAACCTTCCAAGGCATAAATCCATGGTCTCACGAGACAAACGGATACCTATATTCCATTAAAACATCTTAATGTACTACTGATTGGCCATCAAGCATTTCTTTATCAGTCAAACATAAAGGTGCAGTCAGAAGGTGAGGTTGTGTCAATTAATTTGTCAAGATTATGATTTTTGATTATAAGAGGGCTCAAGGAGACATGAGGAGCAAAGAGTCATAGAACATCTTGAATGGTTGCCATGGTGCATTCAGTCTCTAGTTAAAGGAAAAGTAGAATTTAGAGTTAAAGGTTAAATAGCGAGAGAAGTGTTAAGAGGAATAGAGAGAGAGAGAGAGAGAGAGAGAGAGAGAGAGAGAGAGAGAGAGAGAGAGAGAGAGAGACCGACCGACCGACCGACCGACCGACCGACCGACCGACCGACCGACCAGGAATTACAGTGAAGGGTTAAAGTGATGTAAGGTACAGAATGCAGGTATCATATTCACACATGACAGCTTATAATTTCTATATCAACACACACAAAATTCTGGAGGAACTCAGCAGGTCAGGCAGCATCTATAGAAATGAATGGTCTCAACCTGTAATGTCGACTGTTTATTCATTTTCATAGATGCTGCCTGACCTGCTGAGTTCCTCCAGCTTTATGTGTGTGTTGCTTTGGATTTCCAACATCCGCATAATTTCTCGTGTTTGTAATATTTATATAATACTTTAGATAATTTCATAGTCATAGTAAAGTTCAGCACATAAACAGGTCCTTTGGCCCGTCTAGTCCATGATGAACTATTTAAACTGCCAACTCCCATCAAACCTGCACTGGGACCATAGCCCTTATGTTATTTAATGTGTTAGTATCCGTATTATTTCATAGATTGTGTTTGGTTATGTTTTCATAAACTTTTTAAAAGACTTCTCAGTTGTACCTTAACTGAGTTTTCCCTACCTAGAGAGGTTTGGCCAAACTCAGCGAATAACTCAGGAGATGCTACCTCCATATTTGGTGTATAGCAGAAATGATTGAACTAGAAGGTAAAGCAATAGGTGTGAAAATCTGAAGGAATGGATATGTGTTACTATGCCTGCCACTTACCCTTTAAAAATATCAGACAGCTGGAGAGAGACTTCTGTGGCTAAGAAAGATCAAAAATGGAGAAAGTGTATGTGGCTGATAGCATATAAACAGAAATCCATTATTGTGGGAACATATGGATGAAGTTATAAAATTGTTGTCATTAGCTGGAAAAGACAAAATATCTTCAAGAACAGAATGAAAGGTTGCAGGAGAAGGATATAGTAATAGCAAGAAAATGGAAGGGAATACTGGAGAAATGAGAGAAGTAGAAAAGAAAATGGAGTTAAGGTATAGTTACTGAGAAAGGCAAGTTGATTGATTGTAATACAGGGTTTGAGTATTGAGGAAGTTGGTTATGCTCTGGGGGAAGAAGCAAGGTAACACCCCCACCCACCCACCATGATGCTTTGAATTCAAATGTTCAAATGATCATCAGGAAGGTCAACACACAAATCCTGGACAGAAGAGGAAGCAAAGTCTGAAATAAAGAACGTCCTGGAAAAGGGTTTTATAATTGTTACAAAGAGTGTCAGTTGTCTCAAGAATTACAAGCTATCATACTCAAGAATGCTAGAATATGATAGTTTGGAATATTTTATATAAATTAATTTCATCTAACACCATATGTCATGTTATCAATGGTGTTTGTATTTATATTATTTTATTCATTACATTTGATTGGATTTTAATAACTTTGGGAGGTTAAGAGTCATGCTGCTCTGTGAGCTGTAACTGCAGCTAGTTGGCAATGAATTAGTATGTCCCACTTGGACGGTTGTCTCTTACACACAGCCTTTGCCAAACACATTTTTTATCTGCTTTTGGCCACCACAGCTTCAGTGGCGATAATCATAACATTAGGCCCAGTGCCACATGTTGTGATCAGTCACTCCTTGATGATTGGATTCAACTTTATTGTCATTGTGCTGAGTACAGTTACGAAGCCAATGAAATGCAGTTAGCATCTAACCAGAAATGCAAAGAATAGTGTTATTTACAAAATAAGTGTGAATAAGAAGTAAGTGCTACAGTACACAAATATAAAAGTACTGAGACAGTACAATATGGGTGTGCTTAGCGCTGTGATGTGAGGTTCAGCAGGGTCACAGCCTCAGGGAAGAAGCTTTTCCTGTGCCTGCTGGTGCAGGAGCGGAGTCTCCTGTAGCGCCTACTGGATGGGAGGAGAGTAAAAAGTCCATGGTTAAGGTGAGATGCATCCTTGATAACGCTTTTTGATGATCTAGTACTTTACGGCAGCTCAGGGGTCACTCCCAATATGGGTCCCATTGAGCTAAAGCAATAAAATAGTCAGAAGACAATCATGTTCTTGCCACCCTCATCTGCATCCCTGCCAAATGTCCTGACTGTCCGTACCTCTGTAGCTCATGACATTCTCCAACAGTTCTACATGAATTCTGCCGGAGAGAGTTTTGTCCAGGAGCTGACACACTTTCCAACAGTTGGGGTGGAAGTGACAGAGTAGCTATAAGCTGAGATTGGAAGGTGCACAAGTACAAACTTTGCACATGATTTGGTGATAAGCATCCTCATAAGGGTTTTTTTAACAAAATTTTTTTGGATTCCTGATTGGGCCCTAATGCTACTTGCAGTGCCAAATTAACACACTGAAACTGGGTGAATTCCAATTTCCAGAAGCTTGCTTTTCACCTACACCTCACTTTTCACTATCAGTGGGAATCTGGATATGTCACTCACTTCCTCTTAGTCTGTCACAAATGTAAGTAACAAACAGTAGGAGGGCCCAGTACTGTCTCTGTGGCACCTCATTGACTGTCAATTTAAAAGTGACCCTGGCTTATTCTAACCGAGCAGCTGGTCACGTGGATGAAATGTATCAGGCAGGGTCAGAAGGGAAAGACAGCCAGAGAGCTAATTGAAGTTTTATGTGTGCCTGGTGGAAAGCTGCAAGGAACTTTATCCCAGCTCATCTGTCTTCCTGTTCAAAGGCACGGTAGTGCTGCTGACATGTTTCACATTTATCTTGGCTTTGTCCCAGGAACGACTTGTGCACAGGTAGGGATCCAATAACTTGAAGATGATTATCAATCCTCATCAAAAGAAGGTTTTGTAAATGCTGAAGTTGTTTTACTATTTATTTCATAATATTATTTAGTAACATTTTACATATTTAATTTTTCCACATTTTTATTTTCATTATTTCAGTCCCTTTGAATAGTTGTTAAGTATCTAATTTTATCAGAAACATTTAATAATATAGTTCAAAAACTTTTAATTGAGAGCATCCTGACTGGCTGCATCACTGCCTGGTATGGGAACTGTACTTCCTTCAATCGCAGGACTCTACAGAGAGTGATGCGGATAGCCCAGCGCATCTGTAGATGTGAACTTCCCACTATTCAGGACATTTACAAAGACAGGTGTGTAAAAAGGGCCCAAAGGATCATTGGGGACCCGAGACACCCCAACCACAATGTGGTAAACCATATATGTTGTGACTGGGTTAACTGTCTGGACACACCCCTCTGCTGACTGCTCCTGTGGCTCCTCCCACAGAGTCCTGTATAAAGGTGTTTCGCCTTGCCGCTCCCCCTCAGTCCGGGGGCAGACACTCACCGTGGAGGTCGTGGAGGTCATATTGTACAGTGAATAAAAGCCTTTCAGTATTTTACCAAACCTCAGTCTTTTGGAGTTATTGAAGGTGCTTCACACAAACTGTTCCAGCTGCAACCATCTGAAAAATGGTACCACCGCATAAAAGCCAGGACCAACAGGCTCCGGGACGGCTTCTTTCACTAGGCCATTACACTGATTAATTCACACTGAGACAATTGTATTTCTATGTTTTGTTGTCTGTTCTGTTGTAGACACCATTTATTACAAATGACTATAAATTGCACATTGCACATTTAGACGGAGAAGAAGCATAAAGATTTTTACTCCTTATGTATGTGAAGGGTGTAAGTAATAAAGTAAATTCAAGTCAATTTGATAGCAATGAGCTACCAGAAGGCCATCAAGGCCTTTCAGAATACAGTGGGTGAAGTTTACACAATTATCACTTGCTGACTCTATCTGTCAGGCATCTCCTGACTGCAAAGGGAAGTTTATGCAGCCTTCTGCATCTGAGGAAGTTGAGTATGGAACATGGTGAGTCCAGGCAATCTAGATAAACTCAGCCAAACCAGCTCAGTATGTTGCTCCCAACAATTTGAACTTTCATCTGGTGTAAGAACCTTTTTGAGCTACACACATAAAATGCTAGAGAGACTCAGCAAATCAGGCACCATCAGTCAACACTTTAGGCCAAGACCCTTCATCAGGACTGAGAAGAAAAGGGGCAGAAGCCAGAAAAGTATGAGGGGGGCGGGGAAGGAAGAAGTACAAGCTAGCAGATGATCGGTGAAACCAGGTGAGGGGGAAGGTAAGTGAGTGGGGGAGTGAGGATGAAGTAAGAATTTGGTGAAAGGTGGAAGAGGTGGATAGGTGAAACATCAATTACTCTAACTTCCAGTAATTACTTCACCTCCCCTTTCTCTCTTTGCCCATTTCCCATTCTGGTTATCCTCCTATCTCTTTTCATCTTCTCACCTACCCATCACTTTCCTCTGGTTCCCCTCCTTCACTTTCATCCATGGTTTACTATCCTCTCCTATTAGGTTCCGTCTTCAGCCCTTTACCTCACACTTTCCTACATTAAGTTCTATAGAACCATATTTCACTTACTCAGTCACCTCATCTATATTCTATTGAAAAATCCAAATATCCTCAATCTAACATAATTGGCCCTCCCACCTATTATCAGTAAATTTAGGTATCTTGCACTCTTGCCCCTCCTCTTGGTTACTAATATAAATTGTAAATAATTGAGGACTAGGAACTGATTCTTGGGGTACTTTAGCAGATACTTCCTTCCAGTCTGAAAAAGTCTCATTTTTACCAACTCTCTCTTCTATCTGATAACCATTCTTCTATGTCCCCTGATATAATGATTAATTGTCCTGGGTACCAATCTTTTATGTGGCACATTGTGAACTTCTTTCTAGAATTATTGCTGAAGGAAAAGCAGTTTGGTTTTCATATGTTAGAGTCCCTATGATATTAAGTGTTTTTGAATTAAGAGCTATTAAAAAGAATATCATGTTAACATTAACACAATCTGTTTTTTCAAGATATTTACCTTGATAACTACATAGACATTTACCCTACTTTCCATCAAGGTCAGCTTTTTCACTTGAGTTAAACAGATGGAGACAAGGGACATTTTTCTTATCTTTGGAAATCTACATTCTCATATTATTGTCGAAGGGCAGTTAAGATCATTGGTAGATTTTCTGCAGCACCTACATTATAATCACCTTTAAAATCGGAGAAAACATCTCTGAGTCAGAGAAATCAGTTCTCAAAATTGCATTTTTCAATTTCTCTCACTTCTATAAACTGGGGTCATTTGCATAGGTCAAAGGCAAAATTGAACTAACAAGTCATTAGGTTATTTAAGGCAGAGGCTGGTAGGTTCTTGATTAATCAGGGCATCAAAGGTTATGGGGAGAAAGCAGGAGAATGGGGTTGAGAGGGAGAATAAATCAGCCATGACAGAATAGTGAAGACGACTTGATGGGCTGAATGGCCTAATTCTGCTCCTACTATATGTTTTATGATCGTATGCCTAACTGTAACACACACTTTGTTGCATCTCCTCATGCTCACTAATTCTTCTCTACTGCTGGAGATGGTTATGCTGTTTTGCAAATTTCTATGTGAGGAGCTTCAAAGCAAGTATAAAATGGTAATTGGCACTCACGAGAGGACTCTTGCAGAAACTCTGCAGAAACATAAACCGCCAAAGATTTGAAACCATAAAACGCCTTTTACATGAAAGTATTAGAGCTTGGTATGGAAACTGCTCTGCCCAAGACCAGAAGATACTGCAGAGAGTTGTCAACACAGCCCATCATGAAAACCGGCTTCCCCTCCATTGAAACAACACACATAAAAGTTGCCGGTGAACGCAGCTGGCCAGGCAGCATCTCTAGGAAGAGGTACAGTCGACGTTT
Source organism: Mobula birostris (assembly GCF_030028105.1). Classification (NCBI taxonomy): domain Eukaryota; kingdom Metazoa; phylum Chordata; class Chondrichthyes; order Myliobatiformes; family Myliobatidae; genus Mobula; species Mobula birostris. The sequence continues at coordinate 19,496,034 of NC_092389.1, forward strand.
CGGGCCGAGACCCTTCATCAGGGCTAACTGAAAGAAGAGCTAGTAAGGGATTTGAAAGTTGGAGGGGGAGGGGGAGATCCGAAATGATAGGAGAAGACAGGAGGGGGAGGGATGGAGCCAAGAGCTGGACAGGTGATTGGCAAAAGGGATATGAGAGGATCATGGGACAGGAGGCCCAGGGAGAAAGAAAAGGGGGAGGGGGGGAAAGCCCAGAGGATGGGCAAAGGGTATAGAGAGGGGGACAGAGGGAGAAAAAGGAGAGGGAGAGAGGGAGAGAGGGAGAGAGGGAGAGAGGGAGAGAGGGAGAGAGGGAGAGAGGGAGAGAGGGAGAGAGGGAGAGAGGGAGAGAGGGAGAGAGGGAGAGAGGGAGAGAGGGAGAGAGGGAGAGAGGGAGAGAGGGAGAGAGGGAGAGAGGGAGAGAGGGAGAGAGGGAGAGAGAATATAAATAAATAAATAACAGATGAGGTACGAAGGGGAGGTGAGGCATTAATGGAAGTTTGAGTTGTCAATGTTCATTCCATCAGGTTGGAGGCTACCCAGACGGAATATAAGGTGTTGTTCCTCCAACCTGAGTGTGGCTTCATCTTTACAGAAGAGGAGGCCGTGGATGGACATATCAGAATGGGAATGGGATGTGGAATTAAAATGTGTGGCCACCGGGAGATCCTGCTTTCTCTGGCGGACAGAGCGTAGGTGCTCAGTGAAATGATCTCCCAGTCTGCGTCGGGTCTCGCCAATATATAAAAGGCCACATCGGGAGCACCGGACGCAGTATATCACCCCAACCGACTCACAGGTGAAGTATTGCTTCACCTGGAAGGACTGTCTGGGGCCCTGAATGGTGGTGAGGGAGGAAGTGTAAGGGCATGTGTAGCACTTGTTCCGCTTACAAGGATAAGTGCCAGGAGGGAGATCGGTGGGGAGGGATGGGGGGGAACGAATGGACAAGGGAGTCGCGTAGGGAGTGATCCCTGCAGAAAGCAGAGAGAGGGGGGGAGGGAAAGGTGTGCTGAATGGTGGGATCCCATTGGAGGTGGCGGAAGTTACGGAGAATTATGTGTTGGACCCGGAGGATGGTGGAGTGGTAGGTGAGGACAAGGGGAACCCTATCCCTAGTGGGGTGGCAGAAGGATGCAGATGTGTGTGAAATGGGGGAGATGCGTTTGAGAGCAGAGTTGATGGTGGAGGAAGGGAAGCCCCTTTCTTTAAAAAAGGAGGACATCTCCTTCGTCCTGGAGTGAAAAGCCTCATCCTGAGAGCAGATGTGGCGGAGACGGAGGAATTACGAGAAGGGGATGGCATTTTTGCAATGGACAGGGTGAGAAGAGGAATAGTCCAGATAGCTGTGAGAGTCAGTAGGCTTATAGTAGTGTTTGCGTTCCCCTCCATTGACTCTGGTCTACACTTCCCATTTATTTGTGCTATGTTGTTCAGGAGTTAAGTCTGAAGTGATGTTTATGGATGGTTTTTCCTAAAGTGCCTCAGAAACCACCGTCCTCCATTATTAAATACTGTAGATCAAAGGCAATAGGCACATACAGGAGCACCACCATTTCTAAGTTCCTCTCCATCGATGTAACATTCTGCCTTAGATATAAAGCACTGTTTTGGGTAATAATTATGGCACTGTCAGCATTACACACGTACCTTCACCACACCAGCTGTTCCAATTGCTAGGCACTCATACAGTAGACACCTTGTCAATGGCAGCTATAGGGGTGGGTAACTTCCATGACTGAATTAGGAAAAATCATTTGTGGAAATGAAGTTATTATGTCTTCACTGAGGAATTCTGTGATAGTTCATCTATAAGCTGATAAATTGTACTTTAGTTTACCTCAACTGTGGATCAACATATCATGTGTATGGCTCTGGTTCCACTCCGTGAAGTGACATAATGGGGGCAGTGAGCATCAGCAAAGCCATGGAAACATTGGTGAAGGCAGTTTACAATCACATTCATTTATTTCCAACCTAATTTTCACTTTTTTTTGTTTTTATGTTGGAAATGTCTTTCTTGCAAAATAATGAAATTAAAAGGTTAACATGTTTTTTTACCAATTACTAATTGTGGTTTTAAGTGAGAACGGTATTTTGCAACCCAACTGCCACACTGCATTCACAGGCCTATTTACAATAAATGTGCCTTTCTTTTATGCCTTCAATAAGCAATATCTCAACAGTACATATTTGGTTGTTGGCTGTTTTCTGTGCATAGGATCAAGGCTGAACTTGTAATGTATATTTAACACATATTGCATTCAACAACACTTTAAGCATTTGCACGGTGAGTATTGCGTGCTCTACAAGTAAATTAGTCCACAAGTTGTGAACATACAGTAATTATTGCTTTATTATCCAAAAAGATAGCTTTAGTTAAAAGCAGTTAAAATGTGACTAGACTAGATGAATGCTCCGTGACCCTGTGACTATGCCATAGAGTCGTACTGCACAGAAACAGACACTTTAGCCCATTGAGCTTATGCTGACTTTGAGCACTCAATTAAATTCATGTGCTCATATTCAATGCTGAACACCCAGTGACACTGGGCTGCAGGCAAAAGAGTTGCCGAACACCATGGAAATATAGGTGAGGCAATATTAATGTCTGTTAAAAATAAGTATAATGTTCCCTCAACAAGGTACAGTTCCTCTACATGTTCCAACACTCTCCTTAAGAAAAGGGCCCAATGTTCTGAATATACCATTCTGCTGAAAGGCAGCATACACTCCTGTGAGTAGCTGCAAAAGATGGTGGGAGTCCTTTATGAGCTGAATCTCACAGTCAAGCATTTTTTGATGAATCATTGATGGAAATGCCAGAGGAGGTAGAACTGAGGGAGACCTACCAGATGCACGCTCAGCTGCAAGTAAAAGGAACAGTGGCACCCATTAATGCTTGGAGTGATGCTCATTAAACATGCTGCACACAATTCACAAAGCATAATGAATTCACATGAACGATTAAGGAGAGTGAGCTCAGTTTGCAATGACATTCCTTACCAATGCTGCCAACATCCTCATATGCTATACAGTTCCCTACAGTCTTATCACTCTTCTACTAGCAAATCTCTCAGTCAAATATCCTAATATCGGATGGGATTGTTCCAAAAAGAAGGAAGAAACTTGTAGCAATCCCAATTATAAGAAACAAAATATTAAAATAAAACTAATGGGAGTAAGGGCCTTAGTGAGTTTCAAGGGAGCCCAGAAACTGTGACAATGGTGAGTTGCAAAGGAGTGTGGGAATGAACCTTTGAACTTTTGGAATGACGGCCCTGCTGTCTTCAACGAAGCAGGTGAATCCCTACTTCATGAATCAAGTGATAGGCCGTTGGGATTTCTGAATACTGGATTGTCAGAATTCTATTTGAGTAGGCAGTCCAGAATGGATTCACTAATCCCAGGAATGAGAGAATTCTTCTATTGCAAATAGCAAATATTTGTATACTTTAAGGGAGGATAGGGTAGATGTTGCGATGTTTCCACTAATAGGAAAGTCTCAAATGAGAGGTTTTAGTTATGTGATGATAGGTAGGTCATTTTAAAATGAAGTGTGCTGGAATTTCTTCTTGAAGAAAGAGTCTAGTCTCTGAAATTCTACACCCTGAGGTATTGTGGAAGATAAGGCAATGAAGACATTTAAAAAGGAGCTACACAAGTTTATGAAGTATCAGAAAACTGAGGGAAATTTAGTGCCATAGGAAGGTAGGAAACTTAAAGGAATGAAAAAAAAGGCACTTTGCTCAATGTGATTTTGCATTCATGGTTAACCCATGTTGCTTGGATTTCCAGCATCTGCAGATTTTCTTTTGTTTGTAGATCATGCTAAGTTAACCTTGGGTGAAAACATAACCTTCAAAATGTTAAGCTTGACTCAATGTTTACAAACTACTGTTTCCGAAGGATCTAAACTCACTTCATAGATCTGAACGTGAAATCCAGGCTGAGAATTTAATGCAGCATTTTCTCAATATGGAGATGCTTTTTTTTTCAGATGAGATAGTCAGGAATAACTTTGTTGCAGATTAATTACTTCATTCGCTACAGGAGTTCCAAGGGCCAATGTCATAGATCTAAAAATCTTTAACAACAATCTTCTCTCCATCCAAATGGTCAGAAACAGGGCTTCTGACTGATGGTCACCCAGCATTCATTAATGAAGCAGTTGATACACCCAGACTTAAGTTGAACATAGCAAGTAAAACATCTGCCAGGCAATGACTCTCCCAACAACTGGAGTCTAGATATCTCCCCTTGATAATTCATTAGCATCAGTGCATCCCGACCTTTAACATCCTGAATGGCTGCCTGACAAATACTAGCAAAGACACAGCTGTATAAATGCAATGAATAGGTGTCAGATCTTGATAGTTTGCACTGAGGATAATTTTTTGGCTTCCAACCTACAAGATACATCAGGAAGGGAAAAGATATTTTTCACCTAACTGGGTCGTATCCATCTTCAACAACATTCAAAGAATGTGGCAGCATTCATAACAAAGCAATCTGCTTGATTGGCAGCTTATCCATCCCTTTAAGCAGCACAATCTATCTTATTCAACATATATGAGTGTAATGTACACAGTCAACATGGTGTATTGCAGCAGTAGCTATCACCAGGGACAGGGAAACACTGTCACCTCCATGTTTCTGTACAAATCTCACATTATCCAAATGGGAACATAGTCACATTATTCGATGCACAATCACTCAAAATTCTGGAACTCAGTAACCAGCATTTTAAAAAGAACATTCGTTAGGACATTCCATAACCAGACAATGACCACAGCTCCCTGACCTTTACTATAGATTTTGGAGAGGGATAGGAGCAGACCATATGTGAAAGTATTTAATTGAGAGAGGGGGAATTATCATGTTATTAGGCAGGAAATAGGGGGCAGAAATTGGGAACAGATGTACTCAGGGAACTATATAACAGCAAGTGTGTGGATGTTGTTTAAGGAGCACTTGCTGGGAAGTTCTGGATAGCTTTGTCCCATTGAGGTAGTGAAAGGATGGTAGGGTGAAAGGACCATGGTTGACAAGAGATGTGGAGTGAAGAGGAAGAAAGAAGCTTACATCAGGGTTGGGGAGCAAGAATCAGACAGGGCTGTAGTTAGTTACCAGGTATCCATGAAAGAGTCAAAGAATGGATTTAGGAGAGCTAGAAGGGGGCATGAGAAAGCCTTGACAAATAGGATTAAGGAAAACCGCAAGATGTTCAACAGATATGTGAAGAACAGGACAATAGCCAGAGTGAGTGGAGGACTGATCAGGAAGAGTGAAAAAAAACATATGCTTGGGGTCATAGGAGGTGGGGGAGGTCCCTAATGAATATGGCTTCAATATTTACCAGTGAGAGGGACTTTGAAGTTTGTGAGGACAGTGTAAAACAAGGTGATATGCCAGAACATGCAAGAGGATGTGCTAGAACTTTTGAAAAATATTCGGATAGATAAGTACCCAAGGTCAGATGGGATATACCCAAGGTTACAACAGGAAGTGAGGGAAGAAATTGTTGTGCCATTGGCAATGATCTTTGTGACCTCACTGGCCACAGGAGTAGATTGGAGGGTTGCAAATGTTATTGCTATTTCAAGAATAATAGGAATAATCTTGGGAATTATAGACCAGTGAGTCTTCTGTCAGTGCTAGATAAATTATTGGAGAAGATTCTTAGAGACAGGATTTACGAGTATTTGGAGAAGCTTCATCTGATTAGGGATCAGAAGTGGAAAGAGTGAGCAATTTTAAGTTCCTGGGTGTCAAGATCTTTGAGGATCTAACCTGGTCCCAACATATCAATGCAGCTATAAAGAAGGCAAGACAGCGAATATATTTCATTAGGAGATTCAGTTGTCCCATAAAACACTCAAAAGATTTCTACAGGTGTACAGTGGAGAGCATTCTGACAGACTGCGTCACTGTCTGGTATGGGCAAGGGGGGGCTACTGCACAGGACCGAAAGAAGCTACAGAAAGTTGTAATATTCGTCAGTTCCATCATGGGTACTACCCTCTGCACATCTTCAAGGAGCGGTGCCTCAGAAAGGCAGCATCCATTATTAAGGACATGTCCTCTTCTCATTGTTACCATCAGGAAGGAGGTACAGAAGCTTGAATGCACATACTCAACCATTCAGGAACAACTACTTCCACTCTGCCATCCAATTTCTAAATGTCCAGAATCTAAATGGACGTTGAATCCATAAACACTACATCACTACTTTTTTATTTCTGTTTTTGCATTATTTTTAATTTAACTATTTGATATACATACATATACTTAATTCGTCTTTTCCCTTCTCCTTTCCACACCTTTAAACTCCGACTCAGCACCTTTCCACCTCCAGTCCTGCTAAAGGGCCTCGGCCCAAAACATCGACTGTACTCTTTTCTATAGATGTTGCCTGGCCTTCTGAGTTCTAACAGCATTTTGTGTGTGTTGCTTGAGTTTTTAGAGATGTTTCTTGTAATCCCCACCAGTAACAATGATGTCATCCAGGTAACACCGAGTGCCTGCGTGGCCTTGCATCAACTGGTCCAAAGCTTTCTGCCAGAGTGCAGGTGCAGGTGCTGCTCCAGAAATAAGCCTGTTATAGCGATAAAGCCCTTGTGAGTGTTTATGGTGAGAAACACTTTGGACGTTTCTTCCATCTCCATCTATAGGTAGGCATCAGCTAAATCCACTTTGCTGAAGTGTTTTCCTCCAGAAAGGTTTGCAAAGATATTCTCTATCCTGGGCAGAGGGTATTGATCTACTTTCAGTACTAGGTTGATGGTAACCTTAAAATCACCACAGATCCTGACAGACCCATCCTTCATGGCTAATGGGACCACTGGCATTGTACATGGACTCTATTCAACCTTGGAAAGAATTCTTTTAGCCTCCATGTAATCTAGCTCACTGGCTACTTTATCATAGATCATACAAGGAACCAGTCAGGCTTTGTAAAACTTGAGTGTGGCATTTTCATTTAACACTATTTTACCCTTGATATGCTTGAGTTTTCCAATGTCATCCTTAAACAATGCTGTGGCATCATCCAGGACATTTCTTAATTCACTTTCAGTTGACTCTATTGTAGTGGATGTGGCATGCAAATTGTGAATGGATCTCCAATCAAGTTGTAGCTGTCTCAGCCAATCATGGCCCCACAATGCTGGCCTTGCTGTTTTTACCACATGCAAGCCCAATTTGGCTTGTTGGTTCTTGTACTTCACTGTTACAAATGTCATTCCCACAGGAGTTATCTTTTCTCCGGTACAAGTTAATAGTTGGACTTCTTCAGGCTTCAGTTCAGTCTCTTTAAGAAGCTGGTTAAACTCATTTTGTGGAATGATTGAAATAGCTGAGCTAGTGTCCAATTCCATTTTAATTAATTTGTCATTCACTTCTGATGTAAGCCGTATTGCTGGTCCCTTGTTAGTTTTCACATTGTAAATTGCAAGGCTACCCATCCTATGTAATTCTCATCATTACCGGATTTTTCACCAACAGCATACGGATGAGTGCTATTTTTGAAACTGCAACTTGGCTTTTTATCTTATTCTCTTCCCTGTGCAATCGATTTAGTCTTGTCTGCCCAGCACGCTCTTTGTATATTGCATTTCCTGCAAGTTTCTCCTTTACACCCGCATTGGTCTGGTGAGACCTTGCTACATGACAACAGAATTTGTTCAGTCAGGCAAGTTCTTTCAGACGTTGCAATTTTCTTCATGCTCACTTTCCCTCCAGAGTTGCATCTATGGCTGCTGTTTCTGTAGTGATTTCAACTGCTCCTTTAAATGTCACTGATTCTTTAGAATTTGGATAAAACAGGTTTTAATTTTGAAAAGAAAAAACTTTAAATGTTAAGAAATCTAAACTTATATGTATATAGAACAAGGCCTCAGCAATCAAGCAATATTTTGGTGCAACCTCCTGATTTTGTAATTTTTTCATAAAATATGTATTTTTCCTGTCATTACTTAGCTTTTGTCAACACAGTCAGACATGATAAAAAGCTAATTATTCCTATTTATTTAGTCTTATATATATATTTAGAGCTTTTAAATCATTGTGTCTACACCATAGATACACGTATGTAAGGGGTTTCTTCTTTTATGTTACTGTGAAGGCTAACAAAATGGCTTCTTTGTTATGTTATAATTAAAATGGCTTTTCTGTAATGATAATTGCAATGTAAGGAGTTCCCTCTCTCTCTCTCTCTGCTTGTTTGGGTTATATTATTGATAAGAGGAAGAATGAACCAATTGGGGTAGATGTTATTCTTTCTTGTGTGTCTGTAAGCTATTGTGTTTCGCAGACATTGGGGGAGAAGGCGTGATGGGGACAGAGAGAGGAGATGTGATGCTGTGACCCTGAGCGGGAGTCCGAGGTCCAGGGTCTTCAGCGAGGAGAGGAGATGAAGAAAGACTCGTGTGGAGCATCTGGTCGACCACCATGGTTGGTCTCAGGTGGTGGGTCGAGGGGGTTGGAGGGGATCGAATGGTGGAAAGAAGACTCCGTTACTTTAGCTCCAACTGTTGTGCACGAAGTGGTTGAACTTTGATAAGTTTGGCATCTTTAATTTTCCTTTTATATTTTATCTCTATTAATTACATAGTTCCAGCAAGATCAATAAAGTGTAATCATTTAATCGTGTATGGTGTATTGTCTGTTATTTGGCGGGGTGGGGTTCATCACACAGCATCCACACAAACTTGATTACCCAGTTTGGCGGGGCCGAAGGCTGCTCCCCCTAGACGAAAGGGAGTTGAGGCTTACCAGGGGGCTACATTTGGGGGCTTCGTCCGAGATTTGATTCAGTGGGGTGCTGTGTGATTGCCCTGTTTAAATCAGTGCTGCTGTGTCTCTGTGGGACTGTGGTTAGTAATGTGTGTCTCTGTGGGATTGCTGGTTATTACTGCATGCGTGTTGGGTGGGGTGGCTGTTGGTACCCCAGAGGTCTTTGTTCGAGTTCAGACTAGCACTGACGAGTTGGTGGTGGGACTGCCAGTGTCTATTGGTGCCCCAGGTGAGGCGGGACCATGGGCTGTCCATACTGTTAGAAGAGAGAGGAAAGAGTGGTCTGATTCGGAGGTAGTGTCTGCGAATAAATGTTTCGAATAAATGGGATAAGGGGCGGAGGCGTACGAGACATGGGCGGAGTGGATCTCTCAGTTGTTAGATGAGTGGCAGTGCTCGGTTGAGGGAGAGCGACAAGGATTGATTGAAAGTTTGAGTCGGCGGGCTGTTGACGGTGTTAGAACTGTCAGGGTCAATTACCCCATAGTGACAGCAGACAGCTATCTGAAAGCAGGGGGAAATGCGTCTGGTTCCAATGGAAGCGAAATGCAGCGCCTGGGGGGCTTTCCATACCTGTGTCAGGAGATTGAGGAAAAGCTTTCTGTGTATCTTCTCTGGCTAGAAGGGCAGCTAAATTGCTTGCAGTGTCAGGGGGATCAGCCCCTTCCTCAGTTGTTCAGCTGATCAGAGAGGTGTCGGGAAACTTAGTGGAGGCCCAGTGGGGGAACGGCTTGGGGTCTCTGGGGGAGCACGCTCCCAGCAATGTACCAAGGAACTTCCGAAAGGAAAATACCCTATTCCTGAAGTCTTAGAGGGACCACGCCCCCATGTGTCGTTATGGATAGATGGAAGCGATGCTAAAGCCATCCTCGACCCCGGGGTGCAGGTCAAGTTGTTGTACAGTTCGTTTTACAACCGGTTTCTGAAGCATTTACCCTTGACGACATTAAAGGCACTGGAGATTTGGGGTACTAGTGCCAATGATTATCCAGAAGACGATTATTGGTCAGTGAAACTGGAGTTCATGGGGGCATTGTCTGTGCACCCAGTGTTTCGAGCTGCTTGTGAGGACATGTCTAGCAGTCTTGGGCCGGTACTGAATTTAAATGAGAGCCGATAGTGGTACGGCCTGGGGGAAGTATCTGAGGGTGAGACCCTCTTAGTAGATGCTCTGAAATACCACGAGGGAAGGGAGTTGCCCGCTGAAGACACCTCGGTGAGGGAGAGGTCGCGGCGACCGGACCCCGTTGCCGTGGAAGACGTAGGCAGCGTGCGTGTGGATTATAGGACTTTGAACAGGCGCACTGTCATTGACCAGAATACGGTCCTGAGGGCCACAAACGCTATGGTCTGTTTGTGTGGTGCGACGTCGTTTAATGTGCTGGATCTGAGTAGCGGATGTTGCCAGATCCCGATGAGTGAGGCCGACAAGGAGAAGACAGCCATTTTAGGTCCCCTAGGATTCTTCCGGTCCGGAATGATGCCACAGGCTTGATTACCCAGTTTGGCGGGGCCGAAGACTGCTCCCCGTAGATGAAAGTAAGTTGAGCGAGCCTGAGGCTTACCAGGGGGCTACACATATATGCTGTTAAATGTTGAATATTCACTTTTGTTCATTTTTTATACTATTTCACGTGTACTCCTTTAAAAACTCTTACATCATGCAACTTTTATCATTAGCATTAAATATACAAAATAACAATTTTGGAAATAAAAACACATTTTTAACTTTAAAGAGACAATTACTTTAGTAAATCAACCGTTTTGGAGGAACAGATTGTAAGCATATTAATTTAAAACAAAGAAAGTTCCATCTGACGGTGGTGGCAGTGGCCTAATTACAACAAACAATGGACTGGTTCTGAACCAAGCATACATGTGTTGTTTTTTTCACTCTTTAGTTTGTCTTCATACAGTTTGATGAGCTCTGTCAACCTTTTCACCACTCAAGTCAATGCTTCCTTGCTGAACAACTTTATTTAACAATTTGGTACAACAAGTAACAATTTGTCATGTACATTTTATCCTTCTGTAAATATTAGCAACAATGGTAAACAGCAAAATAAAAATTACAGTACAACTGCAACATTTAAGCATAAACATCAGAAAACACACCAGGAACTAAAAAAAATTCTTCCATTTCTGGGCTTGAAAATCTTCGAAAACGTTCAGTCAGCTTTATCAGGAAGTAAACGATCAATATGCTCCTCCTCTATGAAGTCCATGACTTCAGCAGACAGGTGGCAGATCTCCCTCATCCTGCTTGCATGACCCAGTGATGATGACTCCATCAGTTTGACCAGAATATCTTCAACTGGTACGAAGCACATATCCTTTCCACCTGCTTTTGGATGGAAGCGCGTGTTGGGCCCCATGAGGGTGGAAAAACTCCACTTGGACATTTTGATGACGAGCATCCACAGTAACAGCCTCTGCTAACCACCAATTTTGGTCATAAAGGACTGCAAGCCAATCTCCACAACTAATGACACCAGCAGATATATCTGTCGTAGTCCCGTCAGGACCACTCTGATGTTCCTGCTCCATTTCTTCCATCAGCATTGCCAAAGGCCCTCTGTTCTTTCCCATTGTGGTAGGGCCATCATTCTCCTCAGCCTGTACCCTGGCGTGTGTGTTTTCAGTCAACTGAAATGTTGTTGGACTGAAACACTGACACATCTGTGGCTCAGTGCAGAAACATGACAATGATCTGCAATGGAAACACGAGGAATCTGCAGATGCTGGAAATCCAAGCAATGCACACAATATGCTGGTGGAATGCAGCAGGCCAGGCAGCATCTGAAAGAAGTGTTAGTTCTGACGAAAGGTCTCGGCCTGAAACATTGACTGTTCTTCTTCCTATAGTTGATGTTTCCGTAAGGTATGACCTGATGGATTTTCCTCATTGCTGGTACAGGTTTTAGTGGTTGAGAAAGGAGTGCATCATATGTCTGCATTTCACCTTCAGCAATATGATAGAGCTGAGTACTGCAAAGTCTTCTCCCAAACATCTCATGGAAGATCTTGCCATCCACAATGTCATTCCCCCATAGTACAAGGCTGTCTGCAGTTCTTTTCACAGTTCCCCCAATGCCGTCTAGACCTCCCTTTCCATGTGAAGTGGTGAAGAAGTTCCAGGTTGTTCCCTGGAAACCCAGTGTTGGAGGGACATTGCGAGGTGAGAGAAATTCTTTTTGTTGTTGTACTGCTTGGTGGGGCCATCTGACCAAAACTGAATGGTATCAACTTTTGGAAATTTTAAACGAATATCACTGAGGGCTGGTTCCATGTGAGTCCAAATGGCAGAAGCATCCTGTCGTTTGGATTCTGATATTGTACAAAATCCTGCTTTCTCTTCTTTTGTGTAGTGCATGCCAGTGTGCAGATTGCGCTGTGGGAGGTTCTGACCGAAATGGCATGACTGTACCTCAGAACTATATTTGCATTTCCATACCTCAGAAAAGTCCACATGCACAATTACAGTGCTTTCATTGCAGTTCTGTATCATACTCCTGTATTCCCTGGACTGGCTCTGAACCAAGCACACGTGTTGTTGCTTCACTCTTTAGTTTGTCTTCATACAGTTTGATGAGCTCTGCCAGTGTGCTATTGTACTTCACAAGTCTTGTGTTGTAGTGAATTCCATCTGCTGTTTGGTCCTGAACTCGTTCCTATTGCTGCCACTCAATATCGGTCAACTCTTGTTGTGGGGTGGGAAGTGTGTGTTTGTGGAGACACCGGGTGCGGGAGCGCAGAAGACATGCCTCGCTTGTCTGAGAACAACACACAAGTTCAAAACTATCCTCCAATTTGCTAGACTTGACAATACCACATGCTCTTAGGACCACAAACATCAGCTTTGCATTTTCATGGTATTGGCATTGGCATGTCTTTCGATCTGATGGTTTTGGTGCTGTGACATAGAATGGACGTAAAACACAGAAGGATGAATAACTGAGTTTTACAGTCGGTTCCTTTTTGATGAACTCCCTGTGGAGGTTGAATATTGTGTCAGTCAGAGTCATTCTCTGATGCTTTATTTTCTTCCGTGTTATCATGTCCTGTTTGTCAGTCGTCATTTGTGCAGCATTATGGTAGAAATCCTGAACCATCTGGATTATTGTTTGAATGTAAGTGGGTTTTTTGTCAGTAGTCCTGCTCTTTCGCAGTGTGTTGTATGTCAGCCCGAACTGCTTTGTCTGGTGTATCAGGCGATATTTCTTTAGAACCCTGCCTGACAGAGTCATGTTCTTTGATTTTTGAGCAGACTTGTGGGGCGACTGTAAATTATTTTTGTTTTGATTAATTAAATTCTTGAATGAGACAGTTGTGGAAAAGCAGGGTTTTCTTGATGGAAGGGTTTTTGAGTTTGCTTCCCTGTAGCATCTGCTCTGGTTTTTTTCTTGGTGATACTTGTGTTTTTTTTTTACTTTCTAGCTTGCTCTTGTTGCTAACGCTTTCTCAGTTTGTTCCTATCTTTTATTATCTCTTGAAGTTTATTTTTCAAAACTTCCATCTCTCTCAAGTATCTTGCTCTTGTTTTCTTTCTTTCCCTTTCCCCTGCTATAAGACTGCCTACTGCGAGCTGGCTCCTGTATAGTCTGATCCAATGGACTATCTGGGGGAGTTTCTGGGTGTTCTGGGCCACTTCTCTTATGCTCTGACTCTTGCTGTCTATGTTTCCATACCTTTCTCTTACTCCTCTTTTCCCTTTCATTCAAATCACTGATAGTATTTATCTTCCCATCCCCTACTCTCTTCTTCCATCTTTGCTTTTCCTTTCTCAGGTATTCCTCCTTTAACTCTGGCTCACTATATATTTTCTCTCTCTGCTTTTTTTGGTATTCCCTGTTTCTTCTCCTTCAATGCTCCACTGATAGCTGCTGCCTAGCCATAACTTCCTAAAATACATAAAAGGAAAGTCAGAATTTAATGGAATTACTATGAAATTGTGCAAAATTACTATGAATTTAATTATGTTCAATTTGGTGAAATTTTATAAAAATGAATCTGAAATGGTGCAACTAAATTCATTTATGTTTTAGTCATTGGGGATACATATAGTAAGGAAATATTATAGGCCTGTGTGTGAAAGAAATAAAGGGGAAATTATATATACTATAAATAAAGAGGTTAATGAAACATTACAAGCCATATTACTATTTATTGTGATCATATTATATTCAAGCCATTGAGGATGATTTAGATGTTTTTGTCACCACCGCCAAACTACATGTCACCACCGTCAGACAGAACACCTGACGGTGGTGACAAAACACACTTTTTTTACATGACATGCATGTATAAAGGAGCCATCTTGTTTTCCCTCTGTTGCTAGCTGCCTCTGGCCTCTACTTCAAATGCATAAATTTATGTCATAATTTAAAATCATTCTTTCAATACAAAAGAGACAGTGTTGACACATCATGATCATGACAGTAGCAACATCAATAAATACATAGAAATTATTGAAAAAATAGCAAACTTACAGGAGCTTGTTTGACCCTGTTGCCTTTAGCAGATGTAGAGGGTGGAAAGGGGGTCCTCAGGAATATAGTTGACCACGTGGTTGCCTGATTTTATTGTTTTTTTTGTAACTATCTGATGGTGTTGACAAAAACTTGGGACACATTTTGAGCAACCACAAAATAAGAGTAAATATTGTTGAAAATTCACTGCTTTTAGTTTTAAAGAGGTTTTTCACTCTACTCTTTCACCTGGAATATATATTATATATTTTAAATGATTTTTTCCCACACTTTTTTTTAATCAAATTGAAATGATAATCTCTTGTCTGAGGACAAATGATTTTGTGGGTACTGGGCTATCATATAATCATATAATTTATAAAATTAAAAACAAACATTTGAAAAAATGTTGCATTTGTGCAAAAGACCCTCAGATGATCAACCCTGATTATTTTAAATAAGAAAATGTTATTCATTTTCAACAGAATTAGCACTTTTCTTAGTGGGACATGTTTTCGCCAAAGTCTCAAGAATCAGTGATATGATTTCAAATGCTTCAGTTAGGAACTATTTTTGAATGCTCCCAGTAAGAATTACACAAACTAAGGAATCTCTCAATGCATCATTAAGCCCATTACTGAATTGACAATGCTCCGATAATTTCTTCAGTTCAGCCACATAAGCTGAAATGGACCTATTCTTTTGATTCCACTTATGTGACTTAAATCATTCTGTATTCATCAATGGTTTTGGTTCTAAATGTTCTTACATTACATTCACAATATCGGTAAAGCTCATTTTAGCTGGTTTGGTTGTAGCAGTTAAACTTCTAACCAAACTGTATGCTTTTCCACCCAATATACTCAGCATCACTGGCACCCATTTTTCATCAGCTAATTTATTTCCTTCAAAATACTGCTCAATTCATTCAGCGTACATCATCCAGTTTTCTGTTGTGCATTCGAACACGTCTATCTTTTTGATGTAGCTAGCCATTTCTAATTTTTTAATTTTATTATTCTTATCACCTAGTACTCACTGTTTATAAACCTGTAGCGGTACTCGCTGCTTGTTAATTTTGTCCATTTTCTGCCTTTTTATTAACTCAAACATCTCTCCTCTTCCGAAGATAAACATGCTGCGCTTCAACAGGTAAGTGGTCATCTCAAGTTCATTTTAAAACTTTCTTGTCACCACTGTTATGTTCCATAACTCAAGAAACTATTCAAAAGAAAAAGGCCAGGAGCTGGAATAATTGTCTACTTAGTTTTTTCTACATTTCCCTTTTTTTAGTGAGGTGCTGACATACAATGTTGTGGTATAATTAATTAATTATTTAATTAAACAATATATTTACAATATTACTCAAATATTACTGAAATATTGAATATATTACAGTACATAAGGATTTTAGTAATGCCTTTGATAAAGTTCCCATGGTAGACACATTCAGAACGTCATGAGGCATGGAATCTAGTGAAACTTGGCTGCATGGATACAGAATTGGCTTGCCCACAGAAGGCAGAGGGTGGTAGTAGATGAAGTGCATTCTGCCTGGAGGTTGTTAACCAATTATGTTCCACAGGGATCTATTCTTGGACCACTTCTCTTCGTGATTCTTATTAAGGACTTGTATGAGGAAGTGGAGGGTTGTGTTAGAAAGTTTGAAGATGACATGAAGGTTGGTGGAGTTGTTGTAGATTACATCGGGACCTCGATAGGATGCAGAGCTGGGCTGAGAAGTGGCAGATGGAGCTCTACCCGGAAAAGTGTGAAGTGATTCACTTTGGAACGTCAAGTTTGAAGGCAGAATACGGAGTTAATGGCAGGATTCTTGGCTATGTAGATAGTCAGATGGATGATAGCAAAGTGGAGGGCTATGTAGGAGGGAACGGTTAGAATGATGGGGCTAAATGTTTGGTGTAACGTCGAGGACCAAAGGGCCTGTACTGTGCTGTGATGTTCTATGTTCTTACTTAAAAACAACTAGTGCTGGCCTCTTGATCTAAGCTTAAACCCTCAGAATGAACATTTACATGATAGATCAGCACTATGGACTAGGTCTGCAGTGGATGCAATATCACTGGCTCTCAACTTGGCTTTGGAGCACCTAGACAAGAGCAAAACATGCTTCAGGCTGCTGTTTATCAATTACAGCTTAGCATTTAACACCATCCTCCCCTTAGTACTAATTCACAAGCTTCAAAACCTGGGCCTCTGTAACTCCCTCCTCAACTGATCCACAGTCAGTTTGAATTGGTAATAATATCTCCTCCTCACAGAAATCAAGGATCTATGCTTAGCCCATGCTCTACACTCTCTACACTCATGACTGTGTGGCTAGGCACAGCTCAAACACCATTTATAAATTTACTGATGACACCACTGTCGTTGATGGAATCGCAGATGACAATAAGGAGATTTACTGGAGTGAGATAGATTAGCTGGTTGAGTGGCTTTGCAATAACAACCTTGCACTCAATATGAGCAAAACCAAGGAACTGATAAGTCTTCAGGAAAGGGAAATCGGGAGAACACATACTAGGCCTTATTGAGGAGTCAGCAATGGAAAGGGTGAGCAGCTTCATTTTCCTGGGTGTCAGCACCTCAGAGGATCTATCCTGGGCCCGACACATTGATGCAATAAAAAAGAAGGCACACCACCAGCTCTACTTCATTAGGACTTTGTGGAGATTTGGTATGTCAGCAAAGGCTCTTGCAAAATGTCAACAAGTGTACAGTGGAGAGTATTCTGACAGGTTTCAATCACAGCCTGGCATGGAACCTTCAATACATAGGATTGCAAGAGGCTTTGGAGGATTGCAGACTCTGCCAGGTCTATCACGAGCACAACTTCCCCCACTATCGAGAGCATCTTCAAGGGATGATGCCTCAAGAAAGCAGCATCCATCATTAAAGGCCCTCACCATCTGAAATGTGCCCTTTTTGCAAGACTATCATTGGGGTAGATTATTAAGATTATTAAGGGATTGGACAGGCTAGAGGCAGAAAACATGCTACCGATGTTGGGGGAGTCCAGAACAATAGGCCACAGTTTAAGAATAAGGGGTAGACAATTTAGAACGGAGTTGAGGAAAAACTTTTTCACACAGAGGGTTGTGGTTCTGTCGAATGCTTTGCCTCAGAAGGCAGTGGAGGCCAACTCTCTGGATTCTTTTAAGAAAGAGTTAGATAGAGCTCTTAAAGATAGCGGAGTGAAGCGATATGGGGAGAAGGCAGGAAAAGGGTACTGATTGTGGATGATCAGCCATGATCACAGTGAATGGTGGTGCTGGCTCGAAGGGCTGAATGGCCTACTCCTGCACCTATTGTCTATTGTCTATTGTCTAGAGGTACAGGAGCTTGAAGACCCACACTCAGTGTTTTAAGAACAACTTTCTCCCCTCTGCCGTCAGATTTCTGAACAGCCCATGAATGCATGAACACGACCTCATTATCCATCTTGTACAGTATTTACTTTTGTATTAACTTATGTCTTGCATTGTACTACTGCTGTAAAACAATAAATTTTACAATGTGCATCATGGTAATAAATCTGATTTGGATTCTGATTTATTGATAAGGAAATTAGGGAGATTATTTGAGAGCACTGGCTCATCATTTTGGTCCTGAGATGCTCTTCCATGTTATTGACATTCCATGATCTATCTTATCCCAAATGTACTCAGGTGTTCAGGTACAAGTTGGTCACGTACATTCTTAAATTATACACACCCAAAAAATACAGCACTTTGCTAAACACTGATTGATCAATGAAGGGTCAGTTGGAATCCAACTCAATAGTAGAAAGTGAACACTCCAAATTATGACAGAAATTTCATTGACAGGGGAAAGAATGACAAGCAAGTAAATGTTAAGTGTCTGGACACAGAAGAGAACATACTCAGCTGTGCGATATGCAGAGCACGGGGTGCACAATGAAAGTATCACAGTGAGCAATACAGATTAAGAATCAATGGGACGAACAGTCAAAACATGGAGGAACCATCACGAACTCCCATAGTCCCCGATGATCCTGTGATTTCAGTCTCTGACTCCGACGTGCAAGTAGCCCGGAGTGTTCACTGAGATCACTTCAGCAGTCTGAGGTACCCACCTGCTTCAAGCAGAATTCACTTATACTTGTGCCTAGGAAGAATGTAGTAACCTGCCTCAATGACTATCGTCCAGTAGCACTTACATCCACAGTGATGAAGTGTTTTCAGAGATCAGTGTTGAAACATATCAACTCCTGCCTGAGAAAGACTTGGAACCGCTCCAATTTTCCTACCAGAGCAACAAGCCCACAGCAGATGCCATCTCAATGCCTCTTCACTCAACCCTGGAACATCTGGACAGCAAAGATGCATACATCAGGATGCTCTTTATTGACTATACTTTGGCACTCAATACCATCATCTAATCAATAAGCTTCAAATCCTTGAGCTCAATACCTCCCTGTGCAATTGGATCCTCGAATTCTTCACTTTGAGACCTCAGTCAGCTCTGACTGGTAACACCTTCTCCAAAATCTCCATCACACAGCTGCACCACAAGGCTGTGTGCTTAGTCCCCTGTACTACTCGTTTTACACTTATGACCGTTTGGCTAAGCACAGCTCCAAATGCCATATTCAAGTTTGCTGATGACACTACTATTGTTGGCCAAATCAGTGGTGGTGACAAATCAGCACATAGGAGGGAGATTGAAAATCTGGTTGACTGATACCACAACACCAACTTTTCACTCAATCATAAACAAGAGAAAATCTGCAGATACTGGAAATCCAAGCAACACACACAAAATGCCGGAAGAACTCAGCAGGCCAGGCAGCATTGATGGAAAAGAGTACAGTCGATGTTTCAGGCCAAAATCCTTCAGCAGGACTGAAACGTATTTTGTGTGTGTTACTTTTTACTCAATGACTGCAAGACCAAGGAGCTGATTATTGAGTTCAGGAGGAGGAAACCAGAGGTCCATGAGTCAGTCCTCATTGGAGGATCAGAGGTGGAGTGGGTCAGCAAGTTTACATTTCTCAACATTATCATATTGGAGGACTTGTTCTGGGCCCAACATATGCTGGCAATTACAAAGAAAGCAAAATCCTTGAACGTAAGATCCTACAAATAGTAGTGGACATGTCCCAGTCCATCATGGGTAAAGCCCTCCCTACCATTGGAGCTCATCTGCATGGAGACAGGAAGACAGCATCCATTATCAGGGTCCCCCACCACCCAGGCCATGCTCCGTTCTTGCTGCTGCCATCTGGAAAAAGGTACAGAAACCTCTAGACTCCTAGTACCTGTTTCAGGAACAGTTACTACTCCTCAACCATCAGGCTCTTGAAACCAAAGTGAATAACTTCACTCAAGTTCACCTGCCTCTTCATTGAAATTTTCCTACAAACAATGGACTCACTTTCAAAGACTCCTCATCTCATGTTCTCGATAATTATTGTTTATTTATTTATTGTTATTATTATTATTTCTTTCTTTTTGTACTTGCACAGTTTGTTGTTGTTTGCACACTAGTTGTCTACCCTGTTGGTGCAGTCTTTCATTGATTCTGTTATGGTTATTATTCTATTATGGATTTACTGAATATGCCTTCAAAAATGAATCTTGGGGTTGTATATGGTGGCATATATACTTTAATGATAAGTTTACTTTGAACTTTGAAGAGAATGGGGTAAGGTATGGCTATAGTAGTGGCAAAGAAAGGGAAAACAGAGAAAAAGGTGAGAGAATAGGCTGGAAAGGTGAACCAATTGGGAAAGGCCCTAAACAATGATCATGACGCAAGATCAAATTCCACCACCACACATGAGAAACTTAAATACATTTAATTCATCAAATCTGGAATGAAATGCTAATATCAGTAACGATTACCATAATTTCCATATGATTTATTTCTGTCAACCTCGCTGGCCTATTATCCCTCCTGATCTACAGCAGTGCAATTCACTCTTAAGTGCCATTTTGTTCAACAATGAACTGAATGGCTTGTTAGGTAACTCAGATGGATTAACAACAAATGCTTCCCATGGGCATCACACTCTGCCAAAATCAAATGAGGTTAACAAGTTATTGATCTTGGTTGACCGTAACCTGCACAGACATTATTGAGGTTAACAAGGTGGCCACCTTTACTAACCAAAACATTTAATGTTACACATCTGTCTGCTTTTGTGATAAGCATCAATTTCCAACTTACTTATTAAAATAGTTCTTTTTCAGTTTCACAAATAGTAAATTTGTTAAAAGTCCCATGAGTTAAATGCTCACACATAGATTCACAGCATGAAAAAATGCCTTTCAGCTCAACTCACCCATGCTATTCAAGATGCTTGGCTATGCAAATCGCAGTTACCTGTATTTGGTTAGTATTTATTTATTTATTGAGATACAGCGCGGATGAGGCCCCTCTGGCCCTTCGACCTGTGCTGCCTAGAACCCCACCCCACCAATTTAACCCTAGCCTAATCATGGGACTAAGTTACAATGACCAGTTAACCTACTAACTGGTATGCCTTTGGACTGTGCGAGCGATCCAGAGCACTCAGCAGAAGCCCACACATTCCACAGTGAGGATATACAGGCTCCTTACAGGTGACATTGGAATTGAACTCCAAACTCAGACACTTCAAGCTGGAATGGTGCCAGACTAACCGTTACACTACTGTGGCACTGTCCCTCTCTTTCCTATCCCATATCTGTCCAAATGTCTTTAAGCCTACTTTGCCACTTCCACTGGTGGTGCGTTCTTTAGGAACATGTTCCTCAGATCAAGATTCAAAAGATTCAAAAATCTTTATTGTCATTCTAACCATACATCAGCTCTGCAGGGCAGAATGAGACAGCGTTTCTCAGGGGCAGTGCAATCATAACATAACAAATGCAACACTAAATAATAAACATAACAATAAACAGTAAAACACAACAGCCACATGTCAGTTAAAATCAGTTATAAGTGTCCAGTGCAAGTTAAAAGTGTCCAAAGCAGAGTCAGGTAGAGCAGTTATTTAGCAGTCTGACTACCTGTGGGAGGAAGCTGTTTAGTAGCCTTGTGGTTTTAGTTTTGATGCTCCTGTAATGCTTGCCTGATGGCAGAAGAGCAAACAGTTCATGGAGAGGGTGTGAGGGGTCTTTAATGATGTACCGTGTCTTCTGGAGGCATCGACTCTGAAAGAGGTCTTGGACAGAAGGTAGGGAGACCCCAATAACCTTGTCTGCTCCCCTAACCACCCTCTGCAAGGCTTTTTTGTCGACAGCACTGCAGCTGGAATACCAGGTTGTGATGCAAAAGGTCAGCTTCACCTCTCACCTTAAACCTATGCCCTCTATTATAGTTTCACCTACCCTGGAAAAAAAAACGTGTCAATATATAAGTTACATCATACCAATTATGATAATTTCCTTGTACTCACTGAAGTAGTATACATTAACCAATAGCATCCTGGCAAATGCTTCAATTGGTGTTAAGGTAGGCATAACACCAATAAGGTAGACATAGACAAAATATCCAGAAAGTACAGTCAGAAGATGTATGCCCAGAATTGATTCACAAAGCTCAGATAGTCAAAGTTTGGGGATTAAAAACAATCTCTGGATGTTGTGATCAAAATCAGCTTTCTGAAACTTTCCAATATAGGCTTTGAAATTACAAAGGCTCCACAACAATCCAGAGCAGCACACCCAGGAGTGTCCGCATAAACTTGATCCTCATATCGTCTGACTAAGACATGAACTCAAGAGTAACACACACAAAATGCTGGAGGAACTCAGCAGGTCAGGCAGCATCTATGGAGATGAATAAACAGTTGACATTATGGGCTAAAATCCTTCATCAGGACAGGAAAGGAAGGAGAAAGGTGCCAGAAAAAGACAGTTGGGGGGAGGGGAGGGGAATGAGGACAAGCTAGAAGCCACGTGGGTGGGGGAGGGGGGGATGAAGTAAGAAGCTGAGAAACGATAAATGGAAAAGACAACAGGCTGGAGAAGAAGGAATCTGATAGTAGAGGAGCCTGGATCATGGGAGAAAGGGAAGAAGGAGGGGTACCTGGGGAAGGTGAGGAGAAGAGGTAAGAGGCAAGAGTGGGGAAATGAAGAAGAGGGAGGGGGTAGTGGGAAAAATTACCGGAAGTTGGAGAAATCAATGTTCACGCCATCAGGTTAGAGGCTACCTAAATGGAATATGAGCTGTTGCTCCTCCAAGCTAACAGTGGCCTCATCATGGCAGAAGAGGAGGTCATGGACTGACATGTTAGATCGAGATTAGGGATAGGAAATGAAATAGTTGGCCACCAGGAAATTCCGCTTTTTGCAGATGGAGCTGAGGTGCTCGACAAAGCATGAACTCAGATACAAGAATGCAACAACTGAATTGAAGATTATACATGATAAATTATTGCAAAGATCAATTGCTTAATTGTTGTAGGCTTATAACAAAAGTGTAATTAAGTACTATACATAATTTACAAATGCCATTTCCTTTGAGGGCTAAACCACAATCTGATAAGGATCACTGTTTACTTGCCCCTATGAAAATGCTGTAAACATTGCAAACACAAAAAGTTCTGCAGTTGCTGGAAATTCAGAGCAACACACAAGATGCTGGAGGAAGTCAGCAGGTCATGCAGAGTGTATGGAGAAGAATAAACAGTCAACATTTTGGGCCAAGACATTTCATTGGGACTGGAAAGAAAGGGCAAGAGGGAAGCCAAAGTAAGAAGCTGACGGAAGGGAAAGGAGTAGAAGCTGGCAAGTGACAGATGAAATCAGGCGAGGTGGAAGATGTGTGGGGTGACAGTATAGGGATAAAGTTAGAAGCTGAGTGGGGATAGGTGGGAGAGAGAAAGGGCTGAAGAAGAAGGAGAGTGAACCATGGAAGAAAGGGAAAGAGGGGCACAGAGGAAGGTGATGGGCGGGTGAGGAGAAGAGAAGGGGTAAGAGCGGAGACAGAAGGAGGAATGGAAAAAGAGAATAAAGAATGGGAAAATGGAAAAGCACCATTACTCCTCACCTGACTGAACTGGATCTTCCATTTGCTTCCTAATCAGCTGGACACTCTGCTTTCTTCTCTTGGAATAACATCGATAACTTTAGCACAAATGAAATTATAGAACACCCTCCCCTCCCCCACCCATCGATATCAATATAATTTTGAAAGAAGGAACTTAGTAGCTTTCATAATTTGAGAATTTCGCAAAGAGTTTTAAATAGAGGAAATTGGCAGTGCTGTAAAATAACAACTATTATATTACTGAATAATTGAATAGTCACAAAGGGCCAAATGTTTTACAGCTGATTTATTTCTAATGTGACTATAAAACAGCCAATATGACATCAATGCAGTCCTAAAAATTGATCATGAGGCAGTTTTGTCCAAAATGCCTAGTTTTTGCATTGTTAATAGAGGGTTGGGTACTGGTCAGAACATAAATTTCAATCTCTTTAGAACCTTGGGATCTCAACATGGTTGGTGCAATACTGATTTTCTACCCTTATGTCTTCCATCTCTTTTCATGCCAGTGAGAATGTAATTGTAAAAGTATGAAAATCATTTATATACATGATTCCATGGGTTTCCTTTTGAAGGGTTATGTTAATATGAACCTTACCAAGTGTTAAGGATTTTCTAGGTAAAATATGTAAAGTAATATCCACATAAGATGAGAAATGTACAGACCTGTTGCAACCTCAAATCTTCATTGGTTTCTGGCTTCACATTTCCAAAGTAATCAGAATTTCTGGTGTCGACTTATTAGAAACAAGGTTCCCGCCACGTGTGAAAAATCACAGACGAGCCATGGTGAGAGTTTTTACTGGGTGTCAGATTTCTCTTCCTTTCTTGACAGTGCCAGCCAAGGTGATGAAGATTTTCTGCCTGTTTCTCAATAATTCAACCTATCTTCGCTCTTCAGATATCGGACAACACTGGAACTCAATTTACAGAGGCTTAATTCCTTATGGAATTAAGTGGTGCTGCAGAGAGTGCAGTGGTTTCACAACTCTAGTCAACTTGAGGAAGGGTGAAGGTAGATACAATTACAGCTTTTGGACAGCTACAGGTGAGAGGGGAAAGATTTCAAAAGGATTCAAAGGACAACTTCTTCATGCAGAGGCCAGTATGTGTATGGAATGAGCTGCCAGAGGAAGTGGTTGAGGCAGGTACAATAACAATATTTTAAAGGCACTTAGACAGTTGCATGGATAGACAAGGTTCAGAGGAATATGGTCCAAACACAGGCAAATAAAATTAGCATTAATAGGCCCTTGATTAGAGTTGTGAAGAAGAACTGTTTCCATTCTTGTATTATCATTATCAGGTGCTGTGCCCAGTTTGAGCTTTGACTGCCACGGCCCACACACTCCTGTTTCGGGTCAAGTGGATCAATTCATTGGTATTCATTTCCAGTTCTCTGGCTGCTGTCTCCATCATCATTTGACTTTGCCTTCCTCTTGCTTTCTTTCCTTCAATCTTTCCCATATTTACCGTGCATTCTAACTCCTCTTTTCTAATCACATGTCCAATGAAGTTACATTGCCTTTTCATGATCTGATACATTATTTCGCTTTTTGTGTTTGCTCTGTTCAAGACATCCTCGTTAAATATTCGCTTTGTCCATGATATTCTTAGCATCCTCCTCAAAAATCACATCTCTGCTGCTTCAATTCATTTCCTCATGTTACTAAATATTGTCCAACGTTCTGAACCATATAACATAACTGGATAAATGTAACATTTCAGTACTCTGAGGCAGGTTGTCATGCCTAGTTTAGTATTGGTCAGTATACTCTTCATTCTTGTAAAGGTGTCTTTTGCCATCCCTATTCTTCTTTTAATGTCCAAGTCGCACCTGCCATTTGATGTCACCCAGCTTCCTAAGTAGCAAAAGTTCTGTACTTGTTTTATGTCTTCCCTGTTTATTCTCAGCCTGCAGATAGGATTCTCCTTCTTTTTGGATATCACCATACATTCTGTCTTTTTGTGATTGATAGATAGACCCATTTTTGCACTTTCTTCAACAACTATGTCAATTAAGTTTTGTAGTTACTGAACCTGCCGGATCTGCCATTGGCCTTCGCTCGTATCCTGAGTAGGAACCCTTGCAGGTGCTACCGTTCCAGGTCAGAGCGGCCCTGGGAGCAATGAATGACTAAGGGGTAACTCCACTTTCCCCAAAGCTCTGAAAGTCCCCAGTCAGAGCTTCATCACTGGTTGCAGTTTAGAGTCAAACCCAGGACTATCATTCTTGTATAGCTGCATGAAATGATCAATCCAATGTATGTTCTCCTGGTGTAGATTTCCTCCCATGTTCCAAAGGAGTGCATGTTGGTAGATTAATTGTTATCTGTAAATTACCCCCAGTGCAGGAGGTTGTAGGAAAATCAGGGGATGTTAATGGTTAATGTGAGAGAACAGATTGTAAGCAAGTGAGGTGTCAGAATGATGGGATTACTCTGAGAGCCCACATAGAGTCAACGGGCCACATGGCCTCTTCTATGCCATATAAAAATGTGAGTATAAGATATACGGTATATACTGCACTCTCACGAGGAATAGAATCAAGAAACGTAGCAGAATCTGGGAAACAGACCTGTTGTATACAAAGTGGAGTATCCAATTCAGCAACTGGACTATCAGGCAGTTCTGCAGAGCACACCGCAGGCTGGAAAAGGCCTGAGTTACCTGATACACTAACTACAGATTTATAATTCAGTGCAATCATTTCATCAGAAAAAGTTGAAGATTTTTAATTCTAGGCACTGTTATCCGGTCAAGGTATAATTCATAATGCCGTTACATGTGCTTCGAGTTTACCACCATTTCCTGCTGTGTGCCATCATACCACATCCTGTGTTCCGGTTTACACAGTGCTTATCTGCTTCACCACAGTATGCTCCTTTACAGCTGGTGCAGAAAAATGAGGGGATTAGAGTTTCATCGAGCTGATTTCATATTTTACACTAAAAAGCAGTTCTGCATTACGTGGGCAAGCCTGGCTGAATTTCAAACCTACTAAATTGTAAATGACTTATTTCTGATGGATAGTGTCCAGTCTATACTGACACTCAGGCAGATCATAGTCGATCTACTCCTTAGTAACATTCACCACCTTTGTTCCATACTTATTGATCCCTCACCGATCAATTTTCAGTCCATGCCAATTCAAATGGTTCACTGTGAGATTTTCAGATTTTCCTTACTCTCTGTAAACAAAATGTTATTGCTTTTTCTCTATCAATCCCTAATCTGAGTTGAGATCATTCACTTTAATGAAATCAATCTTCTGCAGCTTCATTTATGGTGATAAAAATGTGTGCCAGTAATAAAGAAAAGATAACATTGAATATAAACTTCTTCCTTGATGAGAGAACTTTTAAAGAACATGCTCAGGGGCATTAATCAGACTAGTTTCCAAAATATTCTCTGAAAGGTCAGAAAATCTGACAAGAATTTGATGCCTGACATTTGAATGCTCACTGGAAGAAAAATGAATCATAAAAAAATGATTAAATGTTGTTTCAGTAAAGATACTGATCTAGCCATCAGGCTGAAAATGATCTGCATCAAAGTATCAAGTAGGGCAGAAAGAGAATAGATGATGGACACATTTATGCCGATGTTAAACTGGCTCTGTCAGCAACAAAGATCAAAAGCAAGTAGAGTGCAAATGGAGCTTATTTTGCAAAATAAGGTTCTCTTTGTTTCATGTAAAACAATAAGTTTTCCAGCCACTAGAAAAGAACTTTAAAGTAAAGAGCAACCCTCACAAAATGTTGAAGGAACTCAGCAGGTTGGGCAGCATCTATGAAGAGAAATAAGCAGTAAACATTTCTGTTATTTATAGTGTAAAGTTGTTTTTAAATAATAGTTGTTTGTGACTCTTGCAAATTCTTTTGACATTCTCTACTAAAAATGTCATTATATTAATAAACAATAAAAAGGCATGTGTTAAGAAGCGAAATTTGAGCTCTGACAATTTACACACACACAAAATGCTGGAGGTACTCAGCATGTCAGGCAGTATCTTTAGAGAGAATAAAGAGCCGATGTCTCAGGCCTTCATTCAGACTGGGAAGAAAGGGGGTAAGAAGCCAGAATAAGAAGGTGGGGAGGGTGGGAGGGGAAGGAGTACAAGCTAGGATGTGATAGATGACATGTCAGAATGGGAGTGGGGATTGGAATTAAAATGGTTGGCCACAGGGAAATCCTACTTGTGATGGATGGAGTTAAGGTGCCAACCTTTCCTGTTACCTTTCAGCTTCCCTTCTGCCTACCTCCTTATGCTGGCTTCTTACCCCTTCCTTTCCAGTCCTGATGAAGGGTCTTGGCCTGAAACATCAGCTCTTTATTGCTCTTCATGCATGCATGCATGTTCCTCCAGCATTTTGTATGTGTTACTCTGGATTTCTAGCATCTGAAAAATATCTTATGTTTCTGACTATTTACTGCTGTCATTTTATTAATTTATATGCTATTACTTAGCAGCACCATCTGAGCACAAATAGTCAGTTTCAGGCCTATCATTATGCTGTGAAGCTCCTATTCACCACCATCTCTTCTCACCTTGCTACTAAATATTTACACTGTTTTCTTGGCCTCCAGTACTGAATAAGCAGAAATTTCTTCTAACAAAATATTGGGAAAACAGTTCCCATTGTCGTTGGTCCTTACCATAAACAATGTTTCATAGGCATTCCACCTGAACCGTAAACCTAAACTGAACTAGATCATTTTTAACTTTGCAGTTATATGTGCAGCGTTACAGAAATCAATTATTTCCACCTCAATATGACGCCAAGGAAATTGAGAGGTGACATGATAGAGGAATACAAAGTTATAACAGGCATTGCTAGAGTAGATACCCCCACCTCCCAACTCTTTCCTTCACCATTCCCCCATTTCTGTTTCCCTCTCTCACCTTATCTCCTTATCTGCTCATCATCTTCCTCTGGTGCAGCTCCCCCTTCCCTTTCTTCCATGGTCTTCTACCCTGAAAAACCAGATTCCCCCTTCTCACGCCCTATATTTGTTTCACCAATCTACTTCCCAGCTCTTTACTTCACCAGTCTCCTCTCCCAGTTTTACTTATCACCTACCACCTTGTACTTCTTCCTCCCCTCCCACCACCTTCTTGCTTGACTTCTCATCTTTTTTCTCCAGTCCCGATGTAGGGTCTCGGCCCAAAACGTCAACTGTTTACTCTTTTCCATAGATGCCACCTGGCCTGCTGAGTCCCTCCAGCACTTTGTGCGTGTTGCTTTGGATTTCCAGCATCTGTAGATTTTCTTGTATGGATAGTCAATGTCTGTTTCTCATGCTGGAGGTGTCTCACCTGGGTTTAATGTGAGCCGGAGAAGCTTTAAGGAGGATCTAAGGATTACATTTTTCACACAAAGAGTATTTGGAATGAGCTGCCAGAGTGGATGGAAAAAGGAAAAGTAACAACATTTAAGAGGCATCTAGAAAGATACTTGAATGAGTAAGCTATAGATGAATAAAGAATTTGTACAGGTAAGTGGGATATCTGTAGATAGCCATGACACTTAGCATAGATAGGGTTGGTCAAAGGGTCTGTTTCTATGCTGTATGTGACTCGAATATTGCTTATTCTGTTTGACACATATTAAATGACCTTAAACACTGATCTGATCATTAAAGAGGTGGCATGCTAACAGCAATTAGCATAATGCTTTACAGCACCAGCTGTAAGATTGTGGTTTCAATTTCTGCCTCAAAGGAGTTTGTACATTCTCCCCATGACTATGTAGGTTTTCTCCAAGTGCCCTGTTACCTCCCACATTCCAAAGATGTATGGGTTAGGGTTAGTAACTTCTGGGCATGCTATGTTGACAACACTTGCGGGCTGCCTCCAGCGCAGCTCAGACTGTGTTGGCCGTTGACGCAAAAGGTGTATTTCACTGTATGTTTCGATGTTGGATGTACACGTGACAAATTAAGATAATTTCTTTAATCTTTGAACTACACTTCTGTCACCTTCACATTTGACCAACACATTCTTGATTGGCCTCCCTTATTTAAATGTCCACATTGTTGTCTGAGATTTTACTCACTAAGTCTTAGCCTGCAGCAAGAACCATTCTCCTATGACCTTTGTGGACACTGATTTAGTTATACTCCTGGTTTGGCTCCTTAATTTTAACATTTTCATTCTACTTTCCAATTTTGTCTACAGCTTGGCCTTAAAATCAATCCCTAAACTCTAAACCCCTACAATGTATCTGCAGTAATCCAGAAACTGTGGTGAAGCACCTTTGTGGTAGCAATCAAAGTTTTGTCATCGTTATGGAAAAGTTTAAAAATGAAATAGGAGTTAAGGTTACAAACTGGGTGATAGCACTTAGTTGTGACATAAACTAACAGAGAAGTGGGACTCATTCCTGAAAGTGGTGCAAAGAATTCAGGGCAAATATGTTCCCAAGAGATACTGTGTAATCTGGTCAGTAAGATGGCCAAAAAAGGTGAAGTTAAAATACAAAGAATTCAAAATTTAAGACTTACAAAAATCACATAGAGTACAAAAAAAATGTAGGGGTGAAGCTAAAAGGGAATTCATGAAAGCAGAAAAACAGACAAGTAAGAAAATGCTGTTAAATAAAGTAAAACAATCCAGAAGT
This sequence comes from Mobula birostris, assembly GCF_030028105.1. Taxonomy (NCBI): domain Eukaryota; kingdom Metazoa; phylum Chordata; class Chondrichthyes; order Myliobatiformes; family Myliobatidae; genus Mobula; species Mobula birostris. The sequence continues at coordinate 19,525,939 of NC_092389.1, forward strand.
GTTTTATAATTATAAAATTTTAGTAAAAAATTATAAAAGTGTGTTCTAATACGTGACAGGTGTGAGGTAGTTAAGGAAAGAGTAGGGGCCTTTTGGCGAAGGCAAACATTAATCTTTGTGAGGTTGCTGGGTGAACTTGTTAATTAATACTTTGTGGTTAGGGAATATTGTGGAGTTAAAATTTTGAATGGAATAGATCAATAAGAGAGGAAGTGTTCAGAGGTATTTTTGATTAGCAGATAAATTTCCATAAGATCATAAGACATCAGAACATAATTAAGCCAATCAGACCATCGAGTTTTCTCTGGCATTCCATCATGGCTGATTTCAAAGTTCAAAGTATATTTATTATCACATCAAAGTACATATATGTCACCATATACAATCCTGAGATTCACTTTCTTGCGGGCAATCACAGTAAATACAATAACCATAATAAAATCAATGTAAGACCACACCCAACAAGGCAGACAACAAAAGACAACGAACTGTGCAAATACAGAAGAAACAAAATTAATAATAATAAATAAATAGGAAATAAATATCAAGAACCTGTGATAAAGAGTTCATAAAAGTGAGTTTATACATTGCAGGAACAGTTCAGTGATGGGGCGAGTGAAGCTGAGTGAAGTTACACCCACTGGTTCAAGAGCCTGATGGTTGAGCGGTAATAACTGTTGCTGAACCTGGTGGTGTGTTTATTATCCTTCTCAATCCCATTCCCCTGCCTGCTCTCCATAATCTTTCACACTCTGGTTAATCAAGAAGCTATCAACCTCTGCCTTAAAGAAACCCAATGACTTGGCCTGCACAGCTGTCTGTGGCAATGAGTTCCACAGATTCACCCGCCTCTGGCTAAAGAAATTTTTCATCATCTCTATTCTAAATGGATGTCCCTCTATTCTGAGGCTGTGCCCTCTGGTCCTAGACTCCCCCACTACAGGAAACATTTTCTCCAAATCCACTCTATCTAGGTCTTTCAATATTCCACAGTTTTCAATGAGATCCCCCCCCCCCCGCACCAATTCTAAACTCCAGCGAGTTCAGGCCCAGAGACATACAATGCTCCTCTTATATTAACCCTTTCATTCCCAGAATAATTCTCGTGACCCTCCTCTGGATCCTCTCCAATGCCAGCACACCTTTTCTTAAATAAGGGGTCAAAAACTGCTCGCAATACTCCAAATGTAGTCTGATAAATGCCTTAAAAGCCTTAGCATTATATCCTTGCTTTTGTATTCTAGTCCTCTCAAAATGAGTGCTAGCATTGCGTTTGCCTTCCTTAACACCAACTCAACCTGCAAGTTAATCTTTAAGGAATCTGGCACAAGGATTCCCAAGTCCCTTTGTACAACTGACTTTTGACTTTTCTCCCCATTTAGAAGAGAGTCTATGCCTTTATTCTTCTACGAAAGTGCATGGCCATGCACTTCTCTACATTATATTCTCTCTGCCACTTCTTTGCCCATTCTTCCAATCTGTCTAAGTCCTTCTACAGACACAGTGCTTCCTCAACACTAACTGTGCCTCCATCTATTTTTGTATCATCCGCAAACTTGGCCACAAAGTCGTCAATTCCATCCTCCAAATCATTGGCATATACTGAGTAAAGGAGAGGTTCCAACACCAAACCCTGCATAGCACCACTAGCCTCTGGCAGCCAACCAGAAAAAAGGCCCCCTTATTGCCAATCTTTGCCTCCTGTCAGTCAACCATCTTCTATCCATGCCAGTCCCTTTCCTGTAACACCATGGGCTTTTCTCTTTTTAAGCAGCCTCATAGTGCGGCACCTTGACAAAGACCTTCTGAAATCCAAATAAACAACATCCACTGTCTCTCGTTTGTCTATCCTGCTTGTTATTTCCTCAAAGAATTCTAATAGATTTGTCAGGAAAGATTTCCCCATAAGGAAACCTTGCTGACTTAGCGTATTTTGTCATGTCCCTCCAAGTGCCCAAAACATTATCCTTAATAATGGATGCCAACATCTTTCCAACCATTGAAGTCAGGCTATCTGGTCTATAATTTCCTTCCTTCTGCCTCCCTCCCTTCTTAAAGAATGGAATGTCATTTGCAATTTTCCAGCCCTCCAGAACCATTCCAGAATCTAGGGAATTTTGAAAGACCATTACTAATGCCTCCACAATCTCTTCAGCGACCTCTTTTAGAACCCTGAGGTGTAGTCCATCTCGTCTAGGTGACTTATCTACATTTGTACCTTCAGACTTTTCAGCTTCTCAAGCAAATTCTCCTTAGTAATAGCAATGATACTTACTTCTGCTCCCTGACACTCTCGCATTTCTGGCATTCTGCCAATGTCTTCCACAGTGAAGACAATGATGCAAACTAAGTTCGTCTGCCATTTCTTTGTCCCCCATTACTACCTCTCCAGCATCATTTTCCAGCGGTCTGATATCCACTCTCACATCACTTTTACTCATTATATGTCTGAAAAAAATTTTCTACCTTCTTTTATATTATTAGTTAGCTTAACTTCATAATTCATCCTTCCTTACTTTATGGATTTTTCATTTGCCTCTGTTGGTTTTTGGAAGTTATCCTCTACCTTCCCACTAATTTTTGCTGTATTATATGCCCTTGTTATGTTTTGTAATTCCACAACATAAAACAAGTCAAAAGAAAAACACAGAGCCGGGGGTAACATGATTCTCCTTCGGTTTACTTTAAGTGAGGTGTGCGCATATGACGTGGTCATGTTATGATGTATGTCATTTACTTATTTCTTATAGATACCCCATAATGAATTATGTAATGAACAGAAATGCTTAATTAAACAATATATTTACAACATTACTCAAATATTACTGAAATATTAAATACACAATACTCCTCCTTCCTATAAACTCCAACTCAATGTAGAATGCATCTCAGCTATATACACAGTATAGTACGTAATACAATTACTATATAGAAATATCCACAGCATAGTAAATTTTAAATTGTTCCATTCTGGCTTAGAGATATAATTGCTGCAGAGCAATTTCTTATTCTAGTGGGGTAATGTATTTCCTGACAAGGGGGATCACTCTGCTGGGCAGTTGAGACTTGTGGTGAGGAAACAATCTCAAGTTCTTGGGCCTCCTCTGTGGTGGTTATGGGAATTGACTCTGGGACTGTAGGAAGTGATTCTGACTGCTCTGGTCTCTTTTATTTAATAATTGGCATTACTCTCCTCAAATGTTGGACGTGGCATGCCCAAATGACATCAGACGCAATCTCCACTGTGTAGGAGAGTGGTCCAGTTCTATCCTTAATCTTTCCAAGTAACCACTTTTGACCACCTCTGTAGTCCCTCACCAGGACTGCTTATCCAGGAATGAAACATTGAGCCTCCTAGCTGGAGGGGCCCTCAATTTATCTCAGCTGTTTGTCCTGCATACTCATTCTGAGATTGGATTTGAGCAGATCCAAGCGTGAGGACAAGGACGGCCTAGGAACAGCATAGCTGGTGAGTTGTTGGTTGTGGAGTGTGCAGCATGGGATATGCAAGGAGGAAATTGATGAGCTCCTGATTCAGTGTCCGTGTAGTGTGTTCTGCTGACTTTGCTCACAGTACATTCTTTAGACTCTGGACAAACTTTCTGCCATTTGTAGCTGGGTGATACAGTGCAGATGTAATATGTTTTATTCCATTCATTTTCAGGAATGACTGAAAATGTTCAGCAACAAACTGTGGTCCATTCTCACTGACTAAGAGTCCTGGAACACCAGTCCTTGAGTAGTGGCTTTTCAACATATCAACAGTGTGCAAGTCTGTAGTGGAGGCTATTGGGAAAACTTCTGGCCACTTTGTAACTGCATCCACTACTACCAAGAAATGTGTGCCCATGAATGGTTTGGCAAAATCCACATGAATCGTCTGCCAGGACAATACAGGCCATTCCCAGGGATGGAGAGGTGCTGTTCTTGGCATCTCCTATATGTATGGGTGTCCCGAACAGCACACGGCAAGTGGTGCGATCTGCTGATATATCCCAGGCCACCAGACAAAGCTTGAGCCAACACTTTCATTTTGACCATGCCTAGGTGACTAGGTGACCATGCCAAGTCTTTTGCTCGTGTGTTGAAGGTAGGTACTAGTTTCAGGAAATTTACTTCAGTGTTTGCTATCAGTACTGTATCATCCGCATAGCGGAGGTTGTTGATATTGTATCCTCCTATACTTATTCCAGGTAGGTCTTGTATGGCTCTCATGATGTTTTCACTGTACAGGGAGAACAGGCCTGGTGATAGAACACAACCCTATCTGACTCCTTGCTTTATTGGCTGATATTCACCAATCTCGTTGCCTATCCATATGGCTGCACTTTGTTGCCAGTAGAGATTCCTGATTATTCTTAGATCTTTTCTGTCGATATTAATACAGGTTTTCCCCGCTATCGGAAGGTAGAGCGTCCCTATGAAAAGGTTCGCAAGCCAGAACGTCGTAAAGTGAATAAGCAACTACCATTATTAATATGGTAAAAATTTTGAGCGTTCCCAGACCCAAAAAATATCCTACAAAATCATGCCAAATAACACACTAAACCTAAAATAACAGTAACATATAGTAAAAGCAGGAATGATATGATAAGTACACAGCCTATATAAAGTAGAAATACTTTTCTGCAGCACTGTCTAGCGCAGTGAAAATCTCACAGCAGCACTCGCGGTGGAAGCGCTCTCGACAGAAACACGGCGCAAGTGCTCTCGGCAGAAACACTCTCTCCAGTAACCTTTAAGCTATGAAGCTGCCAAATCATACCAAATAACACATAAAAATACACAGCCTATATAAAGTAGAAATAATGTATGTACAGTGTAGTTTCACTTACCAAAATCGGGAAGACTCCAATAAATTGCAGTTTCGTCACAGTTAAACACTTGCTTATAGGAATAACTTGTAATCTGTAACTATTTTTTTCAGTTCTGCTGGGAACTTTTCGGCAGATTCAGTATCAGCCGAAGCACTCTGTCCGGTAAATGTTAAACTATGAAGCTGCCCTCGCCTCAGAAACCGATCAAACCACCCATGACTACCTTTAAATTCCACTTTCGCAACACTTTCATCACTATTGTCCAGTGCTTTCTGTTTCAGCTTATTAAAAAGACTGACTGATTTCTCCTTAAGTATAAGAAAACTTAATGGAACACCATGATTTGTACACCCATCAATCCACTCAAGCAATAGACTTTCCATTTTATCCATTATTGGATGCCGACTAAGACAGACCACTTTTCTACGAGCAGAACCAACAGTAACATCGGCAGCTTTCAAAATTCTTTCTCTCTGTGTATAAATAGTGCGAATGGTGGACGCAGGTAAGTTCGACACGCGGACAATGTCCTTACTTCGTTCACCACGATTGAAAAGCTTAATTATGTCTAGTTTTACGCTAAGTGTAACACCCTTACAAGCAATTTTAGGCTTTTCTGATACCTTAGAACTCATCTTGCTCACGGATGCACAAAATAAATTGAGATAAAGCACGTGTTTAAGCAATGGTGGCTAGAATGCAGTTCCGGGGGAGGAGCTTGGCTGTTCGGGCGCGCGCTGCCTTTTTTCATAAAAGTGAAAACACCTTCTGTTAGCGAAAACAGGTAAATAATGTAGGTCTTTCATAACAGTGAGGTGTTGTAAACCAAACGTTCGGAAAACGGGGGCCACCTGTATCTTTAAGTATTTTCATGATGACTTGGTGTTTCAATGTGTCAAAGGCTTTTGTGTAGTCAATGAAACAGAAGTATAGGTCTTGTTGTACTTCTATTGACCTCTTGATAATATCCCTGAGAATATAAGTGGCGTTTGATGTTCCCTTGCCTTCGACAAAGCCGCACTGTTCTTCACTAATCTCTGGTTTAATTTTGTTTCTTATTCTGAGCATGATGATTCTAAGTAGAATTTTTGTGAGATGTCTCATTAAACTAATTGTTCTGTGTTGTCCACACTCCGTTGCATCTCGTTTCTTTGGCAGTGTAATGAATACTCTCTTTAAAAGATCTTCTGGTACTTTGTCACTGTTGTATATTCTATTCAATAAGATTGTTAATTTCTCTACACCAAAATCTTCTAGTGCTTCATACAGTTCAACCGGAATGTTATCTGGTCCTGATGATTTCCCCTTTCGCATTTTCTTTATAGCATGTTCCACTTCTTCTTTCAGTATTGCTGGGCCCTCGTTGTTTTTGCTAATATCAAAGTTGTCCTCTCGGTCTTTGTCTTTGATGTATTCTGACCATCTTTGCATTATTTTTCCTTTTCCATAATTGTAGAGCCGTCTTTTGCTTTTATACATCCTGTTGTTGTCCCACTTTTCTTCCGATTTGTGACCTCTTTGATCTCGTCATGCATATGTTTGCTGTTGTTGGTCTTTTGCAATTGTTCTATTAACTCACATTTGTCCTTAAGCCACTTTTCTTTTGCTTCCTTGCACCTGGTTGTTAGCTGTGCATGCAAGGCTGCATAGGCTTTTTCATTTTCCTTACATTTTCTTCTTTGTTCCATAAGATTCAGAATTTCTTCTGTCATCCATTTCTTTTTAGCCTTTTTCTGTTGTTTGGGAATCACCTCTTGTGCTGCTTGTGTTATGCTGTCTCTGAGGTTTTCCCATTGCTGTTCTATAATAGTGATGTTTTGTAGAGCCTCAAATTTGTTCTTTACTGTTATTTAGAATTCATTTTTGATGTCACTGTTTTTTCTCAAAAGTCCCAAATTCAGCTTTAGCTCTACTCTTGTTCTTTTAAGCTTTCTGAGTCTCAGGTACATCACGCTGATTATTGGTACATGATCACTGTAGCAGTCTGCACCCGGATATGTTTTGCATGATTTCAGAGCATTTCTATACCTTCTCCTTATAAGCATGTAATCAATCTGGTTTCTGCTGTTATCCCCTGGGCTCTTCCTTGTCCATAATTTTCTCAGGTGTTGCTTGAAGATGGTATTACCAATTATATAATCTTTTTCTGTGACTCATGTAGCTAGTCGTTCACCTCTCTCATTTCTCTCACCTATGCCGTAATGCCCAATATTGTCCTCGCCCCTGGTCTTGCCTACTTTTGCGTTGAAGTCACCTTGAATAATGGTATTTTCCGAGCTGTAGGATCATATTGGGAAATGAAATCCTGGAACAAGTTCACAACTTCAAGTACCTTGGATCATGGGTAACATCTATGGCAAATGCGAAACAGACATAAAAGCAAGAATAGCAATGGCAAGAACAGCATTTACAGAAATGAGAAACATCTTAACGAACAAGAAAATAGCAATTGACATCTGCCTTAGAACTCTCAGCTGCTATATTCTTCCTATATTGAGGTATGGTTGCGAGTCATGGACCATCACAAATGCAATCGAAGAAAGAATCAATGCGGTAGAGATGTGGTTCCTCAGAAGAATGCTATGCATATCATATACGGACAGGATAGCCAACGAAGAAGCTCTACAGAGAACGAAAACAAAACGTACGTTACTAGAAAAAATCAGAAGACAGCAATCAAAATTCTTTGGACACATCATGCGAAGAGAGACATTAGAACTGTCATAGTGGGGTCAGCACTGGGAGCAGACCCAAAATGCAAGACACAGACACTGAAGTACTAGGAACAGGACTAGGTCAGTCAAGAAAGCAAGGGAAGAAACGACGCTGGACAAGACACATGCCCTGGATGAGGCTAGGATACAGGACCTGGGCTTGGACTAGATTAGGGAAGCGGGACTTGGAGGAGGAACTAGGAACTTGGTACCTGGACAAGGACTCTGAGCCAGAGACTGGACAGGGGCCCAGAACCTGGGTCTTGACTCGGGCTCGGACCCCAGATCTAGGCAAGGACAAGACGTGGCTACAGGATGAGGAATGGTAACAGGACGAGATGTGACACTCCTGGACAGGACGAGGGAACCCCAGCACCGGGCTGGGTGAGGTACAAGGACAGGATGAGAACACAAAGCCTTGACTTGGTCGAGGGAGAACAGGAATGCAGAGCCTTGGTCAAGGGAGAACAGGAACATGGAACACAGAGCTGGGACCCCTCCTTGGGAACAGGACTTGGGGCCAGGGCTCTATACAGAGTCAGGACCCCTCCTAGGGAGCAGGATGTAGGGCCAGGACTCATACACAGAACACTGAGAGACAGATCTCCACTCAAGGTAGTGGCAAATGGCTGGACCTACGTAGTGAAGGCATGGACACAGAGACAGTTCCTAACTCAAGGTAGTGGCAAATGGCCAGACCTACCTAGCGAAGGCGTGGACACAGAGGCAGTTCCCAACTCAAGGTAGTAGCAAACAGCCAGACCTACCAAGCAGAGGCGTGGACACAGAGGCAGTTCCCAGCTCAAGGTAGCAGCAAATGGCTGGACCTACCTAGCGGAGGCGTGGACACAAGCAAGGTAGCAGGCAAGGCTTCAGACGAGGCTTCAGGCAAAGGTAGCAGGCGAGGGCTACAAAAGGAAGGGGAAGGGAAGGGAACAGTCCAGCAACTGAAGCTGAACCCAGGAGCTGTTTATATAGCCAGCCCAAAATGGGAAACATGTTCCTCAATTAAGGCACACAACAGGACAAGCGAATACTAGAAAACCTGGAGTAAGGAATAATGGACCAGACCGTGAACCGGAATGCGGACCTCACGGACTGGACCATGACAAGGACATTTAGTTACAACTGGAAAGTTGGAAGGAAAAAGAAGCAGAGGCAGACAGAGAATGAAAATATAGATGGAATAACATCATGGTTAGAAACAGGGGAGGCAACAACTACAATTCGGAGGGTCAGGGACCGTGATGGACAGAGAGACATGATCGCCCACGTCGAACAGCAAGGCACATGAAGAAGGTGACTGGCATGTAGCTCCTCCAACACATTAGCTCTCAGCTTGGATGGTACAACAACCTGAATCCCCACATGAGGCAACCCCTATCCAGGGCAAGTTTATCCTAGCGTTGGTAAAAATGGGGGGAATGGATTTTCTGCTGCACATTCCAGGCATTCTGGGTTGCTATGCAGGCCTGAGACAGTGTGGAGTCTTTTCTGATTTCTGTTTGGATCGTCTCTGCCATAATGGAGAGATTTTGATTTGCATAATGGATAATAAATCAAGAGGAGTGTCCTCTTTTGTAAATTCTTCCCTTATTTCCATTTCCAAGGGTAAACAGGACAATCCACTGCATTTCCATGATTAGTTGTCCTCCTGAATTTGATCTTGTAATTGAGTCCTCGAAGAAACAGAGTCCACCTCTGCATTCATGCTGCTGCTGTTAGTGGAACACCCTTCTGTGGATTGAAAATGGACACGAGTGATTGATGACCAGTAACAAGGGTAAACTCTCTCCCGCGTGAGTACTGGTTGAAACGTTTTACACCCCAAACCAGACACAAGGCCTCTTTGTCAATCTGTGCATAAGTTTTCTCTGCAGTGGGAAGGGAATGTGATGCAAAGACTGTGGGGTGTTCACTTCCATCACTCATAACATGTGACATGACTACACCTAGACCATAAGGTAAGGCATCACAGGCAAGTTTCACTGCATGATGTGGATCATAATGTGTCAGTACAGTGTCTGACATCACCATTTCCTGAAACTTTTTTGCAAGGCACCCCACTCTGCTTTATCCATTGCCATTTCTCCTAGTAATTTACAGTAATGAGTTAAAGGGGTGGAGCACAGTTGTCAGGTTACCTGATATAGTAATTGACAAATCCGAAAAGGATCACAACTGCGACATATCGTTTGGCCTTGGGATATCCACCACTGCTTGAATTTTCTCAGCACACTTGCGTAAACCTTGCTGAATTACACAAAGTCTACTTTGCTGAAGTGTTTTCTTTCAGAAAAGTTTGCAAAGATATCCTCTATCCTAGGCAGAGAGTATTGATCTACTTTTAGTATTGGATTGGTGGTAACCTTAAAATCACCACAGATCCTGACAGACCCATTCCTCTTGGCCACTGGGAACACTGGCATTACACATGGGCTCCACACAACCTTGGAAAAAATCCTTCAGCCTCCATGTGATCTAGATGATATAACGAACTGGACAGGCATTATAAAGCTTGGGTTTGGCATTTCCATTTACAACTATTTTACTCTTTTACTCTGGATATGTTTGAATTTTCCAATTCCATCCATGAACACTGCTATGGCATCATCCAGTACCTTTCTTAATTTGCTTTCAGTTGACTCTGTTACAGGGGATGTGGGATGCAAATGGTGGATGGATCTCCAATCAAATTGTAGTTGTCTCAGCCAATCACACCTCCACGATGCTGGCCCTCCTGTTTTTACCACATACAAGCATACAAGTTGGTTGTTGTACTTCACTGTTACAAATGTCATTCCCACTAGAGTTATCTTTTCTCCGGTATAAGTTCTTATTTGGATATCAGCAAGCTTCATAGAAACAGAGAAAACCTAATGCAATACAGGCCCTTCAGCCCACAATGCTGTGCCAAACATGTACTTACTTAGAAATTACCTAAGGTTACCCAAAGCCCTCTATGTTACTGAGCTCATGTACCTATCCAGGAGTCTCTTAAAAGAACCCATTGTATCTGCCTCCACCACCATTGCCAGCAGCCCATTCCACGCACTCACCACTCTCTGCATAAAAAACTTAACCCTGACATCTCCTCTGTACATACTTCCAAACACCTTAAAACTGTGCCCTGTTGTGCTAGCCATTTCAGCCCTGGGAAAAAGCCTCTGACTATCCACACGATCAATGCTTCTCATCATCTTATACACCTCTATCAGGTCACCTCTCATCCTCCGTCGCTCCAAGGAGAAAAGGCCAATTTCACTCAACCTATTCTCATTAGGCATGCTCCCTAATCCAGGCAACATCCTTGTAAATCTCCTCTGCACCCTTTCTATAGTTTCCACATCCTTCCTGTAGTGAGGTGACCAGAACTGAGCACATTACTCCAAGTGGGGCCTGACTAGGGTCCTATATAGCTGTAATATTATCTCTTGGCTCTTAAACTGAATCCCACGGTTGATGAAGGCCAATGCACTGTATGCCTTTTTAACCACAGAGTCAACCTGCACAGCAGCTTTGAGTGTCCTATGGACTCGGACCCCAAGATCCCTCTGATCCTCCACACTGCCAAGAGTCTTACCATTAATACTATATTCAGCCATCATATTTGACCTACCAAAATGAACCACTTCACACTTATCTGGGTTGAACTCCATCTGTCACTTCTCAGCCCAGTTTTGCATCCTATCAATGTCCCGCTGTAACATCTGACAGCCCTCCACACTATCCACAACACCCCCAACCTTTGTGTCATCAGCAAATTTACTAACCCATCTCTCCACTTCCTCATCCAGGTCATTTATGAAAATCACGAACAGAAGGGGTCCCAGAACAGATCCCTGAGACACACCACTGATCACCGACCTCCATGCAGAATATGACCCGTCTACAGCCACTCTTTGCCTTCTGGGCAAGTCAGTTCTGGATCCATAAAGCAATGTCCCCTTGGATCTCATGCCTCCTTACTTTCTCAATAAGCCTTGCATGTGGTACCTTATCAAATGCCTTGCTGAAATCCATACATACTACATCTACTGCTCTACCTTCATCAATGTGTTTAGTCACATCCTCAAAAAATTCAGTCTGGCTCATAAGGCACGACCTGCCTTTGACAAAGCCATGCTGACTATTCCTAATCATATTATACCTCTCCACATGTTCATAAATCTTGCCCCTCAGGATCTTCTTCATCAACTTACCAACCACTGAAGTAAGACTCACTGGTCTATAATTTCTTGGTCTATCTCTACTCCCTTTCTTGAATAATAGAACAACATCTGTAACCCTTCAAACCTCCGGAACCTCTCCCATCCCCATTGATGATGCAAAGATCATCACCAGTGGATCAGCAATCTCCTCCCTCACCTCACACAGTAGCCTGGGGTATATCTCGTCCGGTCCGGGTGACCAATCCAACTTGATGCTTTCCAAAAGCTCCAGCACATCCTCTTTTTTAATGTCTATATGCTCAAGCGTTTCAGTCCGCAGTAAGTCATCCCTACAATCGCCAAGGTCCTTTTCCGTAGTGAATACTGAAGCAAAGTATTCATTAAGTACTGCCGCTATCTCTTCTGGTTCCATACAGACTTTCCCACTGTCACACTTGATTGGTCCTATTCTCTCACACCTTATCCTCTTGCTCTTCACATACTTGACGAATGCCTTGGGGTTTTCCTTAATCCTGCTCGCCAAGGACTTCTCATGGTCCCTTCTGGCTCTCCTAATTTCATTCTTAAACTCCTTCCTGCTAGCCTTATAATCTTCTTCTAGATCTCCATCATTACCTGGTTTTCAGAGCCTTTCGTAAGCTTTTCATTTCTTCTTGACTAGATTTTCAACAGCCTTTGTACATCATGGTTCCTGTACCCTACCATTCTTTCCCTGTCTCGTTGGAACGTAGCTATGCAGAACGCCACGCAAATATCCCCTGAACATTTGCCACATTTCTTCTGTACGTTTCCCTGAAAACATTTGTTCCTAATTTATGCTTCCAAGTTCCTGCCTGATAGCTTCATATTTCCCCTTATTCAAATTAAACGCTTTCCTAACTTGTCGGTTCCTATCCCCCTCCAATGTTATGGTAAAGGAGATAGAATTGTGATCACCATCTCCAAAATGCTCCCCCACTGAGAGACCTGACACCTGACCAGGTTAATTTCCCAATACCAAATCAAGTACAGTCTCTCCTCTTGTAGACTTATCTACATATTGCGTCAAGGAACCTTCCTGAATACACCTAACAAACTCCACCCCATCTAAACCGCTTGCACTAGGGAGATACCAATCGATATTTGGGAAATTAAAATCTCCCACCACAACAACCCTGTAATTATTACACCTTTTCAGAATCTGTCTCCCTATCTGCTCTTCTATGTCCCTGTTATTATTTGGTGGTCTATAAAAAACACCCAGTAGAGTTATTGACCCCTTCCTGTTCCTAACTTCCACCCACAGAGACTCAGTAGACAATGCCTCCATGACTTTCTCCTGTTCTGCAGCCGTGACACTATCTCTGATCAGCAGTGCCATGCCCCCACCTCTTTTGCCTCCCTCCCTGTCCTTTCTGAGACATCTAAAGCCTGGTACTCTATGTAGCCATTCCTGCCCCTGAACCATCCAAGTCTCTGTAATGGCGACAACATCATAGCTCCAAGTACTGCTCCACGCTCTAAGTTTATCTGCTTTGTTCATGATGCTTCTTGCATTAAAATAGGCACATCTCAAACTGTCGGTTTGAGCACATCCCTTCTCTATCATTTGCTTATTCTCCCTCTCGCACTGTCTCCAAGTTTTCTCTATTTGTGAACCATCCTCCCTTTTCCTCTGTCTCTTCAGTTCGGTTCCACCCCCCAGTAATTCTAGTTTAAATTCTCCCCAATAGCCTTAGCAAACCTCCCTGCCAGGATATTGGTCCCCCTGGGATTCAGGTGCAACCCTTCCTTTTTGTACAGGTCACTCCTGCCCCAAAAGAAGTCCCAGTGATCCAGAAATCTGAATCCCTGCCCCTGCTCCAGTCTCTCAGCCACGTATTTATCCTCCACCCCATTCTATTCCTATACTCACTGTCACATGGCACAGGCAGTAATCCCCAGATTACTACCTTTGAGATCCTGCTCTCAACTTCCTTCCTAACTCCCTGTAGTCTGTTTTCAGGACCTCCTCCCTTTTCCTACCTCTGTCGTTGGTACCAATATATACCGCGACCTTTGGCTGTTCACCTTCCCACTTCAGGATAGAGTGGACGTGACCAGAAACGTCCCGGACCCTAGCACCTGGGAGGCAAACAACGATCTGTGTTTCTTTCCTGCATCTATAGAATCGCCTATCTGACCACCTAACTATAGAGTCCCCTATTACTGCTGCCTTCTTCCTTTCTCTACCCTTCTGAGCCACAGGACCAGACTCTGTGCTAGAGGCACTGCCACTGTTGCTTCCCTCAGGTACATCCCCCCCCCAACAATGGTACTCAAAAAGGAATACTTATTGTTATGGGGGACAGCCATTGGAGTACTCTCCAGTATCTGACTCTTGTCCTTCCCTCTCCTGACTGTTACCCACTTATCTGTCTCCTGAGGCCCCGGTGTGACTACTTGCCTATAGCTCCTCTCTATCACCTCCTCACTTTCCCTGACCATACGAAGGTCATCGAGCTGCAGCTCCAGTTCCATAACCCGGTCCCTAAGGAGCTGCAACTCGACGCACCTGGTGCAGATGTGGCCTTCCGGGAGTCTGGGAGTCTCTCGAACTTTCCACATCTGACACCCAGTACAGAACACCAGCCTCACGGACATACTTCCTGTTTCTATTCTTCACAGATAACCTACCTGGCCTCGACCCGTTATCACCAAAACCCCGTTGAACCAAAGCCCTCCTACTGTGTCTCTCCCTACTCCAGCGCCCGCTCTGTTAAGCTGTCTCTTTTTAAACTTCACGCCAGTCTAACGCGTTGATGCCCACGCGTTTGCGCAGTCATTCTTCGATCAAATTGCTGAAGAAAAATCTGTCTTCTTTTAAACTCTTCATGTCAGTCTAACTTGCTGACGTCCACGCACTTGTACAGTTGTCCCTTAATCAGGTCAGTATCTTTAAGTGCCATTGAAACTCATTTTGTGGAATAACTGAAACAGCTGAGCCAGCATACGATTCCATTTTAATTAATTTGCCATTCACTTCTGGTGTAAGCCATATTGATATCAGATTTATCATCAACGGCATGCAGACTAGTGCTCTTTGAAACTGCAACTTGACTTTTTATCTTTACCTCTTCCCTGTGCTGTCCATTTATTTTTTCTGCTCAACATGCTCTTTGTAGTGTCCTACTTTGTTGCATTTTCTGCAAGTTTCACCTTTAAACCTGCATTGGTCTGGTGTATGAGTGCCCTGTCACAACTGTAACATAATTTATTCAGCCAGGCAGGTTTCTGTTTAATCATTGTAATTTTGTTCAACTAACTTTCATTCCTGACAGCAACTCAATTGCATCTTTGGCCATTGTTTCCATTGATACAGTGATTTAAATTGCTCTCTTAAATGTGAGTTGTGCTTCAGTTCAGAGTTGTTCTTGAATGCTTCCTTGAAATACCCCTCAAACTAAACAAACTTTCAATGCATTATCAAGCCCATCACTGAACTCACCATTCTCAGACAATTTCTTCAATTCAGCCACGTATGCTGAAACGGACTTCCTTTCCTTTTGATTCCATTTACGAAACCTAAAGCATGAGATGTGGGACTTTCGAGAGACCTTGAACTTTTTTACCGTGCTCACGGCCTGTTCCTCATCAAGTTATGGTATTGCTTGCACTGTTGTAACTATATGTTATAATTATGTGGTTTTTGTCAGTTTTTCAGTCTTGGTCTGTCCTGTGTTTCTGTGATATCACACCGGAGGAACATTGTATCATTTCTTAATGCATGCATTACTAAATGACAATAAAAGAGGACTGCGTGTCCTCATAATCTAATCTAATCTAAAGTGTTGTGCAACCTACAATGGCTTTGGTTCTAAATGTTCCTGAATTTCTTTCACATTGGCAACAAATCTCATTTCTACTGGTTTGATTGCAACAGTCAAACTTCTAAGCTAACTGTATGCTCTTTCATCAACTAGCATTCACTTCTCATTGACTATTCCATTTGCTTTAATATATTGCTCAATTCATTCAGTATATATCACCCAAATATGTGTTGTGCAATAGAACATGCCTATCTTTCTAATATCACCAGCCATTTTCCCTATTTGTTTATTTATTATTGTTATCAACCAGCACTCACTGTTTATAAACCCGTGAATTTTGTCTGTTTCTGCCTTATTTTTAACTTGAACATCTCACTGCAATTCCAAAGAGCAAACAGTTGTGCTGCACTTTATTTTTAACTTGATAGTCTCTCTCTTCCCCCTTGCATAAAGAAATCTGTTGCACTTCAAAAGGCAGGTTCATTTTAAAACTGATATATTTTTTAACTCCAAAACTTAAAATTAATTGAAAGAAAAACACGGAGTCCAGGATAATATGTCTCTAAAACTTCATTTTACTTTAGTAAGGTGCACATGTATGACATGGTGGTATAATGACATATGCCATTCATGTACTTTTTACAGATAACCCATAGTGAATTATGAAAACAACAAAGAATACTTAATCAAACAATATATTTACAATATTACTTAAATATTACTGATATATTAAATACACAGACATCCATTGTTTTGCTTTTATGTTCTCTTTGACTTCCCTTGTCAGCCATGTTTGCCCCATCCTCCCTTTAGAATACTTCATATTTGGGATATATCTTTCTTGCGCCTTCCAGATTGCTCCCAGAAATTCCAGCCATTGCTGCTTTGTCATCATAGCTGCTAGTGTCCCCTTCCAATCAGTTTTGACCAGCTCCTCTTTCATGCCTCTCTAATTTTCTTTACTCCACAGGAATATAGATCCATCTGACTTTAGCTTTTCCTACTCAAACTCAGCATGAACTCCACAATATTATGATCACTGCCTCCTAAATTTACCTTAAGCTCCCTAATCCCAATCAGGGTCACTACATTACACCCAATCCAGAATTTCCAATCCCCTCGTGGGCCCAACCACAAACTGCTCTAAAAAGCCATCTCGTCGACATTCTACAGATTCCCACTCTTAGGATCCAGCACCAACCTGATTTTCCCAATCTACTTGGATATTGAAATTCCCTATGATTTATTGCAACATTGCTCTTTTGACATTGGTTTTCTATCTCCCATTGTAATCTGTAGCTCACATTCTGGTTACTGTTTGGAGGCCTGTATATACTCTCATCAAGGTCTTTTTACCCTTGCAGTTTTTTAACTCTACCCACAAAGATCCTGCATCTTCTGATCCTATGTCACTTCCTTCTTAGGATTTGATTTCATTTTTTACCAACAGAGCCACTCCACCCCTCTGCCTCCCTGCCTGTTCTTTCAATACAATGTGTATCCTTGGATGTTAAGCTTCCAACTATGATCTTCATTCAACCACGACTCAGTGATACCTGTAATCATACCTGCCAATCTCTAACTGTGCTACAAGATTTCGTATACTACAGTATGTGCATTCAAGTATAATACTTTCAGTCCTGTATTCATCACTCTTTTCAATTTTGTCCTCCTGTTCCACTTTAATTCTACTCATCCCACTGACTGCAATTTTGCCCTAACATCTGCTTATTGTTCCTCGCAGTCTCACTGCACACTGCATCTACTTGTAAACCAACTGCCCCATCCTCAGCCCTATCACTCTGGGACCCATCCCTCTGTCAATCTAGATTAAGCCCCCCCCCCCAACAGCTCTAGCAAACCTGCTCACAAAGATATTGGTGCCACTCGGGTTCAGGTGTAACCCTCCTTTTTGTACAAGTCATACCTTCCCCAGAAAAGATCCCAATGATCCAGTAATCTGAAACCTGACCCCCTACACCAATCCTCAGCTATGCATTCATCTGCCAAATCGTCCTATTCTTACCCTCACTGGCATGTGGCACAGGCAGCAATCCTGAGATTACTACCCTGGAGGTCCTGCTTTTCAGTTTTCTACCTAGCTCTCTGAATTCTCTCTTCCGGACTTCCTCGCTTTTCCTACCTATGTCATTGGTGTCACTATGTATTAAGATTCCTGCCTGCTCACCACCCCCCACCCTTTAGAATGCCGTGGACCCAATCTGAGATATTCCTGACCTTGACACCTGGGAGACAACATACCATCTGGGTGTCTTTTTCATGTCCATAGAACTTGCTGTCTGCTCTTCTAATTATGGAACCCCCTAACACTACACCGTTCCTCTACTCCCTTCTTCCCTTCTGAACCTCGGAGACAGACTTAGTGCCAGAGATCAGGTCGCTGTGGCTTCCGCCTTGCAGGTTGTCCCTCCCAACAGTATCGAAAGTGATATATTGATTATTGAGGGGAATGAGTGGTCACAGGGGTACTCTGCACTGGCTGCCTGCTTCCTTTCCCTCTCCTGACAGTCAACCAAGTACTTGTCTCCTGCAACTTAAGGGTGACTATCCCCCTGTAGCTGCTATCTATCAGCTCCTCATCTTCCCGTATGAGCTGAAAGTCATCTAGTCGCAGCTCCAGTTCCTTAACTTGGTCTCTAAGGAGCTGCAGCTTAGTGAACTTTGTGCAGATGTAGTTATCAGGGAGACTGTAGCTCCCAATATTCCCACATCTCACACAAGGAACATACCACCAGCTCTGGACCCATTCTCAGCCCACTAGCTATGTCCTAACAGAAAAAAATACTTACTAGAAACTTACTTAGAACCTCTGCCTGTGCTTGCCCAAGCCGATTCTCGCCTAAATTCGTTGAGCTAAAGCCAGACTACTTTAACACTGTCCACTCCCACAATGACCGCTCCTCTTACACCTTGCTTCTTTTTGTTGTTCCCTGACAAATGCCTAATAGATTGTTATGATTGCAGTCCACTGAAAAGTCCCGAAAGCACCTGAACTCTTTTTATACCTTGCACTGCCTCACCAACAAACAACCTCTCGCAGTGATTGCAGCCTTCCAAATCCCCGGATGACGATTTTTCCAGGCTGATAAAGAAAAGATCAAGAGAACCTTAGACCATAATTTTCCAAATTTTCCTTGCTACAAGAAAGCAGGCAGAGGATTGGAACAATACTAATATTATGCCACTGCTTAAAAAGGTGAGGAAACAATTTTAGTTATTTATTTTGAGATACAGCACTGAACAGGTTATTCCAACCTAAATAGCTGTGCCACATAGCAACCCATCTATTTAACCCTAGTTTAACCACAGGACAACTTTAATGATCAGGTACTGTACAAACTGGTGCAATCTGTGAGAGCAATCCGGAGCACCCAGAGGAAACCCACATAGTCATGGGGAGAACGTACAAACCCCTTACAGATGGTGCCGGAATTGAACTCCGCACTCCAATGCCCCGAGCTGCAATAGTGTTGTGCTAACTGCTACGCTACCGCGGCGCCCCAATGACCTGAGCAGTTATAGATTAACTTCAGTGTGTCACGTGTCCAGCAACAATGGATATTAAATTGAGTCAGGTTATACAAACAAACAATGATATTTATTAACCTCTACTCAAAACATAGGAAAGTAAACAAACTAGCTTAACCGGAAGTTAACCGTTATGCGGCTATCTCGAACAAACAGTCAAACTTAGCAATAGTTCTTAACAAGTTCTCATTCACGCACAGTCTTAAGGTAGTAAGTTGAAGAGTCCAAGAGATTTCGTTACAGTTTTTACGGAGAGACTTTACTGCAGCTACAATTCCTCCGAAGTAAACGACGAATCTGCCAATCACAGTCGAGCGATGCCTTGTTGAAGCAGTCACGAAGAAATAAAGGAACTGACCTATCGGCTGGAAGGTGGACACTGCACAAAACCGTCCTGACCTTGCAGGGGTTTTAACTCAAATGTGCCTGCCACAATTTCCCGAACGAAGATTAATAAGGTTGTCACACTTTGACGGCTTCCTTAAATACCGTAGGGAACATGCCCTCACGAGACGTAACATCACCCCACAGTCATGAGACAGTTACATCATCCCACTCACAAGAACACTCACTTGTTACGTGCCCACTGTCCCATGATCAAACTGTGGGCATGTAACAAGTGGCAAATTACTGGAATAAATTCTGAGAGGCAATGTAATCTTCATTTAGACAGGCAAAAATTAATCATGAAATGTCCTCATCTATTTGTTAAAAGAAGATCGTGTCTGAATGTATGTTTTGAGGAAGCAGATGAGAAGGTCAATGAGGACAATATATTTTATATATGCGAAGTGGATTTGAGCAGGGCCATTGACAAAGTCACACTTGGCAGGTTAGTCACAATACTAAGAACACATGGAATCTAAAAGATAATTGGATCTAGAACAGAAACAGGAAGATAGGGCAGCTTTAGCAGCTTTTTTTAAAAACACGAAGTGGGGTCCTAGGTCTTGTTACTTTCTTTTTGTCATATATATAGATTAGTGAATAGGAAACTATGACAGAGCTTTTGTCCAGAATCCAGCAGATGTTGGCCTGGAAGTCCATGATTCCCAAAGCTGGTGTTGGCCTAGATTGGTGGTAACATCTCCTGGCCTACCACTACTGATTGTGCCTTCCTCGGTAGGAAGTAGATTAAACCAGGTTAAAGCTGGCACAATCACCGCTGTCTCCATTCAAAGAAGGGGTGAGGAGGCAGAGAGGAAATTAGCTATTGGGAGAAAGGAAGTAAATTTTCTTTTTAAATTCATTTGTTCATTATCTTCAATAATTTTAGTGCTTATAGTATATTAAATGCTATTAATCAGTACTCTATCTTGCATACTCTTTTGTCTTCTGTTTCTGGATGGTTGTGACTATAAAACAGGGGTTCTCAACCTCTTTATATGTCGCGGAGCCTTACCAATAACCGAGGGGTCCATGGACCCCAGGTTGGGCACTCCTGATTTAAAAACATTCAGAGAATCAGTAAATTTGACTGCTCATTTTATGGTTGTTGGTTCAGGCTACAAGATAGATATCTGTCAAATACAAAGTCAAGTTTATTGTCATACGTACACATATGCACAGGTGCAATGAAAAACTTACTCGCAGCAGTATCAGTGGCACATTGTATCAGATAAGCGTCATTCACAAGAAAAACATCAATTAAACATCAGTTATAAAAAACTTTTATAAGACAGATCACAGAAGCAAAAAGTAGTCCACTGTAGTGCAAAGTGGTCATAGTGTTGCTACACTGAAGTAGTGATTAAGATTGTGCAAGTTGTTTCAAAAATCAATTGGCTGAAGAGAAGTAGTTGTTCAAGGACCTGGTGAGTGTTGGACTTCAGATCTCTCTTCTTCCTACTAGATGTTAGCTGGGCGAAGATGACAATGCCCAGATGGGGGGTATTTGATGATAGATGTTCTTGGGGGTAGAGGTACTGGAATGAGTACACTACTCTCTACAGGTTCTTATGTTCATGAACATTTGAATTGCTCTACCAATGATCCAGCCTCTCAGGATACTTTCAAAACTACATTTATAGAGGTTTGTTAGAGTGCTTGGTGACAACCTGATCTTCCTTAACATTCTGAGGAAGTAAAGAGGCTGGCACACATTCCTTATGATTGCACCTATGTCACGTTTGCCCTCCTTCATCTTCATGAAAAGAAATATTGGCTCTTTAAGTTTTGCTGACACTGAGCAAGAAATGTTTGTAGTATCAGCACTCAACCAGATGCCCTTTCTCGCTCCCGAACTTTGTCCCGTCACTGTGATTCTGTGATTTGTCCAACAACTGTGGTGTCATTGGCAAATTTATATATTTCATTGGCGTTGTGCTTAACTACACAATCATGTATGTATGGGGAGTAGAGCAGGGAGCTAACCATGCAGCCTTCAGGAGCACCTGCGTTGATGGTCAGCGAGGAGGAGATGTTACCAGCCATTACTGTTACATACCCCATGGGTATCTTGTGAATGTCTTATGAGCATGATGTAATGGTCTTGTGGAGGTCACATGATGTAATTTTCCCGTCAGTGTGAGGTCACATGATGACCTATTCTCAACAGGTATATAAAGGGAAACCCTGTTGTGACGCAGTTAGTTTCAGTTTAGTTTTGTGTTAGTTTGTCAATTACTCCATTATGCTGCGTACTTGTCTCATGACACAGTTTCGTTTTAAAACAGATTTTTCATTTCTACTTTAAGGTGCAAAGATTGGTGCTGGCAGTTTCGCCAATTGCGGCCAGGTTTGTGTGTTGTATCTATAATTTTTCCTTTACAGTAGTATTGGAGAGTGAAGACCTTACTAAAGGACGGGAACCTGAAGGATCGGAATAAGGTTGGAGTCATTCGGCGGTTTAATGAAGGATCAACCTTATTGAAGATTCATTCAGAATATGGTGACCTGTATCTGAGATAACTCCTGCAAGAGCAGGGAAGTTTGTGCAGTGTTCACTCACCAGGAAAAGGTCAGTTGCTTTAAGCCGTTTTATTTCCTTCATCGTGAATCCTTTGGAGAATCAGCAGTAATGTCACGTCTTCAAAGAAATCCGTTTCCAGAGAAGTCTCTCCTTATTCACTGTGTAAATCACTTGGACTTTCGAATTTACCACTTTAAGAACTGCTCCAGAGTTGGCGTATAGCGGTTAACTTCCAGTTAAGTTAGTCATTGGAATACTTTTTTCTATTGTTGAGCAGAGTTTAATAAATGTTTGTTTGTTTTTTATAAAACCTGCCTCAATTGATAATTCATTGCTGCCGGTCACGTGACATCACTAACTGGGGTCTGCCAATGAGGGGGTCAAGGATCTAGTGGCAGAGGGAGGTACAGAGGCCCAGGTCTTGAACTTGATGATGAATTTGGATGGACTGATTGTGTTGAATGCTGAGATGTAACCAACAAACAGTCAAATGGGAAAGGAAGAGTGGAGATGGCAACAGAGGGGAGTAGCAGAGACAAATAACTGCAGATTGCAGAATCTGATAAGAAAGGAATGTGAAAAAGAACAAAGTAAATGTTCTTTAAGTGACTTACCACAAGTACAATGTATCAAGTGGCTTCCTTCTGCTCTGTACTTTCAGAGAGTTATAAGATATGGGACCTCTTTTAGGGATTACAAAAAAAAGCAGATTAGGCATTAACAAGTCTTCAAAAAAAACAGTTCAAGTTCTAAGTTTAAAGCACATTTATTATTAAAGTACATATATGTCATCATATTCAAACTTGAGATTCATTTTCTTGCGGGCATACTCAATAAATCCAATAACCATAATAGAAACCATAATGAAAGGCCGCACCAACAGACCAGACAACCAATGTGCAAAAGTCAACAAACCGTGCAAATACAAGAAGAAAGAAAAAATGGAAGTAATAAGTAAAGAACTAGATAGATAGATAGATAGATAAATAAATAAATAAATGAGCAATAACTATCGAGAACATGAGATGAAGAGTCCTAAAAAGCGAGTCCATAGGTTGTGGGAATAGTTCAGTGAGAGGGAAGTGAAGTTATCCCCTTTGGTTCAAGAGCCTGATGGTTGAGGGATAGTAACTGTTATCGAACTTGGAGGAGTAAGTCCTGAGTTTCCTGTCCATTCAAATCAGTTTGAAATTGAAACAACAGTTATATAAGCAAACTATTCTGTGTACAGAGCACAGGCTACCAACCCACAGGAGAAGGCAAGTTTCTCAAGAGCTGTGGCTTGCCAAGTGGCATGATCATGTATCAAGCACTGGGCCTATTGTTAATTGCACTACCTCAAAACAAACACCAGCTGAGTTATTTTGTCACTTATTTTGACGTGTAAGTCATTTTTCGTCAAGTGTACTTGCAGGAGAAAATGAAGGATCAGGAGTCACATGGTGTATAAATCATAGAGCTAGAGAAAGAAAGGCATGAAGAGCAAGAGTGGAACAGTGCGCAAGTAGAGCTAGACAGACTGGAGGATCAGCTGGAAGAGAGAAAGAAAGAGAGAGAGAGAAACGCAGAACAATTAGAACAACTCAGACCCGGGCAGACCAAGAGGTAAATGAGACAAGGACCTGTGGTTAGGTCGATAGCAGCCATCCATGGGAATGGCTGAAGAGGAGGTTGGTGGGGAAAGTGCTGGACTGCAAAGCTGGCATGTGGGTAAATGCCTACAAAGAGGAGAGGTTGTATTCAGCATTGCCTGTCAGAATGGCACACATAGAGACCAAGCATGGCAGGCTCAGAACCCTAACAACACCAGCCAACCGCTCACACTCATCACCACCATTCACAACACCATCACCCCAGGGGAGAAGCAGAGCACTCTATCCAAGCCGCCCTCACTTTGTGGCATTGCAGAATTCTGATGTATCTTGGAAGAAGTGATTAAAATCCACCAGATGCACCCTAAAGACATGCACAATTTCTCTAAAGCTAAGTGAAATATGTGAGACAGTATGACCCCAGTAGTGCAGGATGGCAAATGAGCAACCACTGGGAATGCCAGTAATGAGGAGAGTATAGCCACTTTAAGGGGGAAGTGTGGAGAGGTGTTAATCACGCCATGGAGCGGAGGTGTCAGGACCGTGAAGAATACTTGGAGGGCAGGCAGTCCAGAGTGGGATATCCTGCGTTCATGAAAATGTTTAAGGAGGGTCTGAGTTCAACCCATCAGGAGGTGTTAGACTTCAGTATAGGTGTATGGGGTGTCAAGGGAGGGGTAGCACCTCTGGTGAGGGGCCTTCCGTGCCCTTTTTCAGGGCAGCTCGTCCACCTTTGGTCCCCAACTGGCGCTCAGCTCTCACCTGTGGCTCCAAGTAGTTGTAGCACGCGCAGCGGCCACACCCCGGTAAACCGCCTCGG
The DNA here is from genome assembly GCF_030028105.1 of Mobula birostris. Classification (NCBI taxonomy): domain Eukaryota; kingdom Metazoa; phylum Chordata; class Chondrichthyes; order Myliobatiformes; family Myliobatidae; genus Mobula; species Mobula birostris. The sequence goes on from NC_092389.1 coordinate 19,550,302, forward strand.
CAGACGGGCCAGAACAGGTGAGGGTAGCGTTCTTTTACTTTAAATTCTCTAATCAAGTCTGGTTCATTGCACAACACCCAATCCAGAATAGCTTATCCCCTAGTGGGCTCAACTACGAGCTGCTCTAAAAAGACATCTCGTAGGCAATCAAGAAATCCCCCCTCTTGGAACCCAGCACCAACCCGATTTCCCCAATCTACCTGCATGTTGAAATTCCCAATGACTATTATAATATTGCCCATTTGGCATGCATTTTCTATCTCCCATTGTAATTTGTAGGCCACATTCTTGCTACTGTTTGGGGGTCTGTATATAACTCCTATCAGGGATCTTTTACCCTTGCAGTTCCTTAGCTCTATCAACAATGATTCATTACTTTCCAACCCTATGTCACCTCCTTCTAAAGGTTTGATTTAATTTCTTACCAACAGAGCAACGCCACCCTCTCTGCCTTCCTTCCTGTCCTTTCAATACAAAGTGTATACTTGGACATAAAGCTCCCAGCTATAATCCTCTTTCAGGCCATGATTCAGTGATGCCTACAACATCATACATGCCAATCTGTAACTGTACCACAAGTTCATCTACCTTATTCTGTATACTGTACGTATTCAAATATAACACCTTCAATCCTGTATTCACCCTTTTCGATTTTGTCTGCCTTTTATGATCCTGTTAACTGCAATTTTGCCCTATCAACAGCCTCTCCTCACTACACATTGCCTTTGTTTGTAAACTAGCTACCTCACCTTCAGCACTATCATCCGCCTTTCCTACGATACTTCTTGCATTGAAATATATGCAGCTCAGGACAATAGTCACACCATGCTCAACCTTTTGATTCCTGACCTTGGCTGAGGTCTTATCAACATCTGCCTCCACAACCTCTCCACTAAGTGTTCCGGCACTCTGGTTCCCATCGCCCTGCAACTCTAGTTTAAATCCCACTGTGCAGCATTAACAAACCTTCCCGCCAGGATATTAGTCCCCCTCCAGTTCAGGTGCAAACCACCCCTTCTGTATAGCCCAATGATTGTAAAATCTTATGCCCTTTCTCCTATGCCAACTCCTTAGCCACGTATTAACCTGTATAATCTTCCTAGTTCTGGACTCACTAGCACGTGACAGGTGTAGCAATCCTGAGATCACAACCTGGGATGTCCTGCCCTTTAACTTAGCACCTAACTCCCTGAACTCCCTTTGCAGAACTTCATCACTCGTTCTACCCATGTCATTGATACCTGCGTGGACCATAACCTCTGGTATTCACCCTTGCACTTAAGAATGCCGAGGACTCGATCTGAGATATCCTGAGCCCTGGTACCCAGGACACGACATACCATCTGGGAATCTAGTTCTCACCCTCAGAACCTGCTGTCCATTCCCCTAACCAACGAATCCCCTATCACTGCAATGTGCCTCTTCGGCACCCCCCCCCCCCACTCCCCGACTTCCCCTCTGAGTCAGTGCCAGAGACCTGACCACTGTGACTTTCCTCTGTTAGGTTAGCCATCTCTCCACAAACAATATCCAAAGTGATATGCCTGTTGTTGAGGGGGATGGCCACAGGGGTAGGTGCACTGCACTGGCTCCTTCACCCTTTCCCCTTCCTGACTGTCACCCGGTGTCCTGTGTCCCGCACCTTGGGTGTAACTACCTCTCTATATGTCCTATGTATCATCCCCCCAGCCTCCCGAATGATCCGGGGTTCGTCCAGTTTCAGCTACAATTCCTTAATGCGGACTGTTAGACACTGCAGCTGGATGCACTTCTCACAGTTGTAGTCACCAGAGAGACTGGACATCTCCCTGCCTTCCCACATTCCACAAGAGGAGCTTTCCACTATCATGCTCTACTGTCCAGGCTGAGCAGATATGAAGAAGGGAAGGAAAAAAAACCTAGAGCGTTTCTTTTCTTTTGATATCTCTGATAGAAGCCTCTCGTTGCTGAAACCTTGAAGAACTAAAGCCTCAAGAGCACCACTGAGACAACGCTCGCTGCTGCGAGGATGGCAGCTTATATTCTGTCTGGGTAGCCTCCAACCTGATGGCACCAATTGTTCCTTCTGGTAGACAAATTGACCCCCCCCCCCCCACTTCTCTATTCCCCACCCTGACCTTTTATCTTTTCTCACTTCCCTATTACTTCCCCCTGGATCCTCTCCTCCTTCCTGTTCTCCTATGATCCACTCTCCTCTCCTATCAGATTCCTTCCTCTTCAGCCCTTGCCCTTTCCCACACACCTGGCTTCACCTATCACCTTCCAGCTCGCCTCTTTTCCCTCCCCCACCTTTTTATTTTGGCATCTCCCCCCCCCCCACTTCCTTCTCAGTCCTGAAGAAGGGTCTCAACCCGGAACATTGACAATCTATTCATCTCCATAGATGCTGCCTGACCTGCTGGGTTCCTTCAGCTTTTTGCGTGTGTCGCTCTGTGTCTGCAGAACACAGGCTATTGATCCGCAGCAGGAGTCGGTCTGCTCAAGAGGTGTGGTTTGTAAACTGACATGATCATGTGGTGCTCTTGTATGTACAGTATCAGCTAAACTGGGGCTATACTAATTGCCCTACATCAGACCAGACATCAGCTAACTTACTTTGCAGCTTAGCACATCAACAAAGTCACAGGCATACAGTGCTGTGCAAAAGTCTTAGGCACATTTATATATATATAGCTAGGGTGCCTAAGACTTTTGCACAGTACTGTAGTATTTTTATGTATTGCATTGTACTGCTGCGACAAAAAAAACACAAAATTAGTAACATATGTGAGTGAAGATAAACCTTATTCTATTGTGGACTGAGAGTGGAAAGGGGGTAGGGAGAGGGGAATCATGGTTGGGAAAAGGGGAAGGGGGGATGGGGAGAGAATGGGACGCACCAGACAGACATTCTATAACCATCAATAAGGCAATTGTTTGGAGTCAAGTGACCTTGCCTGGTGTCTCAGGGCTGGGTGTGTCTGCACCCGCGCCACTCCCCACCCCTGGCACACTTTAGCTGCTACCTGTCCAACACTCCTCCCATGGCTCTCTACCCTCACCATTCCTAACATCCTTTTTTTCCCACCAGAGTTACAAAATCGCTCTCCATCCAACGTTGAGAAATTCCGTACTGTGGAGAAGTCTTCGGCATCCTAGCTATATATGTGTGCCTAAGACTTTTCCACAGTACGGAATTTGCTCTATCAATAACTGGGATATTCGTATGCTTTGAAAGTCAGCTCTGTCAAGTTATTTTGTATGGTTGGGTCCCTATGCTTGGAGATATTCAGACCAGTTGTGTGAATTACTCTCTGTCGGAAAAAGCAATTGAACATTCAGAGAAGCCTTGTCAGTTACAATGTACTTCCATTGCAAGTATACACTTCAATGGAACCACCTGTCAAACACAAAGTATTGAAGTAAACAATGTCACAGCAGCTACTGAAATTTTATTGAATCTTCTACTGCTATCTTTATTCTCAGGAATACAAAACCTTAATGTACTTTGAGTTTGGAGAGATTCCACTGAGAGTGTGTAAGAGAATGTCTGCTTGTCATGATGAATAAAGACCTTCTACTACTACCACTTTCTTCAGTGTCTCCAGTGACTTAGCCATAGTCACAACATGCACTATGATTCTATTGGATTAGTCAACAATGTTTAATTACCTGGATCTTTATTTATTTATTCCACATATCATTGGCAGAATTTCAGTTGGTGACAAGAGGGCGCACAGGAGCAAGATATATCAGCTAGTTGAGTGATGTCACAGCATCAACCTTGCGCTCAATGTCAGTAAGACCAAAGAACTGACTGTGGACTTCAGAAGTGTCTCTCTCCATTCTGTCAATAGTGATTGGTTCTGCATTGATACAGTCATTGAAAACTACAGCATAGAAACAGACCCTTCAGCCCATCTAGTCCATGCCAAACCATTTAAACTTCCTAGTCCCATCAACCAGGACCCAGACCATAGCCATTCATAGCCCTGCCATCCACATACCTATCCAAACTTCTCTTAAACATTGAAATCAAGCTCACATCCACCACTTGCACTGGCAGCTCATTCCACACTCTCACCACTCTCAGAGCAAAGTAGTTCCCCTCATATTCCCCTTAAACATTTTATCTTTCACCCTTATCCCATGACCTCTAGTTGTAATCTCACCCAACCTCAGTGGAAAAAGCCTGCTTGCATTTACCCTATCTCTACCCGTAATAATTCTGTATACATCTATCAAATCTCCTCTCAATTTTCTAGGTTCTGAGGAATAAAGTCCTGAAGTTTAGGACCTAACCTATTCAATCTTTCCTTACAACTCAGGTCCTCCAGTCCCAGCAACATCCTTGTAAATTTTCTCTGTACTCTTTCAACCTTACTTATATTTTTCCTCTAGGTAGGTGGTCAAAACTGAAGACAATACTCCAAATTAGGCCTCACCAACCCCTTACATAACTTCAACATAACATCCCATCTCCTCCACTCAATACTATGATTTATGAAGGCCAATGTGTCCTTGGGATTCTCCTTCAGCTTGTCTGCTAGAGCAACCTCTTGCCTTCTTTTAACCCTCCTGATTTCTTTCTTAAGTGTTCTCTTGTATTTCTTGTACTCCTCAAGTACCTCATTTACTCCTATACTTGATATGCATCTCCTTTTTCCTTAACTAGGGCCTCAATATCTCTTGAAAACCAAGTTTTCTTAAAACTGGTATCCTTGTATTTTATTCGTACTCTCAAAATTGCATTTTTGAAGGCTTTCCACTTATGAAGCACACCTTTGTCAAAAAACAGCCTGTTCCAATTTAGTTCCCAGATCCTTTATGATGCCATCAGTATTGGCTTTTCTCTAATTTAGAATCTCAACCTGCAGACCAGATCTTTATTTTCCATGCAACACACATAAAAGTTGCTGGTGAACGCAGCAGGCCAGGCAGCATCTCTAGGAAGAGGTACAGTCGACGTTTCAGGCCGAGACCCTTCGTCAGGACTAACTGAAGGAAGAGTGAGTAAGGGATTTGAAAGTTGGAGGGGGAGGGGGAGATCCAAAATGATAGGAGAAGACAGGAGGGGGAGGGATGGAGCCAAGAGCTGGACAGGTGATTGGCAAAAGGGATACGGGAGGATCATGGGACAGGAGGTCCGGGAAGAAAGACAAGGGGAGGGGGACCCAGAGGATGGGCAAGGGGTATATTCAGAGGGACAAAAAGGAGAGTGAGAGAAAGAATGTGTGTATAAAAATAAGTAACAGATGGGGTACGAGGGGGAGGTGGGGCATTAGCCGGTTAGAGAAGTCGATGTTCATGCCATCAGGTTGGAGGCTACCCAGACGGAATATAAGGTGTTGTTCCTCCAACCTGAGTGTGGCTTCATCTTTACAGTAGAGGAGGCCGTGGATAGACATGTCAGAATGGGAATGGGATGTGGAATTAAAATGTGTGGCCACTGGGAGATCCTGCTTTCTCTGGCGGACAGAGCGTAGGTGTTCAGCAAAGCGGTCTCCCAGTCTGCGTCGGGTCTCGCCAATATATAAAAGGCCGCATCGGGAGCACCGGACGCAGTATATCACCCCAGCTGACTCACAGGTGAAGTGTTGCCTTTATTTTCCATATCTCCTTTGAAACTAATAGCATTATGATCACTTGATGTAAAACGTTTCCCTTCAGAAATTTCTGTCACCTGTCCTGTCTCATCCCCTAACAGGAGATCAATTATTGCACACTCTCTTGGGACTTCTATGTACTGATTAAGGAAATTTTCCTGAATACATTTGACAAACTCTAACCCATCTAGTTCTTTTACAGTATGGGGTGAATATGTGGCAAGTTAAAACACTTACTATCACACCTTATGTTTCTTGGAACAGTCTGTGATCTCTCTACAAATTTGATCCTCTAATTCCCACTGACTGTTGGGAGGTCTGTAATATAGCTCCATTAACATGGCTATACCTTTCTTATTCCTCAGCTCCATCCAGACTGGACAAGTTCTCCAGTCTGTCCTAACTGAGCACTGCCGTGACGTTTTCACTGACTAGAAACGCCACCTCTCCCCCTTTAATCCCCCCCCTCTATCACATCTAAGACTTTTACAAAAGACTTCCAGATAAATCTGTAACTGTAATGTGCTGCTCAATATCTATATTAACTGATGATGGCTGGTTCTTCACTTGCGAAGATCAGGAGGGAAGAAGAGTCCTCAAGAGCAACAGCACGATTGTTAGCGACTGTAGTGGGCAATTCTGGATCTGCAGACTCTGGAGCAGTAGGGAGACTGCGACTTCCAGTGCTATCTAACACGTGTTGTTTCGCCCCCCCCCCCCTTCTCCATCTCTGTAGGACTTTTCTTTCCAGCTGTGCTGCGCCGGTTTATAGCGAGGTTCGGTGCACGCAGACCGATTCCACTCTTGAGGCTGGGGGGACGTTCCAGAATGGCACAGCAAGCTGCGGCAACCGCAAGGCTGTGGGTTGAGTATCGGGGTTTTTCTTCTTCTAGACAGACTGCCTGGCGAGGCTAACGAGTCCCATCTACCCGGGTTTGGAATCGGAGTTGTCCTTCTCCTAGGCAGGCTACCAACCAAGGCTGATGAGCCCAGCCTGCCCGCTCAGTTATACTGCTGGATGCTCGGTCGTGCCTTGACATAGAAAACACGGTAAGAACAGGGATGCCTGTAAAGGCGTTACCATGGGCACAGTAGTGTAGAAGAAGCCATATTCAAGTGACCTCCTGCATGGCAAGCCAAACAGAGGTTCTGCAGCGATCACTATACCTGGAAAGGAGAGGCTATGTGAGACGCTTCACCTTCCTTAGGTGAGCAAGACTCACCCGTCTACAGTTAAGTTAATCACAGGTTTAATTTGTTGATACCCTGTCATCTATTCTTGTTCTCCAGGCGAAAATAGAACATAGAATAGTACAGCACAGAAGCAGACATTGTTGTGCCGAACCAATTAAATTATTAGTCGATGCTGGAATGATTTCAGCTTGTTTCAATGTTGAGTTGGGTACACCTTCAGTAGCAGCTGAATTAAGCTTACACATCTTCAGTTTAATTTTAAAATACCTCCCTTTTAAGAAAGATGTTGTCCACTTTCAGTATTTTTACTTGTACATTGAAAGGCAGGTCATGAGTATATAAAGTTCAATTAAATGGTATGCGTAGGGACAGGTCTGCCTACAGCCCAAAACTCAACGTATTGATGCAATCACAAAGAAGGAACATCAGTGGCTATACTTTATTTGGAGATTGAGATTTATTACGTTACCAAAGTCTAGCAAATTTCTGCAAATGTATGGCAGCGGGTATGCTGGCTGGCCGCATCGTTGCCTGGTATGCAGGCGCCAATGCACAGGATCAAAAGAGGCTGCAGAAGGTTGTTGACGCAGCCAGCTCCAGCATGGGCAAAAGCCTCCCCAGCATCGAGGACATCTTTAAAGGCAGTGCCTCATGAAGAACCTCTACTATCCGGGACATGCGCTTTTGTTATTACTACCATCAAGGAGGAGGTACAGGAGCATGAAGACCCACACTCAAAGTTTTAGGAACAGTTTCTTCCCCTTCGCCATCAGATTTCTGAATGGTCCATGAACTCATGAACACTAGCTCACTAAGCCTCTTTTGCGCTGTTCATTTATTTTACGCTTGTAACTTATGGCAATTTTTATGTCTTGCACTGTACTGCTGCACAAAACAACAAATTTCACAACATATGTCACTGATAATGAACCTGATTTGATGATAGATGGAATATAAAAGCATCAAGCAACAAAAACAAAAGGATGCTAGTTGAAATAGTCCGAAATAAAAGCTCAAAGACAGCTGATTGTCAATCTCCCATTACTGCTGGACTCTAGCCTCACAGCTTTTCCTAGAGTTCCCTTTAACTTCAAGTTTTTTCCTTCTGATGTATCCTTTACTGGATTTTACAGCTTATCATTATTCCCTGAAAGCCCCTGCCTCTCTGTGATCATGGGCCATCACCACCTTTCTAGATCTCGGGATCTCACAAGTGCACTTTGGGAGCCGAACTGCCACTTCCACTTCCACACCTTACGTCTTCCACTCCAATTGATCACAGCATGTGAGTGGCTGTGGCAGAAACTGAGGGCTGGATTTATAGGTGGTTCTATAAGGGAGAACACAAACTTTCAAAAAGATGAACTTTTACAAGTTGCATCAAATAGTAATTATCCATTGTGAAATACCAGCTAAAATGGTGTTAATTCTTTCTCCGTTCCTCTTTTTGGCTCTCCTCTTACCCCTTCTCTTCGCCTCCCCTCTGGTGGCCCTCCTCCTTCCCTTTCTTCTTTGGTCCACTCTCATCTCCTGTCAGCTTCCTTCTTCTTCAGTCCCTTACCTTTTCCACCTATCACCTCTCAGCTTCTCACTTTATCCCCCATCCAACACCTTCCTCCCTTATCTGGTCTCACCTATCACCTGCCAGATGTACTCCTTCCCCTCCCCCCACCTTCTCATTCAAGTTGCTTCTCCATTCCTTTCCAGTCCTGAAGAAGGGTCCTGGCCCAAAATGTCAACTGTTTATTCCTCTCCACAAATATTGCTGACCTGCTGTGTTTATGCAGCATTTTGTGTGTATTAATTCTTTTTACTGTATTTCTGACTTTATACAGCATTTTCAGTCTAATGTTTGTCTACTTACAATGTGAGAGTATTGGAAAAGGAATGGCTAATTTACCCATTCAGCCGTTTTTGCCATTCCATGGCTAATCTAAAATACTCTTCAATATATTTTTCCATACATCCTTATTGGGAAGGGTTTTCTGTTCTTATTTACCAAATGTTAATCATGGACTCAAATGACTTGATAACAAATTCTTTATTTATCGAGGTGCAGCGCGGAATAGGCCCTTGGAGCCACCCCAATTTAACTCTAGCCTAATCACGGGACAATTTACGATGACTAATTAACCTACCAACTGGCATGTCTTTAGACTGTGGGAGGAAACCCACGCAGTCACAGGGAGAACACACAAACTCCTAACAGGCAGTGGCGGGAATCGAACACAGGTCACCTGTATTGTAAAGCATTTTGCTAACCAATATGCTACCGTGCCATCCTAATTAGGCCCTCCTTACTTCCAGCTTTCTAACATTTATAAAAGACTATCTTTTCAAGCATATTTTCTTACACTGAAATCCATTTATCACTGTTTTGACCATACTTAATCTATTAATATCGTTTAGCAGTTTACTTTTCCTTCCAGAAAATAAGATGGGTGCATATAAATTTTCTAAGTTTCTGCGTCTTGCAAATTGGTAGAAGAATAATTTTAACACAAAAAGTATTTTCATACAAGGAACTTTAATTGCAACAGTATTTATATACAGATAATCCGGCTGTAGTTTTATGCTTTATTTGTGAATCTCATTCATGTTCACATATTTTCACAAATGTTTAAGTTCTATACTTCCTAACAGTACACTCCATGCAAATAATTTTGCCGCTGCATCAGCTGCTTGGCTGTGTTCAAGTCTCTCATTGGCCCGCTGCTGTTACACAGTCCAGCACGGTGCTGAACCACATGGGTCAAAGTGTTCCGGTACTGACCCTCAATGGGAGGTCATTGACCACTCTTTTTGGATCCGGGACTGGATAGAGTGGAAAAATCAGATGAGCACCCGATGCCTCATCACGTAAACTCTATGGACAATGGGTAAGAACAGTTTGCTGTTGTCTTGCAGTTAATGGAAGATCTGAATTTAGGCTTCTGAGAGGCTGCATTTTAAGACTCTTGCAGAACATAGTCAATTTGTTGAGTTACTCATGGAGTTGCCAGCACCGAAAGAAGTTCAGCCTCCAAGTGATTTCGCCTTTTGCAAGAGAAAAACTGGGGCTAAAAACCACCTTATGAAATTTTTGACTCTTAACAGACTTGCAAGACCTGAAAAAAATGAACAATGGATGCTTAACGTAACACCAGTAACAACTATAAAGTAATCCAGTCTTTTGTTGAATCCTTTCCATCTGGTGTTTGCATTGATCGTAGTTTCTTGCTCCATTAATAAACCATTCTGCCTGTTGCTCTGTGTAACCACTGGTGGTCAGTTTATTCAAGATACTGCAAAATGGCTGAAAGATAATCTCAGGGTTCTGCGGTCATGCAGTTATCAAATCCTGGCGCGGAATTCGTACTGCTGAATATTCAGAGGTATCATCAACTTGATGGTGAGGAGATGAACCATAAAAATATTGGAGCTCCTGTTTGGTATTTTTCTCTGTTACATCAGCAGCTTGCTGGAATTAGCATAAAATTATAAATAATCAGTATCATATCCTTAGGACAAGTACTTTTTTTTTTAAGTGGAATAAAACTAAAATCACTGATGTTTTTTTTAGGCCAGGCAATAACCGTGAAAAGAGGGAGCTAAAAGAATAAAATATCTGAAAAGGATCATTTTTACTCCAGCTTACCAATATGAAACACACAGTGTGGTTGGCACATTGGTGCAGAAATTTCCATTTTATCTGAGACTTTTCTAATGATTCACACTCTGGTGAATCATGCCTGTCTAGATTTTAGTAACGGCTACTGCACTAATGTTATAACATTATGTATTATGTAAAGTTATATAGTATAGTAATATTATAATCTGTAAATTTACTATCTTTCCTAGATTGAAAGAGGATAATAGTTGAGGAGTATTTTGCTGACTGGAAGGGATTAGTGCTGGGACCATTGTCGCTTGCTATACATATAAATGAATAGACTGCAGATGCTGGAAACTGGAGGGAAAAATAAAATGCTCGAGGAACTCAGCAGGTTAGGCAGCATCAAGGTGGTGCCAGCGATCGACACAACTAATGGCGATGTCCTGCAGACAGTTCACAAAATTACTTCTTCTTCTCTTCCTTTTTAAAAATATACTTCTCCTACTAATCTGTGTGCAATTGCAGCCTGTATTTTACATTTTGGTAATGTGTTTTTGGGCCGACTGAGTGACCTGGCGCTTTTGCTGTCTCCAAGGGAATTTGGCGTGGTTGCGAGCGAGGTTGACAATGGAGTGTGCAGCCTAATGGCAGAGCATATACCCATGATTGCCTCCATTACTCGCCGATTAAAGCGCCAAGGAAGACTGAAATCAAAGAGGCCAAGAGCAGAAGGCGAGCGGGTGTTCAGCGCAGTCTGCCCGCGTTTCACTGGTCTCCCTCTCACTCACTGCTGCCAGAGGGAGGTGCAGGAGAGTTGAGTCTTGGACAAGGATTGATTAGCTAAGTTTGTGGATTGGACTCATTTTTAAGAGGACTCTGCAGCTCATGCTTTATTTCTTTCTGGTTTCTGGTTACTCCTTTTTTTATTGATATTTTGCGCGATTTTGATCGGAGCACTTTTTTTGCCTTTGGCATGATTTGTTTTTTTTTTGCGCGTAGTGTTCTTTTTCATGGTGTTTCCTTAGTTTGTGGCTGCCTGTGGGAAGATTAATCTCATGATGGTATACGAGTACCACACTTGACAAAAAATGTACTTTGAATCTGTGGTAGGAAATAGACAACCAACATTTCAGGTCAAGAACTGTCATCTGCATGAAGGTTCTCAAACCAAAATGTCTACTGTCTAACTCTCCTTCTGCTTGACCTGCTAAGTTCCTCCAGCGTGATATATCTAAATGACTTTGAAAAGGCATTTGGATAGGTGCTTAAAGGAGAAAGCTTTCCTCCTACATTCCAAACACATATGGATTAATAGACTAAAAGATAAAAATCTTTAAAGATTAGCTCTATTTCTCATATGTACATCAAAACATCGAAACATACAGTGAAATGCATCATTTGCGTCAAATAAAGTCAGTGTGGATTGTGCTGGAGGCAGCCTGCAACTGTTGCCACACTTCCGGTGCCAACGTAACATGCGCACAACTTATTATCCCTAACTGTATGCCTTTGGAATGTGCATCTGGAGGAAGCCCATGTGGTCATGGGGAGAACATATAACACCTTACAGCAGTGGTGGGAATCAAATCACAATCGGTGAACACTGGCGCTGTAAGGTGTTGGCGCTATCCACTACGCTACATTGGTCACATCAAGTAAATAGGCGGCGCAGACTTGTTGAGCTGGAAAGGCTTGTTACTGCCCTCTATCGTACTGCTAAGTAAATAAATAATAAAATGGGATTCATGTTGCCAGGTTTCTATGAAAGTGACTTTTACCTCTAAAGGTTAAGTAAGTCTAAAAACAGCCATTCTAGATAATAGAAATAGGTAATAAGTTGATTTCTAAATTTCAAATGGTAGGAATTTTATGATTATTTTAAGATCATTACACAAAAATCTATATACATCAGGGAAAATGTTATTGAAATATTGATACCAGATTCTGTAGGGAGTGACATCTGTTTCCAATGCTCAAAGCTAAATTTGGAGTAGCAAAGACAAAGTACTGATCAATTAAGAGGGCACAGTGCCACTGTAGTTAGTGCAGTGGTCTCACAGGCCCAGTGACCAGGCTCAATCTGACCTCTGATGCCTGACTGTGTGGAAGCTGCACACACTACCTGTGACCACATGGGCTCCCATGTATGCGCTGGCTTCCTCCTACACTACCAATACTGCTGGTTTTCAGATAAGTTGGCTCCTAAATGCTGCTTCTGGCATGGCTGGGTTGTCAAAGAATTGGGGCTTGGGAGTAGTGTTAGATGTTTATTTATTGGAGAATAGTTAATACATTCTCTATTATTTCTGTTCTTGGATCCTCACTTCCTTTGTCTTTGAGTAAGTTAACTGATAATCTGGTAGTTAAACACACTATGAGGATTTGGATACAATTCTGAAAATATTTTGGCTTATTGAAATTTTCTCTTTCGAGTCCCATTTTATCTAATTATTTTTTAAACCCTCTATGATTGATGTGGTTTTTAAAGGCTGGGATAGATTAGGTATAAAATGCTTTCAGGACTTGTTTGTAGAGGAAAGTCTTTTTCGTTTGAACAATTGTCAACTAAATATAGTTTACCCAAAACTTATTTTTTTCGATATCTACGAATAAGAGTTTTTTTTACGGTCTCAAATAAGTACATTTCCTAAAAGTTCTGATAAGAATCTACTAGATGTAATCTTTAATCTGAAACCATTTTATAATGGATCTATATCTAATATTTATAATATGCTGTTGGGAGTGAGAAGTGTTCCTTTAGATAAAATTAAAAATCTTTGGGAACAAGATTTACAGAATTCAATTTCTGAGGAAACTTGGAATCAAATTTTTTAATTGGCCAACACTTCATCGTTATGTGCCCGTCACTCTCTCCTTCAATTTAAAGTGGTCCATAGGGCCCATATGACTAAGAATAAGTTGTCTCGTTTTTACTTAGATATATCTCCGTATTGTGATAAATGTAATAATGGAGAAGCTTCACTCATTCATATGTTTTGGACATGTCCGAGTCTTGGAAAATATTGGAAAGAAGTATTTCAAACCTTTTTGATACTTTTCAAAGTAAATTTCAAGCCTAATCCTTTGATTGCTTTATTTGGTATTGTTGGAGGAAAGGATATTATTTTGGAGCCATCTAATTTGCACATTTTGGCTTTTATGTCTCTTATGGCCAGAAGGACGCTTTTGCTTAAATGGAAAGATGTGGCCTCTCCTATTCATGCCCAATGGTTACGTGATGTGATGTCGTGTTTAAATTTAGAGAAGATTCGATGTTCAATCTTTGAATCTAATCAAGACTTTCAAACATTGTGGGGACCCTTTCTGAATTATTTTCAAAACCTTTGACTTGCTGTTAAAGCACAGATGACGACTAACAATCTTTTTTCTTTTTTTTTCTATTAATCAGCTTCGGTCTTGGTAGTGGGTTAGATTTTTTTAATATAAAAAAATTATTATTTTTCAATGTTATGAACTAATTGATTTGTACGAATATAGGGTACGGAGTCTTTATATGCGATTTAGTTTAATGTATTGACATATCTATTTTTTCCTGTACTCTGCATTCTTATATATAAATTAATAATAATATTGGAAAGAAATTTACTGGCGAATAGGTTACCGAGTGGGGGAATGGGAATAATGGGAGTGTTCTGACAGCTGGCGCAGACTTGATGGGCTGAGTGGTCCTAAGAAAACATGAAAATAATTTTAAAACTTTAAATGTTCAGCTCCTTTATGCCAAAGAATATGGCTAACATACGTTAGTACAAACGCAACAGGGCCACATAGCAATCATTCTGGCTGTCTACTTCCACATCTGTTACTTAGAAACACAGGCATTGGAGCAGAGTTAGGCCAATTGGTCCATTGCCTGTCCTGATACTCACCCACACCTTCACCACCTCTTGTTATAAGTAATTATGCACTCCTGTCTGTTTCCCATATTCTAATCACCATAAACCTGAGGTAACTCAAAACTGCTGTTCATATTTTAACTCACCCCAATTCTTGTTTAACGATCAAACCCATGCCCATGCTTACAGAATACCAATAATTCTTGGTTATACAACAGCTAAATTTTAAAATCCTCATCTTCATTTTCAAACTATCCAATCACCTCAAGGCCTCTGCTTTTCCTATTGGTTCAAATCTCTGCCAGCCCGACAGCCCACAAAAATCAACAAAAAACCGCAGATGCTGAAAACCTGAAATGAAAACAGGAAACAGTGGAAACCCTTAGGAGCAAAAATGTTCTGCTTGACAACATTCTTAGCAGCTATCTTAGGACATTTTGCTACGTTAAAGGAATTTATAGAAGTGTTATGTGGATTATAAGATAGGATAATGGTGTCTTTAAAACAATGCAATGTGATTCATGCAAGAGGTCTCAGAACTGAAACATTAACTGTTTTTCTTTCTTTGGATGCTGCCTGACCTGTTTGAACCTACAAAGGCTCACCTCCAATATTAGCCTTGATTTTTTAAAATTATTCCAGCGGTGCTTTCAACTGGTAATGGCCTAAAATCAAACATCTATACTTCCTTATTTCTCTTCCTTCCTTAAAACCTACCACTTTGGGCAAGCTTGGTCATCTGCCCAAGATCTCTCTGATTTTTGGTGCAAGATTCTATTTACTAATATTCCTGTAAACAAACATAGATGTGAATAATACAACAATATCTACATCTACAATAAGAAGCAAAAGGATTATCTCTTTAATTATACCTGACTCACTTTAAGTATGTTAATCATTACACCCAATCAAGAGACACCCCACCCAAATCACAAAACTGGTGAAATTTACTTTAAAGGATACTTATTAGCTTGCTCCTAGTTCATTTTAAGAATCTACAGTCTGTCTGTTTCCTGATGCCAGTGATATGCAGAGCTTGCAGCTACTACACCTTTCCCATATAGTCTTCGGAGTTATGCATCTGACCTTAAAGTACACACTCCATAGTAGTCCTGGTACAGCAGCATAAAAGCTGCCATTAAGATAAAGGAAAAGAGGCATGGGGGTGGAAAGAGGTGAACACTTACACTCAGTGGCCACTTTGGTAGGCGCAGCAGTGGAACCCAGTGTGGTGAGAAAGTTCAAAGAGAGATGGAGTTCAAGAAAAACTTCAGTAACCAAATATAGATTTTTGTTTTCTTTTCAAAGTTGTAGAAGTTTTTTTGCGCATTTATTACTTATCAAAATGGTTGAAAATTTATGAATGCATTAGCCCTAATTTCCTCTAGCATGGTTTGTTACTAGTGGGAGAGCTGTTCCTTCAACCTGCTGTTATTTCTTTCGAGGAAAGTATATTTTTAAGTTCTTGTTGTAGCACAGCCTCTTTTGGTGGGGAGTAAATCAGACCACAAGTTATGTACTTTAATGCTCAATTAGAAGATACTATCTTCCCTTCTCTATGAAGCCTGTCTATCAACCGTACCCTTTTATTGTATCAATATTTTCAAGGCATAACTTTACAAGTATGGAATACGCCACATGGCTTCTGTATGTGCTTCAAATCAAAGCAGCACAGCAAGTTAAAACTGATCAACCTAGTGAAGGTACCAACATTACTATAATAATTTACACTCAACGGCTTCCTGTACCTAATAAAGTGGTCACTGAGTGTATTTCATAGCCCATAGTCCATCCACTTCAAGGTTCAACATGTTGTACATTCAGAGATGCTCTTCTGCACACCACTATTGTAATGCATGGTTATTTGAGTTACTGTCACCTTCTAGTCAGCTTGAACCATTGTCCACTCTCCTCTGACCCCTCTCATTTTCACCCACAGAACTGCCGCTCACTAGATATTCTTTTTTGTTTCTCGCACCATTCTATGTAAATTCCAGAGACTGTTGCGTGTGAAAATCCCAAAAGATCAGTAGTTTCTGAGATACTCAGGCCACCCTGTCTGGCAACCCCAACTATGCCATGGTCAAAGTCATTTAGATCAAATTTCTTCCCCATTCTGACATTTGGTGTGAACAACAACTGAACCTCTAGACCATGTCTGCATACTTTTATGTACTAAGTTGCTGCCACATGATTGGCTGATTAGGTATTTGCATTAATGAGCAGGTGTACAGGTGTAACTAATAAAGGGGCCACCAAGTGTACTTCCAGCGTCTGTGGCCACATTTGATCCCAATGGTTTGATTCCCTTACTGTGAGTGGCCTGAGAAATACAGCATTGAACTTTGCAGCAGGAAGCTCCTACATGCTTTCTGTCAATCAGAAATGATCTCCAGAACATCTAATGCAGAGATCAGGCAGTAAGGTATATCAACAAATCAAACCATTGCTGCCTCATTGGGAATATTTTAATTCATGTCTAGTTGGTGACTTGTTGGAGGATTTGCTCTTTGTTGTATTGTGACTGGGAAATGAAGAACATAGGTTGCAATATATTGGCTCGTTGCACCAGTAAACGTGAAATGAACACTATGCAAATTCATAAATGTCACGAGAAATGACCGGTCTAACTTCGCAGACATTGAGATTTCACTGATGTTAAAACGTTACCAAAACTACTTCATATGAATTTAAATATAAAGACAGTCTCAACTAGGTGAGCTCCCTTTCTATGTGATTGCACTATGACAGAATGTCATACTACAGGCTTTCTGCCTTTGCCTCTCCACCTACTATGAGCCCAAAATTTGCAAACATTTGCAAATGTCACATTTTCAATCTGAAGTCTCAGAGGATGACAAAGAGGCAGCAAATGGAAATGTGTCTGGAACATGTATCATCCACAGAATGAATTCTACCAACACACCTAGTCTCCTTTACCCAACATTGGAGAATAACCATCCTCTTTCAGGTCAGGGGCAGGAGATCGATCCTCCCTCCCTGTCTCTCTGTGTTTCTATCTCTCTGTTTTGCCACCTTTCCCTCTCTGTAAGCCCAGTTGCATTCAGAGCTTTCCTGTCAAAGAAGGTGTATTCAAAAAATCAAGGGCAGAGTACTTCTTTAGACACAATTGTTCAAACAAGAAACTGGCATGACTTATCTGATATATACAGATGCATTTAAGATGCACAAGGGATAGATAAACAGTTGTGTAATATTAGTACCTTGAGCTTTTGGTTATAGACACGTTTTGGACTATGAATAACAATGTCTGCATAGGAGACTTCTTCTTCACTATTACCTTCATCAACAAAGGTAGCTTCTGTAGAGGGAAAATGAAAATGTAAAACATTTATTGGAATATGTGGAAGAAGTTTAAGTCCTTGAACTTTATTTTACCTGTTGGATGCTGTCTGTTGGTTGGCTGGCTCTTCTTCCTGACTACTGCATATACTGTATCTGCCAAATGAATCAGAATGTACGGATATCAGAGATAATAATAAACTCATTTAACATTCTAACATATTGGATTGGAGAGGCCTTGTGTGGAGAATAAATTACACCAAAGATCAAAGACGCTCTGTCCGCCAGAGAAAGCAGGATCTCCCAGTGGCCACACATTTTAATTCCACGTTCCATTCCCATTCTGACATGTCTATCCACGGCCTCCTCTACTGTAAAGATGAAGTCACACTCAGGTTGGAGGAACAATACTTTATATTCCATCTGGGTAGCCTCCAACCTGATGGCATGAACATTGACTTCTCTAACTTCCGCTAATGCCCCACCTCCCCCTCGTACCCCATCCGTTATTTATTTATATACACACATTCTTTCTCTCACTCTCCTTTTTCTCCCTCTGTCCCTCTGACTATACCCCTTCCCCATCCTCTGGTTCCCCCCCCCCTCCCCAGCTTGTCTTTCTCCCCGGACCTCCTGTCCCATGATCCTCTCATATCCCTTTTGCCAATCACCTGTCCAGCTCTTGGCTCCATCCCTCCCCCTCCTGTCTTCTCCTATCATTTTGGATCTCCCCCTCCCCCTCCCACTTTCAAATCTCTTACTAGCTCTTCCTTCAGTTAGTCCTGACGAAGGGTCTCGGCCTGAAACGTCAACTGTACCTCTTCCTAGAGACGCTGCCTGGCCTGCTGCATTCACCAGCAACTTTGATGTGTGTTGCTCAAAGACCAGTTGGGCTGTTTTAGTTCTGTAAACTCCACGCAATCCTTTGCATGACTTATGGGCTGTCTAGAAATTCATCTTTAGTCAGAAGTATGATTTGGCCCAGTTTTGTAGGAGTAACACTGTCAAATGTGCAATTGTTTCCATGTGCTATGTGTCATTGTATCTGATTTTCCCAAACTTATGTTAATTTTTGATCTTACTGCCAAAAATAACTGAGCAAATACTAGTACATGGGGACGAGTATAAATATATAAGTGGTAAGAACAGATATTGTAGGACGAAGAGACTGTTTCTGCGTGGTACGACTAAGTTAGGAGCAAAATCTCTGCGTATTAAACTTTGTCTGTCCTAGATCAACACTGTTATGAGCTGATCTGCACTCTGCCTCGCCCAGCTGTGAACAGTCAGCATCAACCACGAAGCTTTCCTGTCATACCCCTCTTGCTCCTAAAGCTGCATGATTTAGTATGATTTCTTAGCAGGCGGTGGCATACGTTTTGTTAAGAGCAAATGATATTGAAAATTGATTGTAGCTCCAGCTTAACTTATTTATAACCATCGTGCCTTAATCTTGCTTGTTATCGTGCCTGAGAGCTTAACTTCCTGATTTTCTGACTGAAGTCTCACCTGCCCTGTTTACATTACTTTAGGGCTGATATTTGAAAAAAACAGGTGGTTGCAAGTTTGGTGCCTTGTAAAGAAAGTAATTTTAGAAATGAAAGTAATTTATTTCATTATAAAGCACTCTAGTTTTCTTAGCAAAGAGACCCTGGCATTTACATGAATAAATTTTAATTACTTGTTCTAAGGGAGCTGTAAAAAATACAAGGGCTAGTAACTGCTCTGGGCATCAAAACAAACACATGTTTTGTGGATGTAAATATTCCATTGCTGATGAGACAATGTACAATCAGAATTTGTCTGAAAACATTTTGTTCACAAAAGTTTAACTCTGGAATTTCATGGTTAATTGAGAAAATTGGGTCAATTTGCATTGCAGGTCAGAGAGATAAGTCGAGAAAGAGACACACCAAAGGTTGCTGGGGTTGTGAGGGAGGATGAGGGACAGAAGTGTGCCCATTAGCTTTTAAGTTTCAAGGATCTTCCCAAGCTGGAGTAGGAACAAACATTACTTTCTTGAATTATATTTGTTTAAGCTGGCCATAGACTGCGTAATTTGTCTCATTCTACCTAGGCAGAAAGTACTGGCCAGCAGGAGTTTTCATCCTTATAATGATTTGAGCTTCATATATAGTTGCCTTTGACTGCACTCAATGTGAATTCGAAGCAAGTTCATAATATAATGAATATTTCAGACCACATGACACATTGAGCTGTTGCAAAATAAAAACAAGTATCCATTGACTATTCTTGTGCTTTAACTATTTTCGCTTTGACTGTCAGAACATGAAGAAAAACTTACAAACTCCCACAGCCCCTGACAGCCCTGTGATTTCAGTTTCTGAAGCCGACCTGAGAGCATCCTTCAGAAGGGTAAACCCAAGTTAAGCATCTGGCCCAGACAGTGTACCTGGCTGAGAACTGAAGACCTGTGCTAATCAACTGGCTGGACTGTTCGCTGACATCTTTAACCTCTCTCTTCAGCAGTATGAAGTACCCACCTGCTTCAAGGAGGCTTTAATCATACTGTTGCCCAAGAAGAATGTGGTAATCTGCCTCAGTGATTATTCTCCAGTAGCACTTACATACATTGTGATGAAGTGCTCTGAGAGTTTGGTCATGAAACATATCAACTCCTGCCTGAGGAGTCACTTGGATCTGCTCCAATTTGCCTACCGTCACAACAGGTCACCAGCAGATGCCATTTCACTCAGCCCTGGAACATCAGGACAGTGAAGCTGCATACATCAGGATGCTCTTCATTGACATTCATACCTTTTACAAAACTACCTTTTACAGCTATCTTGACTATACTTCTTCCCACCCTGTCTCCTGTAAAAATCCCATTCCCTTTTCTCAGTTCCATCGTCTCTGCCACATCTGTTCCTGGGATGAGGCTTTCCTTTCTAGAAGATCAGAGATGTCTTCTTTTTTCAAAAAAAAAAACAGGGTTTCCCTTCCTCCACCATTGACGCTGCCCTCACCCCATCTTCCTACCACCTGAACAGGGATAGAGTTGCTTTTGTCCTCACCTACCATCCCATGAGCCTCCCCATCTAACACATCATGCTCCACAATTTCTGCGATCTTCAACATGATCCTCCTACCAAATACATCTTTACTCCCCACCTCCCCCCACCACCACTCTACCCACCACCGCACTATCCAATTTCCGCAGAGATCACTCCCTCCAAGATCCTATTGTCTGTTCATCCCTCCCCACTTATCCACTAATCTCCCTCCTGGCACTTACCCCTGCAAGAAAGAAGAAGTGGCCATTCAACTCCTTCCTTACCACCATGCAGGACCTCAAACAGTCCTTCCAGCCGATGCAACACTTCACCTTTGAATCTGTTGGGGTCTTCTACTGTACCTGGTGCTCCTGATTTGGCCTCCTCTACGTTGGTGAGACCCAACATAGATTGGGGAACTGCTTTATCAAGCGCCTCACTCCATCCGCAAGAAGCAAGATTTCCCGGTGGCTAACCATTTAAAATCCAGTCCCATTCCCATTCTAACATGTCCGTCTATTGCATCCTCTACTGCCACAATGAGGCCACACTCAGGTTGGAGGAGCATCACCTCATATTCCATCTGTGTAGCCTCTAACTTGATGTCATGAACATCGATTACTTTAGCTTCCGGTAATTTTCCCTTCCCCTTCCCTCTTCTTCAATTCCCCACTCTGGCTCCCCTCTTACCTCTTCTCTTTTTCTCACCGGCCCGTCACCTCCCTGATGTCCCTCCTCTTTTCCTATAGCCTATGCTCCATTCTCCTCTCTTATCAGATTCCTTCATCTCCAGCTATTTACCTTTTCCACCGATCACCTCCCAGCTTCTTACTTCATCGCCCCTCCCCCATCCACCTGGCTTCACCCGTCACCTTCTTGCCTGTACTCTTTCCCCTCCCCACCTTCTTATTTTGGCTCCTTTCCCCTTCCTTTTAAGTCCTGATGAAGTGTCTTGGCCCAAAATATTGACTGTTTATTCATTTACATAGATGCTGCCTGACCTGCTGATATTCTGCAGCATTTTGTATGTGTTGCTCTTCATTGACTACAGCCCTGCATTCAACACTATCATTCCGTCAAAACTATTCAATACGCTCCAAGACCTAGGCCTCGATATCTCCTTGTGCAACTGGATCCTCGATTTCCTCACTTGTAGACCCCAGTCCGTTCGGATTTGCAACAACACCTACTCCACGATCTCCATCAGCACAGGAGCACCACAAAGCTGTGTGCTTAGCCCCCCTGCTCTACTCATTTTATACTTCTGACTGTGAGGCTAAGTACGGCTGAGAACACCACTGATGTTGCCTGGATAAAAGGTGGTGATGGATCAGCATAAAGGAAGGAGATTGAATGATGCCACAACAACAACCTCTCTCTCAATGTCAACAAAATCAAAGAGCTAATTATTGACTACAGGATGAGGAAACTGTTTATCCATGAGCCAGTCTCCATCAGGGAATTAGAGGGAGATAGAGAGGGTCAGCAACTTTAAATTCTTTGGTGTCCTGTACTAGCATATAGGTGCCATTACAAAGAAGGCATGGCAGAGCCTCTGTTTCCTTAGAAGTTTGAAAATTTGGCATGCCATCAACAACTTGGAGAAACTCCTATAGATGCATAGTGCAGAGTATCATGACTGGTTGCATAAGGCCTGATATGGAAAAACCAATGCCCAAGAGCAGAACAGCCTGCAAAAAGTGGAGGATACATCCCAGTTCATCACAGTAGAGGGGAGGAACCAATGCCCAGTTCTACTGAGCCCATCTACAAGGAGTTCTGCCACAAGAAAGCAACATCCATCATCAAAGAACATCCATTATCCAGGCCACGCTCTCTTCTCACTGCTGCCATAGGGAAGGAGGTGCAGGAGCCTCAGGACCTGGTGACATATATATATATACTTGGATAATAAATGCACTTTGAATTTTGAACTTCGTGCATCCCCAATATGTCTATTTTCCTCTTGCCTTTGCTTGTCTAAATACTCCAGCATGTCCTCCCCTGAGTCTGTAGCATGAGTAGCGAAAGGCTGCTGACCCAACAATGAATGTTGCAGATAGCCTTGCAGAGTAACCTCAAGCAGCTCTGTGGCTTTAAGGTGTTGCTTCAAAATTCAGTGACTCAATCAGCAGTAACCGGGAAGCAAGCTAGATGTTGGTGCTGGTTTCACAGCTCTTCAGACAAGGGTGGGAGATACGTTAGTGAATATTGCTCAATGTCAATACCTGCCGTGACTGACATACTAGCAATGTGTGCAAGCCGTGATCTTTGCATTTGAGAACTGGCATAATGGTAACGTGTGTGGTCTATATGAAGGTTACACTTGAGAGCTGATAATTGAAGCTGATGGTGCATGCAGCTGTGTTAAAACCCAGCCATGCAACTGGTTAGTTAGTGAGCTCTTGATTTAACGATGATTTCAACTGACTTTGGTCGAACATATGAGTTCAAAGAATTTTCTACAATGTACTGCATTCAGGCCCTTGGAGCCTAACTCCTTCCAATCACATCCATATTGCTTCCCTCCAAGATTACTGCCACATTACTGTGTGATTGGAAGATCCCCTCACCTCCAAATGACAGAGGTCCCAATATGTTTTCATCACTTTGTCAACCAAGGCATTCAGTATTGTCCTGATCAACCTGTTCTTTGCCTTCATCCTTTTCCTGCAATTTCTTTCAATAAACTGCAGTGGCCATCAGAATAATTTCCATCACTGGCTCCACTTACAGCACATCTTCCCTTTAAGGGATGTAGGCTGATTTTAATCACTGAGGTAATGGTATAAAACAGAAAGAGGTGTAAACAGTCAGTGAGCCAGGTGGCATCTATGGGGAGGGAAAGTTAATGTGTCAGGGCAAACACCCGCCTGAAGCATTCCACTCTGCAAAAACACAGATGCTCTGGACATGTAATCTTTGAAGTGATACACAGCATCCCGGACTGAAGTTTCAACATGATGAACTGCGGAGAGTCCAATTTTCCTGAAGAACATTCAGCACCCCTTTAGCCAGTGGTTCTCAAACTTTCTCTGCTCATGGTCCACTTGTGTCTTTCGTTTACCTCTGTGGACCTTGACCCCTATTGTCTCCATTAGTTGCTAAAGTTATTTTTTTGGTCAACTGTACTAATTATTCTAATATATAGTCAATATTTGTTTTAACAGGTTATATGCATTATATGTTAAATATACAGTAATGTTACAGATGTATATGAAATATAAAACTGTTCCAAAACACTATTTATTATATAATATTCTTCGAATCAGCAACGAAAAAGCAGTTAATTTTGTTACTTTGGGTACTTAGTGAGATCTTTGGAATTGATCCTTACCATAATAGGTTTAATGTCATCTTCCACGCATATTTTGAGTTAGATATGGCCCTTGTGGCTACGGGGGTCAGGGGGTATGGAGGGAAGGCTGGGGCGGGGTTCTGAGTTGGATGATCAGCCATGATCATAATAAATGGCGGTGCAGGCTCGAAGGGCCGAATGCCCTACTCCTGCACCTATTTTCTATGTTTCTATGTTTCTATAATAGGTCTACAGTGGATATGTTCTCGTTGGCTCTCCACACAGCCTTGAATCACCTGGACAATATTTATACTCATGTCAGGCTGCTGTTCATTGCCTACAAGTCAGCGTTTAACACAATTATTTCTGTAGTCCTGATCAAAAAGCTCCAAAACCTGGGTCTCTGTACCTCCCTCTGCAACTGGAGCTTTGACTTCCTCACCGGGAGACCACAGTCTGTGCAGAACATAAATAACATCTCCATCTTCCTGATAACCAACACTGGTGCACCTCAGGGATGCATGCTTAGCCCACTGCCCTATCCTTTCTACACCCGTGACTGTGTGGCTAGGCACAGCTCCGATGCCATCTGCAAATTTGCTGATATAACAACTATTGTTGACAGAGTTTCAGATGGTGACAATAAGACAAGATAGATCAGCTGGTTGAGTGGTGTCACAGCAACAACCTTGCACGTAACATCAGTAAGACAACAGAATTATTATAGACTTCAGAAAGGTAAGACAAGGGAAGACATACCAGTTCTAATACAGGGATCAGAAGTGGAAAGAGGGAGCAATTTCAAGTTTCTGGGTGTCAACATCACTGAGGATGTACCCTGGACCCAGCACGTCGATGCAGTTACAAAGAAGGCACGAAAGTGGTTATATTTCATTAGGAGTTTGAGGAGGTTTGGTATGTCACAAAAGAAACTGGCAAATTTCACCAAATATACCACAGAGAGCATTCTGACTGTCTTCATCACTGTCTGGTATAGCATGGCTACTGCACAGGATCAGAATAAGCTGCAGAACGCTGTGAACTCAGTCAGCTCCATCATGGGCATGAGCCTCCCCAGCATCCAGGACATCTTCAAGGTATGATGCCTCAAAAAAGGCGAACCCCCATCACCTAGGACGTACATCCTCTCATTGCTACTAATAGGGAGGAGGTACAGGAGCCTGAAGGCACATACTCAACAATTCAGGAATAACTTCTGCCCCTCTGCCATCGATTTCTGAATGGACACTGAGCCCATGTACACTACCTCACTACTATTTTTTCTCTCTTTTTGCACTATTTATTTAATTTAACATTTTTAAAGAAATATATGTAGATATATATACATATACACACACTGTATATATACTTAGTATAATTTGCAGTTCTTTTATTTTTATGTATTGTACTGCCACCACACAACAACCAATTTCATGACATATGCCGGTGATATTAATTCTGACTGATTCCGATGCAAATTAGCGAGTTTTTGAATATCTAGTTGCAACTTGGTTGAAGATAATCGAAGACCACCTCTTTTCACAACATCAAGACGGTTGCAAGCTTTTGATAGCAGGTGAAGAGCATGACAAAAATCACATTCAACTGGATTCAGATCGCCGGCAGGTGGTAAGAGTGGGCTCCCTCACCTCTGTCCCTCAGACCCTCAACACAGGTGCCCCTCAGGGCTGTGTCCTAAGCCCCCTCCTTTACTCTCTGTATACCTATGACTATGTCACCACCCACAGCTCCAATCTGCTAATTAAATTTGCTGATGATACTACAATGATTGGCCTTATCTCAAATAATAACAAGGCAGCCTAGAGAGAAGTCATCATCCTGACACAGTGGTGTCAAGAAAACAACCTTTCCCTCAATGTCGCAAAAACAAAGTAGCTGGTTGTGGACTACGGGAGGAATGGAGACAGGCCAACCCCTATTGACATCAATGGATCTGGGGTTGAGAGGGTGAACAGATCCTTGGCATCCACATCACCAAGGATCTCACGTGGTCTGTACATACCAGCTGTGTGGTGAAAAAAGCACAACAGCGCCTCTTTCACCTCAGATGGTTGAAGAAATTTAGTATGGGCCCCCAAATCCTAAGAACTTTCTACAGGGGCACAATTGAGAGCATCCTGACTGGCTGCATCACTGCCTGGTATGGGAACTGTACTTCCCTCAATTGCAGGACGCCACAGAGAGTGGTACAGACAGCCCAGCGCATCTGTAGTTGTGAACTTCCCACTATTCAGGACATTTACACAGACAAGTGTGTAAAAAGGGCCCAAGGGATCATTGGGGACCCGAGTCATCCCAACCACAAACTGCTCCAGCTGCTACTATCCGGGAAACGGTACCGCAGCATAAAAGCCAGGACCAACAGGATCCGGGACAGCTTCTTCCACCAGGCCATCAGACTGATGAACTCACGCTGATTTGAGTGTACTCTATATTATATTGACTGTTCTATTTATTATAAATTACAATGATTGTACATTGCACATTTAGACAAGGACATAATGTAAAGATTTTTACTCATGTTTGTGAAGGATGTAAGAAATAAAGTCAATTCAATTCACATGATTTCCCTTTTAACAACTGCACTTGCCTGATACAATGTTATTGATCAATCAGAGAAATAAATCCTGTCACAAGTACAGAAAAGTCTGAGGAAAGCCACTATACTGGAATGCAAGACTGACTATATGTCCACAGTCACCCACTCTCTCTCAATAATTCTGCACCTACCATGAGTATCTTTTAAATTTATTCTTGTATTGTACAGATTATATGCCAATATATCATGCTGTTGATTTAGTTGGATAGTGCAGGGGTGGCACTGGGATGTGGTGGGGGGAAAGTTTCTGGGCTAATGATCAGGATGCGATGGTTTTTGAAGACATTGGCAGAAGAGGTGGGCACAGAGGTTAGGAGAAATTGGTATGATGGAAAATTAAAAAAGGCATCTACCTGGGGGATATTGGATGCCTTAGACTTTTGGATAACGATTCATATACAGTTGAATCCTTTGGTAGTGCCAATAAACTCAATCATTAATATCCAATTCAGTGCTCTTATAGATCTCATAGGTAAAGTCGGACTTTGCACAAATAGGTGGTGCACTCTATCTGATACCACTGCGTGCCCAACATGTGCCAGCACTTTCTGGTCATGAAATGCCAGCAGCAGTTTTCCATGACAATCTTCAGCTTGGAATTAAAACTGGTCCACCAAGCACAAACATCTGGCCGTAGCTAGAGTACATGAATGTTAATGTCCTACAACGTGGCATTTTCAAAGTTCTACAGAAACACCTAAATAGTGGTAGCATACGATGGCCTTACCTATCTCATGGCCGCAGCTTGCACTCCTGTCCATGGTTCTTGAACTTTGAACAGACAGAAATAAAACAAAATCAATACAAAGTACAAAGTATTTCAGAAGAAAACATTATCAGCCTCACTTCATTCTTCATTCATGATAATGGACGGAAACAGTCACCATCTTAAGTACTGTTTAATGACTTACATAATAGTACACTAAAACTCTGTATGCTTAATGCCTTGTATTAACTTATCTCCCAATATTACGATGTGTAGAACAATTATCTATCCAAATTTCCATTCCACACAGAGCCATTCAAACAATCCTTTGAAATAAGTATTCAATTAAATTGATAGTGCTTGTTATGATTACATCATTCATCTTCTGAACTCGTAAATGCTGTAAAACCAACAGCTATTGAAGAATAATATTGTGGCACTCCGGGTGGGGGGGTGGGGGGCAAGGTCGACAGCCTGCCCCAGCATTCCCAGTTTCCAGTGTTATTTATTGATTTTGTTTTACAATGCTTTCGTGGGATGTTCAGGTTCATTTATTATTACATTTTAGCTTGGGTTATACAGTTATTCACTTGCGTGTTTGTGGGTCACCCATCCAGGGTGTGTAATAAAGGCGGGAGGAGAAGATGGCGGCGCGACGCAGCTCACAGCGACCACTCCGGTGGTGATGTCTGTTATCTGTCAAGTAGGGTGCCGTGCACAATCCTGATTTGATGGAGACGGACGTGAGAGCATGGAGGAACATCTGGAGAAACTTCTGAAATGCCTGCTTCGCTGCTGCTGCTACTGTGTGATCCAGAATCTCCGGAGGGGAAGGCCCCGAGTCCTCGGCTTTGCTTGTTGCTCGGCGGCCGGGGTGGGGTCGAAGCGCTCGGCAGAGGATGGTGCTCAGTGCTTGGTGTCGGAGGGCTGGTCGGAGGCTCGAAGTTTTCAGATGGACTCAGAGTCGGCTGCGGTCGGGTGCTTCCAATGGTGCTGCATCAGCAAGTTTGCAGCGCTTGGAGGTTCATGGCGGGGAGAGTTTCTCCCTTCTACCGTCTGCGTGAGATGATGGGGCTATCGGGACTTTGAGACTTTTTTACCACGCCCTTGGTCTGCTCTTTATCAAATTATGGTATTGCTTTGCACTGTTGTAACTATATGTTATAATTATGGGGTTTTGTCAGTTTTAGTCTTGGTTTGTCCTGTGTTTCTGTGATATCATTCTGGAGGAACATTGTATCATCTTTTAATGCATACATTTCAGTAAATGAGGACTGAGTGTCCTCATAATCTAATCTCATCTAATAGTCATCTCCCCCGTCTGTATGTGACTGAATGGGTTCTCTCCCTGGGTCACAGCACCTGGTCTGTTTTTGTGCTTATCACAATAAAAAAGTCTGTTGAGTTAAACGAGCTTTTCTCGTCTGTCATCATGGACCGAATGCTTGCCACAATATTTTATCCTATGCGAATTGAACATAAATATTTTCCTTTAACAAAGGAGTTGCATTCCATAATTTTAGCAAATCAGCACTCTTAAAATCAGTAATGAAAAAGATACAAATAGCTGACTGGATGTTAATGTTACTGTTAGTTCAACAGAAATTTCACAAGGCACAATTTATTGCCATCATTAATTAATGCAATCAAAAGTACTGGTGGTGATCTGGAATTCCACATCAAGGTGCATCTTAATTTTTTTGTGCTCTGGTGCAAAAAAAATATGCCCAGGGATTAAAGTTTATAAAGATGCAAGAAAGCTGCTGATCACTTAAGGGAAATTATGCAGTGCTGCATATGGAAAATAGTGAAGGTACAGCAAACATTCTGGGATACTGTGCACACAAAGCTGGTGATGGTAATGGCTTCATGGTGTTCTGTTACAGGAGGCTTGGTGGAGTAAGATGCATTGATGTTGCTGAGTTTGGAGTTAGAACACAAACACAGAACATAGAACAGTACAGTATGGGAACAGACCCTTTGGCACTCAACGTTTTGCCAAACTAATTAAATTAGTAATAAAATGTCCATCTCTGCTAATCTCTTCTGCCTGCACAATGTCCATATCTTTCCATAGAGAGAAATAAAGAGTCAACATTTCAGGCTGAGATCCTTATCGGGAGAAGCCTTTCCAGTCCTGATGAAGGGTTTCACCCCAAAACATAGAAACATAGAAATCTAGAAAGCCTACAGCACAACACAGGCCCTTCGGCCCACAATGCTGTGCCGAACATGTACTTACTTTAGAAATTACCTAGGGTTACCCATAGCCCTCTATTTTTCTAAGCTCCAGGAGTCTCTTAAAAGACCTTATCATATCTGCCTCCACCACTGTCGCCGGCAGCCCATTCCATGCACTCACCACTCTCTGCGTAAAAAAAACTTACCCCTGACATTTCCTCTGTACCTACTTCCAAGCACCTTAAAACTGTGCCCTTTCATGTTAGCCATTTCAGCCCTGGAGAAAAAGCCTCTGACTATACACACATTGACTTTTTATTCCTCTCCATCGTTCCTCTGGCATTTCCTGTGTGTTACTCTAGATTTTCAGCACCTACAAAATCTCTTGTGCTCATATCCTTCCATATTCTGCACATTCACATGCCTATCCAAGAGCTTCTTTAATGCCTCTATCATATTTACCTTCACCAGTATGCTAGGCAGCAGATTCCAGGCACTTACATAGTCATAGTCATAGTCATACTTTATTGATCCCGGGGGAAATTGGTTTTCGTTACAGTTGCCCCATAAATAATAAATAGTAATAGAACCATAAATAGTTAAATAGTAATATGTAAATTATGCCAGTAAATTATGAAATAAGTCCAGGACCAGCCTATCGGCTCAGAGTGTCTGACCCTCCAAGGGAGGAGTTGTAAAGTTTGATGGCCACAGGCAGGAATGACTTCCTATGACGCTCTGTGTTGCATCTCGGAGGAATGAGTCTCTGGCTGAATGTACTCCTGTGCCCAACCAGTACATTATGTAGTGGATGGGAGACATTGACCAAGATGGCATGCAACTTGGACAGCATCCTCTTTTCAGACACCACCGTCAGAGAGTCCAGTTCCATCCCCACAACATCACTGGCCTTACGAATGAGTTTGTTGATTCTGTTGGTGTCTGCTACCCTCAGCCTGCTGCCCCAGCACACAACAGCAAACATGATAGCACTGGCCACCACAGCCTCGTAGAACATCCTCAGCATTGTCCGGCAGATGTTAAAGGACCTCAGTCTCCTCAGGAAATAGAGACGGCTCTGACCCTTCTTGTAGACAGCCTCAGTGTTCTTAGACTAGTCCGGTTTATTGTCAATTCGTATCCCCAGATATTTGTAATCCTCCACCATGTCCACACTGACCCCCTGCATGGAAACAGAGGTCACCGGTACCTTAGCTCTCCTCAGGTCTACCACCAGCTCCTTAGTCTTTTTCACATTAAGCTGCAGATAATTCTGCTTACACCATGTGACAAAGTTTCCTACCGTAGCCCTGTACTCAACCTCATCTCCCTTGCTGATGCATCCAACTATGGCAGAGTCATCAGAAAACTTCTGAAGATGACAAGACTCTGTGCAGTAGTTGAAGTCCGAGGTGTAAATGGTGAAGAGAAAGGGAGACAAGACAGTCCCCTGTGGAGCCCCAGTGCTGCTGATCACTCTGTCGGACACACAGTGTTGCAAGCACACGTACTGTGGTCTGCCAGTCAGGTAAATGAGAATCCATGATACCAGGGAAGCATCCACCTGCATCGCTGTCAGCTTCTCCCCCAGCAGAGCAGGGCGGATGGTGTTGAACACACTGGAGAAGTCAAAAAACATGACCCTCACAGTGCTCGCTGGCTTGTCCAGGTGGGCGTAGACACGGTTCAGCAGGTAGACGATGGCATCCTCAACTCCTAGTTGGGGCTGGTAGGCGAACTGGAGGGGATCTAAGTGTGGCCTGACCATAGGCCGGAGCAGCTCCAGAACAAGTCTCTCCAGGGTCTTCATGATGTGGGAGGTCAATGCCACCGGTCTGTAGTCATTGAGGCCGCTGGGGCGCAGCGTCTTCGGCACAGGGACGAGGCAGGACGTCTTCCACAGCACAGGAACCCTCCGTAGCCTCAGGCTCATGTTGAATACATGGCGACGTACTCCACATAGCTGAGGGGCACAGGCTTTGAGCACCCTGGTACTGACACCATCCGGTCCTGCAGCCTTGCTTGGGTTGAGACGTTTCAGCTGTCTTCTCACCTGTTCTCACCCTTACCACTCTGTATCAAAACTTGCCCCGCACATCTCCTCTGATCGGACTTCCTCTCACCTTAAATGCATGTCATCTGGCTGACGTTACTGATTCCTATAATGCTTCTCTTGCAATGATTAGATAGTGACACCATTTCAAGACTCTTGTTAGTCAAATGACGCACTGAAGTTCTATGATCTACTGCAAAAAACAATCTGCTGGAAGAAATGATCAGGTCCTGATGTCGGATCTTGATCCGAAATGTCAACAATTTCTTCCCCTCCACCCTCCCTCCCAGATTCTGCTCAATCTGCTGAGATCCTCCAGCAGATTGTTTGTTGCTCCAGATTCTAGCATCTGCCATTTCTTGTGGCTCTACCATCTAGTTCTATGTTCTGCTTGTGTAGTTTACAATCTACGGCACGAATAATGCATTTTCCAGTCTCAGGTAACCCACACCCCTGATATGCTCTTCCCACACACAGCACTCCACCTAGTTTTCTTCTCCATTTGTTCATCCCTCCCCACCTGGTTCCATCTACCCAACATTCTCTCCCCATCTGGCTTAACATATCATCAAAGAGCTTCAACCTCCACACTGGCAATTCTTCCGGTTCCCTTTCAGTCCCAATGCAGCATCTCGACAGTCCAGGGGTTGCAAATTCCAAGGAAACCTTTTTATAAATCCTCTATGAAGATTAGCTTTATGTACATGTACATCAAACACATCAAAACATACAGTGAAATACGTTTTTTCGCATCAGCAACCAAGACAGTTCAAGGATGTGCTGGGAGCAGCCCGCAAATGACACCGTGCTTCCAGTGCCAACATAGCATGCCTACAACTCACTAACCCCATAAGTCTTTGGACTGTGGGAGAAAACTGAAGCACCCAGAGGAAACCCACACGGTCACAGGGAGAACGTGCAAACTCCTTACGGACAGCGGTGGAATTGAACACTGATTGCTGGTGCCGTAAGGTATTCCACTAACTGCTACACAAATGTGCCGCCACTTTCTCCTCCTTGAGCTTCTTTTCCTCATCCTTTTTCATCTTCTGAAGGTCCATTCATGTTAAAGTGTTAAAATATGAAGCAAACATGTTGATGTTCTTTTTCCCCTTCCAGGAATGCACAGCAGCAACCCTCCCTCTGGTCCAAACAACAATTCTTAAATTGGTAACCATGGAGATGGCATAAAGCTCACTAAAGGAAAGCTTTGTTACTTTGTTGGAGTTTTCTTGCTGGACAACACACTTACCATTGGACAACTGCAGCCTTGTCAGCATCTTTCTGTTCTCAAACATGCTGGGGTTATTTCTGGAGCCCACAAGACTATCTGACTGTCATTTACATTTCTCAGCACTGCTGGGAATTTTGCCAGTTGGAATAATGTGCCCATCTGATCACTGAATGTATTGTAATGAGAAGTCATGAAGATTATCCCTGCTGAATGGCAAGTTTCCCCAGCCAAACTTTCTGTGTGTCAATTTGGAAGGAATCCTCTCCCAAATATCTCAAATCCTATCTTAAGCCTAAAAGATATATTTTAAAAAATCTGTAGGTTGTGGAAATCTGAAATAAAACCAAAAGTGCTGGAAAAACTCAGGGAAACTAGTAAAAGAATATCAATCTGGAAAATTGACTCCACAGATGCCGCCTGACCAGCTGAATATTTTCAGTATCTATTAATTTGCCTGCAATTACACTTACTAAGCTGATACTCTAGGTAATCTGCAAACATTATTTTTGTTATTGTTGTAGAATATAAGTTTAAAAGTTAGATAAACTGAGATTAACAAAACAAGGGTTCCTCTCCTAATTCAGGCAATGCAACAAACTGGAAGAAAGTTACTAACATAAAGCAAGCTTATGAACACGAAGCTGTGAGATGTATAAATCCATTCTCAATGGTTAGCTGTTGAACTTTCTACAGACAGGAACAGCTGTAACTTTTGTCAGGGTTGGTAAAGAAAGAGAGCATGATAACTTAGATCAAGGCCAAGATGATTTTCCCCTTGACTTTTCCCCACCCACAGGGTTTCACTTATCACCTTCTAGCTTGTCCACCTTCCCCCTCCCCCCACTTTTTTATTCGGGTGTCTTTTCCCCTTCCTTTCCAGTCCTGAAGGAGGATCCCGGCCCAAAGTGTTGACTGTTTATTCATTATCATAGATGCTGCCTGGCCTGCTGAGTTCCTCCAACATTGTGTGTGTGTTGCTCAAGATGAAAGAAGATTGGTTAAACAACGGTGGTAATAACCACATTGTTAACACTATGCCAAGTTATATATATTTATGCAATCCAATTGTGTTTGTTGGTACACTTGAAAATGTCATTAATTATATCAGCTATTCTGAAAGTGTGATTTGAATGAAAAATGATCTGCTAGTAATTATGTGACTTTGTTACTGGATTTTTATTGAACGAGGCTACAAAATATCAAAGGATTAACGCAGCAGGACCTTCTATTCTGCTTATATGCCCTTTGCAATTTGTCAGTACAGTACCCTGAGTTCATGTTAATAACATGATGATATTTCAATTCAAGAATCCATATAATTCTCTAGCTCTTCTGTTTAATTTTTACAATAAGAAATGAAGATAGCAGCTCTGAAGTTATAGAATCACCCAGAGCTTTTAACTAAGTTAACTACAGTATTTTTTTCATCAATAATTTTAATTGGCTGAAAATAAGCTTCGTTTTAGAAACTAAATCTGACTGACTACTACACTCCAACTCTATCTTCTTTTAGAAATTGTTCTTCTTTGTCGGTGTTACATGACTTTATGCAATACGTTACAATACTGCGGAGGTAGTTACCATATCAAGTGATTTTTGTATATTTTCTGACTAATGGACAAATCGACTTAAGGACTTCTATAGAAACGGACCACGTTCATTACCCAGGGATGGCGTGTATTCATACTTTTTATCAATAACGTGAAAAAATATTTGACGTCTCTTTTGTGCATCCTACTTGGAGAATGTATGTGGTTCAAGTTTGAGGTTTGTTTTTCTCAGAGCTCAATTTGTTATAAATGAGCTTTTATTTCTGAGGTAAGCACAGCAGAAATACGCTGACACCAGTTTCAGGAAGTTTTGCGGTAATTCTCAGACACAATGATTAGGATCAACTCCTCAGTTACAATTAGAACTTTGGATCTTGGAAAAGACATAAATTAGCATTTGAGAGATTTGGTGGATGTGAAATGCATTAATCAAATTGGATACACATTACAAATATGTTAGTCAAAATGTACTTTTCTAATATATTTTCATCTCGTTAAAATTTCAGTCAGCATGAAATATGTTGTGTAAAAATACAATGACCACATTAAATAATAATTCATACCTCAGCTCAGTCGATACATTTACCGGATCTGGAGAAAGAAACATACATATAATTTAGAATCTCTTAATTTCCAGCAAACTCAGATTTCGATACATATCTTAACAGTTATAACTATTAGACCATTCATTCCTGACATACCATCAATAGACATTGTTTGCTCCCTCAGCAGAGAGTATCAGCATGGCATGGTTTGTAATACTCTGAATCAGAAGATTGTGGGTTTGCAGCACTTTCCAGAAACCTTTGCACAAAAGGGTAGGCAGACACTTTAGTGCAATGCTAAAACCGCGCACAACTCTATGAGGTGCCTTCTTTCAGATGAGGCATTACATTAGGCCCTTGTTTTTATTGACTTATATGGACTTACCATTCTTTTATGTAGAAGGAAAGGTATCCTTGGTCTCTTGACCGTGTTTATTCTTCATTCAACATATTCAAATATAAACTAACTGGCCATTATCACTTTGCTGTTTTTTGGTGAAAAATCACTTATCTCTATTTCCCTCCTCACAGATGCAGCCTGCCATGTTGAGTATCCTCTGCATTTTATGTCCTTATATCACTTTGCTGTTTGGGCGATCCTGTAGTGAATAAGTTAGCCGCCATGTCCTGTGACTACATTTCTCAAGTACCTCACTGGTTCTAAAGCAGTTTGAGATTTTGTTAGGCAACACTTCCTATACTTCTCTAACTAAACAATATCACTTGGTTTCCCTTACAGCACCTAGCGGGAAAATTCCACTTTCTGCTAAAGTCAAAGCACTTCAAATTCTGTTCTGGCTCAGTATTCCAAAAGAGAATGCAATCATCAAATCCTTCAGATTTAGGAGTTGCAAGTACCTTGAATGAAGCCAGCATAACTGTTCAGAAAATATGTTCCTCCCTATAATAAGCAATGCTAAAATTAAGTTCTCTTTTAACACTTCTTCCATTCTGACCTCTTGAACAGGACAGAATAGTTTAATTATCTCATCAATGACAGACATGCCTTTAGGTCATCCTAAGTCCCTCAATTCTGAATGTCCCCTCCTAAATCTCTCTACGTAGTTGTGTCTCTCTCTTAAGCCATTTAATAACAACTACCTCTTTGCCATTGATTTTATGTGTCTGTCCAAATGTACCTTCGTGCCAAATTTTATTTTATGCATATTTTATGCATTTAGCGATACAGCGTGGTGTAGGCCTACCGGGCCATCATGTCGTGCTATTCCAGCAACCCCAATTAATCCTAACCTAATCACAGGACAATGTACAATGACCAATTAACTTACTCGAGCTGACCGGTGGTATAGTGGCATCAGCGCCAGACTTGGAGGCGAGTGGTCCCGGGTTCGAATCTGCTGCTGGCTCGAGCCAGCAACTCAGCCTCATAAAAAACAGACAAAATGATAAAGAAATGGCGAGACTGCCACCTGATGCGCCACAAGGCGTGGAGAGGAATAACGTAACAATTAACCTACTCAGTATATCTTGGAATGTGGGAGGAAACTGGAGCACCCGGGAAAACCACGGGGAGGACGTACAGAGACTCCTTACAGAACGGCGCCGGAATTGAACTCCAAACTCCGGAATGCCCCGAGCTGTAATAGCATCGTTTGATAACATCCCTGAGAAGTGGTTTGGAATATTTTCTGGATATTAAGTTTGTGAATAAAATATAGATAATGTGTACTATTTTAGAAGCTTAGCCCTACATAAAGCACGACTGAAGGCAATTCCATCATAATGACAGATTCAAAGTATTATGGAGATAATCAAAATTTTTGTTGAAACATCTTTTATAAGTAAGCATTTCAAAAAAACAATGAATCAATCAATACAAATGGCATCAAGAGTTTAAACTATACACTTCGTGTAACTCCTTGAGTGGCAGCAACACGTTCCTTTTAATCTCTTCTTTGAGTTTTGCATCATACCTTAAGAACCAAAATCAATTCGTAGCCTTCACAATTTTAGTAAACGCAATACTTGTTATGATTAATCTCCTCTCATAATTTAAACCTAGGGGTCTAGATGCCATTCTGATAAAGTTGCATGTCATTTCATCTAATGTTGTAACGTGCATGTCTTTGATCATAAGCAATATATGTTGTTTTAATATTACTAAATTTTATAGCATGTGACTAACAGCTCTCTGGATTGTAATGGTAACTATATTAAGTTCCAGAGAGAAACTCTTGAGGAATCCTTGAATAAAAGTCAAACCTTGATCTCTATATGTACCATGGGCATTTATCTGCATGTTTTGCAAATGGACTTCGTTGGTCGTTAAGAATCTATAGAGAACTCATACTACACAAAGGGAATTTAGGAGTGTTCCCCAAGATCTGTTCAAAGTGCTCCTGGTATCTAATCACATCTTTATATAGCTGAGGCATAACTTCTACCCCACTGGATTCTGCATATAAAAAAATTACATCCAATCAGCTTTCTGATTGCTTTCTGTACCTGATTGTGACACTTTACTGAACATAAAGCCCCAACTTTCTTCTTCATCGGAAGTTCTCCATTTGAGGTCATTCAGGTACAAAACAATAGCTTTATCTCAGTGTAAATTGAAATCCATTTGCCACATTTATAAAATACAATCTCCAACATGGATGCAGACCCAGCATGGTTGAACATTGGGATTCAGACTTACTAAAATAAAAAAATGAAGCCAAAAAGTGAAAAAAAATCAGTAGGTACCTGTTTACCATCTAAGCATATTTACATTTTAGACTTTTAGATGCCATTATACAAATGCTAGTTTCAATCTTCCAAAGTGTACTTTAATTACCATGAAATACTTATTATCTTTGTAGTCTGTTCGGATTTATTCAGGACTTATGGAATTATGTGAATATAGGAGTTATTAATTCAAATGAGAACCAGTCCTCAGGAAATGCAATCTGTCCACAAGCTTCCATTGATATTTTGTGGCCCATGGCACCAGCTATGGGGTTAGGGTCATGGTCATAGGGATATTCTAATTCTGTCCCGTTTAAAACTATGCAGGGGAAGACAACAGATGAACTGGTGATCATGGAAAACTTCAGAATGAGATCAGGAAGGCATTAAGGTCCATGTATAGGATTTTCAAGCAATGGCTGCAATAATCTATGTTTTTCTCTTTAAGATATTAATTATGGTACATAAGGACATGAATCATAATTGTATGTTTAACACATGAAAAGGCTATTTGATGAAATTATTTCTCTTTCAGCACACTGCCACAAATACTGTATGTAAGATTACTCATTCCATTATGGAATTTTGAAGGGTACTTCACAGTATCAAGAAGCAATCAGTCCAACAGGCTTGGAGAGTGGGCAAAGTTTCCACCATCTGCTACAGTTAACTAGAGCATGGAGGGATGTTCTGCTCAAAGAAACTTTGATAACTGTCTAACAGCATCGGCACTGGCTTAGCTGCCTTCTGACTCTAGTTTCTGCCATTTTTAATGTACTGTATCCCAGATTTGTTGCAAGAGCGCACGAGTCAAACCAAAAAATTCAGTCAATAACAATTTTACTGTGAATGATGATGAAAGGCTGTGCAGAGCTTCCAGACAACACCCATGAGCACTTTAAAATATTACTACTGAATCTTTAATACTGCCTGTATTTGTGGAATAGACAAACCAAGTGTTCTTTTATAGTTTCTCTAGCAACACTATGCATAATGCCCTACTTATTAATTGTAAGTTAAAATTGGCCTGGTTAGTATTAATCTCAACCCTATAGCAATAAGAGAGATCTGATATAAATATACCCTGATGCATTTGTGGTAAAGTAATGTGCAGAACTGAATACAAGCACAAATATGTTTTCAAACCACAAGCAAGAGAAAATCTGCAGATGCTAGAAATCCGAGCAACACACACAAAATGCTGAAAGAACTCAGCAGGCCAGGCAGTATCTACGGAAAAAAGTACAGTCGCCGTTTCAGGCCGAAACCCTGCACCTCAGTGAGACTCGCCATAGATCAGGAGACCGCTTTGCCGAGCATCTATGCCAGAACAAGCAGGATCTCCCAGTAGTCAACCATTTCAATTCGACTTCACATTCCCATTCTGATATGTCCATCCATGGCCTCCTCCACTGTCGTGATGACAGTCCTGACGAAGGGTTCCGGCCCGAAACGTCGACCAATCTTTTCCACGGATGCTGCCCGACCTGCTGAGTTCCTCCAGCACGTTGTGAGTGTTGCTTTGACCCCAGCATCTGCAGATTATTTTGTGTGATGAAGCTAAATATAGGTTTGTGGAACAACACCTTATATTCTGTTTGGGTATATAACATCTTGGTGGAACATATATTCCGTTTGGGTATATAACTCCATTTTCCATCCCTTTTTTCCCTCCCTATCTCACCTCATCTCACCAATCAACTTCCCAGCTCTTCACTTCATTCCACCCCACCCCAATCCAGGTTTCACCTATCACCTGGCATTTCTCTCTCCCATCCTCCCACCTTTTAAAACTACTCATCTTTTTTTTTTCTCCAGTCCTGCCGAAGGGTTTCGGTCCAAAACGTCAACTGTACTTTTTTCCATAGATGCTGCCTGGCCTGCTGAGTTCCTCCAGCAGTTTGTGCGTTTTGCTACAACAAATGTTTCATTACCCAGAGACACATTTTCTCCATCTTGCTGAATTTTTGAAAAAGTCTCCAAATATCCATGGCTTATACTTCAATGTCATTCTGTGTGTGCTGCTTTGTTGCCTCATGGATGTGTGCTTAGCCCACTGCTCTACTCTCTACACTCATGACTGTGTGGCTAAGGACAGTTCAAGTACCACCTACAAATTTGCTGATGGCACCACCATTATGGGTGGAATCTCAGTTCATGATGAAAAATTGTATAGAAGAGATCTCTCTGGTTGAATAGATCAGCTGGTTGAATGATGTTGGAACAACAACTTCTTACTCAACAACAGAAAGACCAAAAAATTGATTGTGGACCTCAGTAAGGGTCAGTTAGAAGAACACACACCAGTCCTCATTGAGGGGTCAGTGCTGGGAAGGATGAGCAGCTACAAGTTCCTGGGTGTCAACATCTCCAAGAATCTATCCTGGGCTCAGCACATTCATACAATCATGGAGAAGGCACACCAATGGCTTTACCTCATAGATTTTGTATATCATTGAAGACTTCTACAAATTACTAAAGATATACAGTGGAGAGCATTCTGACTGGTTGTATCACAGCTTGGTACAGAAACACCAATGCACAGGATTGCAAGAGGAGTATATCACGGGCAGAACCTCCCCCACCATCGTGGAGACCTTCAAGAGGCAGTACCTCAAGAGGCTGAATCCATCATTAAGGACCTTCAACATTTGGGACATGTCCTCATCTTGTTTCTACCATCAGGATGGAGGAAACAGCCTGAAGATCCACAACCAAGAATTAGGAAGAGCTTCTGCCCCTTCTACTCAGATTTCTAAATAGTCCATGAGCATTAATTAATTACTTCCTTTTTCTTACTTTTTTTTAATTGATAGTAATTTAAAGCTTTGCACTGTACTGCTGCCACAAAAATTACACGTGTCAGTGATAAGAAACCTGAATCTGATGCTGAAGTACAGGAAGCATTACATGATCACAAATACAAAAGATTCTGCAGATGCTGGAAATCCAAAGCAACACACACAAAATGCTGGAGGAACTCAGCACCTATAGAAATGAATAAACAGTCAACCTTTCAGACCGAGACCCTTCTTCAGGACTGAAAATGAAGGGGAAGATCCCAGAATAAAAAGATGCGGGGGTAGGGAAAGGTGGTGATAGGAGAAGCCAGGTGGGTAGATTACACAACATGACATCTTCCTGTTGTGGTAACCACAGAAAATTATGTGGTACCACTGAGCTAACAGAAAGGTGTTTTACAATGGTTGTAGCCAAAGTTTCCTCATTCAATCATCATGAGCAAAATCAGACAATGCAGTCATTCTTTAGTTGACTATCTTGCTAAATGCTAATTATCTGTCCTATTTCCATGGTGAATAAGTGTAACAGTATATCTGGGGAAAAATACCCATTGTAAAATGCTGTGAAATATTCTGAGAATGCCATGAGGGCTTTTTAAGTGCTTGCCTGAAGTGTTTTGAGCTCACTGATATCTGACTTAAATAATTACTGATAAATGATTCTGATTGATACTTAAGTTTTTGATTTGAAAATGAGTTGTTACTCATTACAAGGTTATTTTCCAGAGCCAGTGCTATGCTTTTATCAATCTAGCAGAAAATGGCTGAAATGGCTCCTTTCGGTTCTTAGAAAATGCAACTAAAGTACCTCGGTTAGAAAGATAGCCCACAGCCCAACTTATGCTCAAGTTTAGATCACAACTCTTGGACAAGTTATTTATTTCTTTCACTGGGTACAAGTGACAATTGTACCTCTTTAATTTTGTGCTTCTTTTAATGATTTAATAAAACTTATGCCTTATGATGAATTTACTGAAATTTACGTGCTCTAAATTCATCAGTTTTTGGACAAATGTTGAGCAATGCATTACATCACATAAAGCACCAAGCACTTGGAGTGTCACTCAAAAATTTGAAGAAATGGACAAAAGCATATCCCTGTGTAACAAAGGATTTGATCAATTTGTGATTGTTACTCAGTTCAGGATGTCGATTTACTGCAAATGCACCAGGGTACATTTATATCTGCCATAAATTTCATTTATATCTTCCAAACATTGACAATTGATTAAATGGTCAAATGAAATGTTTCATAGTACGGTTTATAGTAATCTTTATGTGAAAGATATTCTGCATTCATTTAATGCAAACCTTAACTTTTTTAAAGAAGGGATCCTTATGCTCCACAACCGCTGGACTAAGTGTGTAAATGTAGGAAAAGTAAATG
This sequence comes from Mobula birostris, assembly GCF_030028105.1. Lineage (NCBI taxonomy): Eukaryota > Metazoa > Chordata > Chondrichthyes > Myliobatiformes > Myliobatidae > Mobula > Mobula birostris. The sequence goes on from NC_092389.1 coordinate 19,591,913, forward strand.
TGCTAGGTTTTCTGAAATTGACTCCTTCTGCCCTAGGCCACGAACTTATCAATCACCCCTTGTATGAATCAACATTGGTAAGAATCATGACGAGCACACATAAAGAAAATGTGTTCTTTTAAGTGTTAAGAACGTAATAGTGTAGATGTTTGAAAGTGGCAATGTGGCCATACTGATAATAAGAACACAATCAAAATTAAGCACATGAAATGGATATTTTCTCTAAGGGAAATATTTAAAAACAACTAACTTCTTCAAGAAAAGAATAAATAAAATCTGCAAATCTGCAAATGAAAAGGCTTTTTTGTTAAGGCTAAGCATGAGGAATACGTGCATAATGGCTCAGACAGATAAAGATAAAGAACCGTTAAGTTATCAGCAGAAATAATACATATACTGTCATATTTTTTACTACATAACCCAAAATCATGCATTCATAATGAGATCAGCAGCATAGTTTACCAATTTAAATAGAAAGTGCTTTTGGTCAGTTAATTGACAATAATTACATTAATATATTAAAACGTGAATATGTCCATTTATGAATTGATCACAATAATCAATTGTTGATGGGTTTATTATTGTCACGTGTACTGAGATACAGTAAAAAATTGGTCTTTCGTACATTCACTCGGATGAAATTATTGCAACAGTGCATTAAGGTAGGACAAGGTAAAACAGTAACACAATGCAGAATAGAGTATTACAATTACAGAGAAAGTGCAGCACAGGTAGGCAATAAGGTACAAGATTATAAAGAGATAGATTATGAGGTCAAGAATCCATCTTGTTGAAATAAGGATCCATTCAATAGATCAATAGTGGGATAGAAGCTGTCCTTGAGCTTGGTGGTATATGCTTTCAGGATTCCACGTAGGGGAGATGGGGAAAACACATGTTCACACAACTATATTTATTTAAAGTGGTTTCACAAAATCTAATATTAGAAATGATAGACAACAATAAAATATTATCAGATAAGGGTTAGGAAGTCTGTCTGATGTAGTCTGATGAAAGATCTTGAGCCAATACATCAACTGTATATTTTGCTCTATTTTTGCTTCCTGACCTGTTGAGTTCCTCCAGCACTTTGCGTGTGTTGCTCATGATTTCTAGCATCTGCAGAATCTCTTATGTTTAGAAAATGAACTTTCAATTGGAAGATTAAGTAATAAATTGGGGTAGGAGGAACTACAAAAGCTTTAAATAGAGCATTAAAATATCAGAGAACAGAAATAAATTAAGTAAGAATTAAGAAATTATTCCAAAAACCAAGGATTTAAGAGTGAACATCAAATAAAAACATTGGACATTACAAACTAAAATTTAAGAAAACATTAGACCTTGATGTTATGATTAGAAATCTTAGTCAGTATAGGCTGGGGATGGAACTGTTTAATATGCTCAGATTGATATGTTGACACATTTGGCAACATTCCTAATATATGATTATTCAGGTTAATGAACAGAAATATTTTTGAGCAACACACACAAAATGTTGGAGGAACTCAGCAGGTCAGGCAACATCTATGGAAAGGAGTATAGTCAACATTTCAGGCCAAGAACCTTCATCAGATCTCAATTTTTTTTGAGCTGGAAGGAAGGGAAAATATATTTAATGAAATAGGACAATTTCTCTAAGGGGCGCTTTTGGTAGGACACATACAATGGAGCTGGGCCAGTTTCGGAGATGACTTCCTTGTGAAACTCATTGGAGTCAAGCAATTTAAAGAGATAAAGATTAAAGATTAGCTTTATTTGTTACATGAACATTGAAGCATCGAAACATACAGTGAAATGCGTCTTTTGCATCAATGACCAACAGGGTCATAGGATGTGCTGGGGGCAGCCCACTGGTGTTGCCATCCTTCCAAGACTAATATAGCATGGCCATAGCATAACTTAGTAACCACAAGCCATACATCTTTGGAATGTGGAAGGAAACCAGAGCTGCTGGAGGAAACCTATGCAGTCACAGGCAGAACATGCAAACTCCTTAAACTCCAATCTTGAAGGTGGAGGTATAAAGCACTACGGTAATCATTACACTGCCATCCTACAATCTATAAGCATACACAATCCATATTTCAAAAATGGCACTGCACAGGATCCAATATCAGTTATTTCCTATGTGTCCTCATTCCTGTTTTGGAAAGAGTATGATTGTTGACAAAAATTCAACAATCTCAACAAATTCAGTTATTTACATAACTGGCTTGGGGACTGTGAAATTATATATGCACTAATAATTTTTAGTTCCTAAAGCCACTGCTATAAATTCACCATTTCCATTAAAAATGTACTTGAAAATTTGTGATATTGCACACAGTAAATTGTCCTTGTTTTCAAATAGCGACAATAAAAATTGCACAATACCAGCAGCCTTCATACAGTCAATCAGATTTGTGACTACTTGAATTGGACCATAACCTGAACCAACCAAAAATAATCTTTGCAAAGACTGGAACAGATGACATCCTCATTGTAACATCTTATCTTTCCCAGTTTACTTAAAAATTTTTTAATAATATGGTTTGATTGATTATAAACTGATTTTTGTAACGATGCATTTCTTAGATATTACTGATCTGTAATAATAGGTGACATGTTGCGATAAACAAAGGAATTTTTGGAATGGAATATTACCTCCCAAGCTATCTTATTTAAAAACATAACTTGCACACTATATGCTATCAATTTCTACGATTGTAGATCTCAATCCAGACATTCCTCTAATCTTCACATTTACAGGCTTGGTGAACTTTTGTTAACCTCTATTTGTAATCAAAATAAAAATAATAAAAATGTAATAATTTGACAAACTTTCATTGCACAGATGTTGTTTGACCCAGTGAGTTCCTCCAGCAGATTGATTTTTGTTCCATATTCCAACATCTGCAGTCTCTTGTGGCTCCGAAGTGTAGCAATTGACAGCTTGACAATTAATTGATAGCGATGTACTATTTTCTACTGCGGTCACCAAAGCCTATGCTAAAGGCATATCCAGCTGCATACCACACACTGTTCTCACTTACAATTGCTGCAGTTAACCACACTTCTTAAAGTCATAGAACTGTGGCTCCAAACCAGAGCGAGCAGAAATGCAAATACAAAGCTACCACCCTTTCCAGTTATTGCAAGGTTTTTTTCTATGATTTCTTGTAACAGGAGCAAAATGTGATTTAATATATGAAGGCTGCGATTGTACTATGGAATTCTTATCTCTACTGTTCTTTCACAAGGGCGATTTAATGTATAGAACACCAGATCTTTTCAAATACTGTCCTATTATCCCATCAAAACTCTTTAATCAGAAAAGACTGTATCAAGGGGCTGGATACATTACTATTAAGATTAAAAAGCCTACTTCATTTGCTTCAGTAATTAACAATGAAGGGGAAAACATTTCTGGCGTTCAGTGTCCATTATCCTGAATCTGAGTTAGGATGATTACTCTGATGATAAATTAATCAGTTACTTTGTAGATGTATTTTGTTAATTTAAAAGAGTAATCAAATATGTAAGTTGTTTGATTCATTTTTAATTGTTACATAATTTTCTTCAATTTTAATTTGGCCTTGTTACATGTAGGATAATAATACTTAGCTCATCTTCCCTGAGTATGATAATCATTGGAGCAGATATTCTTCTTGTCTTCTAGTGAAAAATGGGTGGAATGTCTTCATTTCTGACCAAGATAATCCTAGTCAATATTTCGTCCATGTGTGTCTGTCATAGTGGTTGTCATTTACTGTCGCTGCTGCATGTAAATTTCTACCTTTTCATTAAGTCGTGCCTTAAAACCTGTTGTGCCCACTGACCAGCAGTCTATCAGCCCCCAAGTAAACTATAAGACAAGCCATGCAAAATGGAAAGGGCAACCCTTTGGCATAGAATACAACTCGTCACCAAATCCTAATGTAGTGTCAGGGGACTCATCCAGTATGGAATTCACGGCAGAAAGATATAAACCAGAGTCAAGAAAGCAACACAATTTTCAGAGAGAACCTTGAAAACCCAAATTTTGGAATATCTTGCCAAAGAATGGAGAATAAATCTGTTTCAAATTCAGTCCAGAAAACCAGAGAAAGGCCACTTAGATGCAGGATATCCTCTGATTTTGCTTAAAACATTTATTAAAATTAATTTCTATTCTCTTTTGGTAGGGATGTGTATGGCAATATTAATATAAAATGGAAACACTACAATTGAGTAAGCTGTATCTATTAGACATGAAACTTTTAAAGATATATATTCCCAGCATACGTTTTAAATATCTTCTCATGGGCTGCACAATGTTTCTAATGGATTAACACCACCATAGATGTAATTCAGATAAATTTCCTCTAACCTTGGTCCTGCTTATACAAGACACAGAGCAGGATATCTTTCTTTAAGAAATCCATGGCAAAGAGTAGTACATCATGGAAACTGGCCTACCAGCCAAACCGCTCCAACCAAAATGTCCAACTAAAGACTGTGTGCATTCACTTTGTCTATGGCCCAAATTTATGAAATGTATTTAAATGCATTTAAATTTTAGATGCTGAGATAGCACCATACTTGAGTTGAGAAAATGTTGTATATTAATTTTGAAAAGACCATAGGTGACGATGAGAAACCCAAGAACTAGTGGTCAGATCACATCACGCTTTGGTTACAAAATCCTGTAAACTGCACTCAATCTGCATTGCAGAGGGAGAAAAAGGTTTCCTCCGTCATGAGGATTTTTGGTGATCTCATTGCACCCTTGGAGCTTAGAACAGGAAATTCATGGGTGATGGGGGACCTGGGGCCCAAGAGGAGCAAGGGGAGAAAATTCAGCACGCTGATGATGAAACATTAGTCATTATGAGAACATAAATTTAAATCACTCTCTATGCACAGTGGAAAAATACACCAATGTCATCTAGTTAATTTAAGCTTGAATTTCACATATAGATATAATAGTCTGAGTGACACTCAGTATGTTCTTCTATATCAAGAATAATAATATTACTATTTAGAAAAGTCTGTGGTGTTCCTCCATCTAATCTGCTCCTACTCTGCTGCAGAAACATAGAAAACCTACAGCACAATACAGGCCCTTCGGCCCACAAAGCTGTGCCAAACATGTCCTTACCTTAGAAATACCTAGGCTTACCCATAGCCCTCTATTTTTCTAAGCTCCATGTATCCATCCAGGAGTCTCTTAAAAAACCCTATCGTTTCCATCTCCACCACCGCCAATGGCAGCCCATTCCTCACACTCACCACTCCCTGTAAAAAACTTACCCCTGACATCTCCTCTGTACCTACTTCCAAGCACTTTAAAACTATGCCCTCTCGTGCTAGCCATTTCAGCCCTGAAAAAAAGCCTCTGACTATCCAGATGATCAATGCCTCTCATTATCTTGTACACCCCTATCAGGTCACCTCTCATCCTCCGTCGCTCCAAGGAGAAAAGGTCAACTTCACTCAATCTATAAGGCATGCTCCCCAATCCAGGCAACATCCTTGTAGTTCTCCTCTGCACCCTTTCTATGGTTTCCGCAGCCTTCCTGTAGTGAGGCGAATAGAATTGAACACAATACTCCAAGTGCGTCTGACCAGGGTCCTATACAGCTGCAACATTACCTCTCAGCTCTTAAACTCAATCCTACAATTGATGAAGGCCAATGCACTGTATGCCTTCTTAACCACAGAGTCAACCTGCTTGGCAGCTTTTAGTGTTCTATGGACTCAGACCCCAAGATCCCTCTGATCCTCCACACTGCCAAGAATCTTACCATTAATGCTATATTCTGCCATCATATTTGACCTACCAAAATAAACCACCTCACACTTATCTGGGTTGAACTCCATCTGTCACTTTTCAGCCCAGTTTTGCATCCTATCAATGTCCCGCGGTAACCTCTGACAGCCCTCCATACTATCCACAACATCCCAACCTTTGTGTCATCAGCAAACTTACTAACCCATTCCACCACTTCCTCATCCAGGTCCTTTATAAAAATCACAAACAAAGAGTAGGGGTCCCAGAACAGATCCCTGAGGCACACCACTGGTCACTGGCCTCCATGCAGAATATGACCCATCTACAACCACTCTTTGCCTTCTGTGGGCAAACCAGTTCTGGATCCACAAAGCAATGTCCCCTTGGATCCCATACCTCCTTACTTCCTCAATAAGTCTTGCATGTACTTTACCAAATGCCTTGCTAAAATCCATATACACTACGTCAACAGCTCTACCTTCATCAATGTGTTTAGTCACATCCTCACAAAATTCAATTAGGCTTGTAAGGCACGACCTGCCTTTGACAAAGCCATGCTGACTATTCCTAATCGTATTATGCCTCTCCAAATGTTGATAAGTCCTGCATCTCATGATCTTCTCCATCAACTTACCAACCACTGAAGTAAGACTCACCGGTCTATAATTTCCTGGGCTATCCTTACTCCCTTTCTTGAATAAAGGAACAACATCCGCAACCCTCCAATCCTCTGGAACCTCTCCCGTCCCCATCGATGATGCAAAAATCATCGCCAGAGGCTCAGCAATCTCCTCCCTCACCTCCCACAGTAGCCTGGGGTACATCCCGTCTGGTCGCAGTGACTTATCCAACTTGATGCTTTCCAAAAGCTCCTGCACATCCTCTTTCTTAATATCTACATGCTCAAGCTTTTCAGTCTGCTGCAAGTCATCTCTATGATCACCAAGATCCTTTTCCGTAGTGAATATGAAGCAAAGTATTCATTAAGTACCTCTGCTATCTCCTCCAGTTCCATACACACTTTTCCACTGTCACACTTGATTGGTCCTATTCTCTCACATCCTATCCTCTTGCTCTTCACATTCTTGTAGAATGCCTTGGGGCTTTCCTTAATCCTGTCCACCAAGGCCTTCTCATGGCCCCTTCTGGCTCTCCTAATTTCATTCTTATGCTCCTTCCTGCTAGCCTTATAATCTTCTAGATCTCTATCATTATCTAGTTTTTTGAACCTTTCGTAAGCTCTTCTTCTCTTCTTGACTAGATTTACAACAGCCTTTGTACACCATGATTTCTGTAACCTACCATCCTTTCCCTGTCTCATTGGAACATACCTACGCAGAACCCCACGCAAATATCTCCTGAACATTTGCTGCATTTCTTCCGTACGTTTCCTTGAGAACATCTGTTTCCAATTTATGCTTCCAAGTTCCTGCCTGATGGCTTCATATTTCCCCTTACTCCAATTAAGCATTTCCCTAACTTGTCTGTTGCTATCCCTCTCCAATGCTATGGTAAAGGAGATAGAATTGTGATCATTATCTCCAAAATGCTCTCCCACTGAGAGACCTGACCCTGACCAGGTTCATTTCCTAATACCAGATCAAGTACAGCCTTTCCTCTTGTAGGTTTATCTACATATTGTGTCGAGAAACCTTCCTGAACACACCTAACAAACTCCACTCCATCTAAACCCCTCACTCTAGGGAGATGCCAATCAATATTTGGGAAATTAAAATCTCCCACCACAACAACCCTGTTATTATTACTCCTTTCCAGAATCTGCCTCCCTATCTGCTCTTCGATATCCCTGTTACTATTGGGTGTTCTATAAAAAACACCCAGTAGAGTTATTGACCCCTTCCTGTTCCTAACTTCCACCCACAGAGACTCAGTAGACAACCCCTCCATGACCTCCTCCTTTTCTGCAGCTGTGACACTATCCCTGAGCAACATTGCCATGCCCCCACCTCTCTTCCCTCCTTCCCTGCCCGTTCTGAAACACCTAAAGCCAGGCACTTGAAGTAGCCATTCCTGCCCCTGCACCATCCAAGTCTCTGAAATGGCTACAACATTATAGCTCCAAGTGCTGATCCACACTCTATGCTCATCCACTTTGTTCATAATACTCCTTGCATTAAAATAGACACATCTCAAACCATCGATCTGAACGCGTCCCTCTCTATCACCTGCCTATGCTCCCTTTCGCCCTGTCTCCAAGCTTTCTCTATTTGTGAGCCAAGCTCCCTTTTCCTCTGTCACTTCAGTTCTGTTCCCACCCCCCAGCAATCCCAGTTTAAACTCTCCCCAATAACCTGAGCAAACATCCCCGCCAGGATATTGGTCCCCCTGGGATTCAAGTCCTTTTTCTACAGGTCATTCTGATGGAATGAAGGGATAGGTAAATAGGGGGAAAAACAGAGGACAATGATTAACTTATAATCAATCACATTGTAAGCACCTTAGCTTACTGCTTTGGACAAGTTTGCGCAGTCAAAAAGAAGTTTCACTCTGCAACCGGTGACATACTAGTCATTGTTCTCTAAAGATAGACAAAGACTCAAATAAGGAACCATCTGATCTTGCAGAAGCAGCTCAAGATACAGCTAAATATGAAGAGTATAGTGTAGGGGCTAGAATGTTCTGGAGAAAAGGGGAAGGGTCCGAATGAGGAACTGATGGGATAGCTTTGGCTTAAAATAATTATAACTAACTGACCAATGATTATTTTACATCTAATTGTATCTTTGCATGTGATTGAAATGATTCTAACATTACCTAAACTTGTAATCGTAAGATTTCCTGCTACCTGATCAATGTTATAAATTGTGGAGAACTGTGCAATTCGGGGGCAGTCTCCGGACTAGCTCCTTTGTGAGATCAGTCTGCAACTTCCCCCATAGCATGCTATGAGTAGAGAATAAAGGTTTGAAACAAATTACGTATGTCAGTGTATTTGTGGTACAATTGCTATTGCATCGGGTCCGATCGAGTAAAGACAATTCCTGCCCCAAAAGAGTTCCCAATGATCCAGAAATCTGAATCCCTGCCCCGTGCTCCAATCCCTCAGCCACGCATTCATCCTCCATCTCATTCTATTCCTATACTGACTGTCCTGTGGCACAAGCAGTAATCCCAAGATTACTACCTGTGAGGTCCTGCTTCTCATCTTCCTTCCTAACTCCCTGTGCTTTGTTTTCCTCCCTTTTCCTACCTATATCGTTGGTACCAATATGTTCCACAACCTCTGGCTGTTCTCCTTCCCACTTCAAGATATCGTGGACGCGATTAGAAACATCCTGGACCCTGGCACCTGGGAGGCAAACTACCATCCACGTTTCTTTCCTGCGCCCACAGAATCGCCTCTCTGACTCCTTAACTATAGAGTCCCCTATCACTGCTGCCATCTTCTTCCTTTTCCTACCCTTCTGAGCCACAGGGCCCGACTCTGTGCCAGAGGCATGACCACTGTTGCTTCCCCCAGGTAGGCCGTCTCCCCTAACAGTACTCAAACAGGAGTACTTATTGTTAAGAGGAACAGCCACAGGGATACTCTCTAGCACCTGCTTCTTGTCCTTCTCTCTCCTGACTGTTATCTACTTATCTGTCTCCCCAGTTCCCGGAGTGACTACCAGCCTATAGCTCCTCTCTATCACCTCTTCACTCTCCCTGACCAGATGAAGGTCATCGAGCTCTATCTCCAGTTCCCTGAGGCAGTCCCTAAAGAGCTGCAGCTCGACGCACCTGCTGCAGATGTGGCCGTCCGGGAGGCTGGGAGTCTTCAGGACCTCCCACAACTGACACCGAGCACAGAAAACTGGCCTCACACACATTCTTTCTGTCTGTATTCTAATCAGATAACCCACCTCGCTTCGACCCTTTATCGCTGAAGCCCCATGGAGCCATAGCCTTCCTTCTCTGTCTCCCTCTACTCTATCGGCCGCTCTGTAAAGCTGTCTTCTTTTTAAACTCTTCCCTCTGTTCTCACTGGCCGACCTCCGTGCACTTGCGCAGTCGTGCCCCTTCAAACTGCTGAAGAAATAACCGTCACCTTTTCAACTCTGCCCGCTTTAAAACTCTTCCCACTGTTCTCACCGGCTGACCTGTATTTTAAGGCTTCACTTCTTCAAACAGTTAATTATTTCTCAAAGATAACATAAACTATTCTAACATCAACCTGAGAATCATAGTTTTTTTTCCGAAGTTTGCTTCAAATTATTTTCATTTCAAAAACTTCTTGTGAGAGATTGTAGTAATTTCTCATTAGTCATATTGCCCATAGATCCTGTTAGACAACTTTTGACCTCTGCAGCAGAACTAAATAAAACCTATTTTCTTTTAATCCTCTTAATGAGTAACTCCACATCCTGATAGCCTTATGTAGAAGGAAAGGTATCCTTGGTCTCTTGACCGTGTTTATTCTTCATTCAACATATTCAAATATAAACTAACTGGCCATTATCACTTTGCTGTTTTTTGGTGAAAAATCACTTATCTCTATTTCCCTCCTCACAGATGCAGCCTGCCATGTTGAGTATCCTCTGCATTTTATGTCCTTATATCACTTTGCTGTTTGGGCGATCCTGTAGTGAATAAGTTAGCCGCCATGTCCTGTGACTACATTTCTCAAGTACCTCACTGGTTCTAAAGCAGTTTGAGATTTTGTTAGGCAACACTTCCTATACTTCTCTAACTAAACAATATCACTTGGTTTCCCTTACAGCACCTAGCGGGAAAATTCCACTTTCTGCTAAAGTCAAAGCACTTCAAATTCTGTTCTGGCTCAGTATTCCAAAAGAGAATGCAATCATCAAATCCTTCAGATTTAGGAGTTGCAAGTACCTTGAATGAAGCCAGCATAACTGTTCAGAAAATATGTTCCTCCCTATAATAAGCAATGCTAAAATTAAGTTCTCTTTTAACACTTCTTCCATTCTGACCTCTTGAACAGGACAGAATAGTTTAATTATCTCATCAATGACAGACATGCCTTTAGGTCATCCTAAGTCCCTCAATTCTGAATGTCCCCTCCTAAATCTCTCTACGTAGTTGTGTCTCTCTCTTAAGCCATTTAATAACAACTACCTCTTTGCCATTGATTTTATGTGTCTGTCCAAATGTACCTTCGTGCCAAATTTTATTTTATGCATATTTTATGCATTTAGCGATACAGCGTGGTGTAGGCCTACCGGGCCATCATGTCGTGCTATTCCAGCAACCCCAATTAATCCTAACCTAATCACAGGACAATGTACAATGACCAATTAACTTACTCGAGCTGACCGGTGGTATAGTGGCATCAGCGCCAGACTTGGAGGCGAGTGGTCCCGGGTTCGAATCTGCTGCTGGCTCGAGCCAGCAACTCAGCCTCATAAAAAACAGACAAAATGATAAAGAAATGGCGAGACTGCCACCTGATGCGCCACAAGGCGTGGAGAGGAATAACGTAACAATTAACCTACTCAGTATATCTTGGAATGTGGGAGGAAACTGGAGCACCCGGGAAAACCACGGGGAGGACGTACAGAGACTCCTTACAGAACGGCGCCGGAATTGAACTCCAAACTCCGGAATGCCCCGAGCTGTAATAGCATCGTTTGATAACATCCCTGAGAAGTGGTTTGGAATATTTTCTGGATATTAAGTTTGTGAATAAAATATAGATAATGTGTACTATTTTAGAAGCTTAGCCCTACATAAAGCACGACTGAAGGCAATTCCATCATAATGACAGATTCAAAGTATTATGGAGATAATCAAAATTTTTGTTGAAACATCTTTTATAAGTAAGCATTTCAAAAAAACAATGAATCAATCAATACAAATGGCATCAAGAGTTTAAACTATACACTTCGTGTAACTCCTTGAGTGGCAGCAACACGTTCCTTTTAATCTCTTCTTTGAGTTTTGCATCATACCTTAAGAACCAAAATCAATTCGTAGCCTTCACAATTTTAGTAAACGCAATACTTGTTATGATTAATCTCCTCTCATAATTTAAACCTAGGGGTCTAGATGCCATTCTGATAAAGTTGCATGTCATTTCATCTAATGTTGTAACGTGCATGTCTTTGATCATAAGCAATATATGTTGTTTTAATATTACTAAATTTTATAGCATGTGACTAACAGCTCTCTGGATTGTAATGGTAACTATATTAAGTTCCAGAGAGAAACTCTTGAGGAATCCTTGAATAAAAGTCAAACCTTGATCTCTATATGTACCATGGGCATTTATCTGCATGTTTTGCAAATGGACTTCGTTGGTCGTTAAGAATCTATAGAGAACTCATACTACACAAAGGGAATTTAGGAGTGTTCCCCAAGATCTGTTCAAAGTGCTCCTGGTATCTAATCACATCTTTATATAGCTGAGGCATAACTTCTACCCCACTGGATTCTGCATATAAAAAAATTACATCCAATCAGCTTTCTGATTGCTTTCTGTACCTGATTGTGACACTTTACTGAACATAAAGCCCCAACTTTCTTCTTCATCGGAAGTTCTCCATTTGAGGTCATTCAGGTACAAAACAATAGCTTTATCTCAGTGTAAATTGAAATCCATTTGCCACATTTATAAAATACAATCTCCAACATGGATGCAGACCCAGCATGGTTGAACATTGGGATTCAGACTTACTAAAATAAAAAAATGAAGCCAAAAAGTGAAAAAAAATCAGTAGGTACCTGTTTACCATCTAAGCATATTTACATTTTAGACTTTTAGATGCCATTATACAAATGCTAGTTTCAATCTTCCAAAGTGTACTTTAATTACCATGAAATACTTATTATCTTTGTAGTCTGTTCGGATTTATTCAGGACTTATGGAATTATGTGAATATAGGAGTTATTAATTCAAATGAGAACCAGTCCTCAGGAAATGCAATCTGTCCACAAGCTTCCATTGATATTTTGTGGCCCATGGCACCAGCTATGGGGTTAGGGTCATGGTCATAGGGATATTCTAATTCTGTCCCGTTTAAAACTATGCAGGGGAAGACAACAGATGAACTGGTGATCATGGAAAACTTCAGAATGAGATCAGGAAGGCATTAAGGTCCATGTATAGGATTTTCAAGCAATGGCTGCAATAATCTATGTTTTTCTCTTTAAGATATTAATTATGGTACATAAGGACATGAATCATAATTGTATGTTTAACACATGAAAAGGCTATTTGATGAAATTATTTCTCTTTCAGCACACTGCCACAAATACTGTATGTAAGATTACTCATTCCATTATGGAATTTTGAAGGGTACTTCACAGTATCAAGAAGCAATCAGTCCAACAGGCTTGGAGAGTGGGCAAAGTTTCCACCATCTGCTACAGTTAACTAGAGCATGGAGGGATGTTCTGCTCAAAGAAACTTTGATAACTGTCTAACAGCATCGGCACTGGCTTAGCTGCCTTCTGACTCTAGTTTCTGCCATTTTTAATGTACTGTATCCCAGATTTGTTGCAAGAGCGCACGAGTCAAACCAAAAAATTCAGTCAATAACAATTTTACTGTGAATGATGATGAAAGGCTGTGCAGAGCTTCCAGACAACACCCATGAGCACTTTAAAATATTACTACTGAATCTTTAATACTGCCTGTATTTGTGGAATAGACAAACCAAGTGTTCTTTTATAGTTTCTCTAGCAACACTATGCATAATGCCCTACTTATTAATTGTAAGTTAAAATTGGCCTGGTTAGTATTAATCTCAACCCTATAGCAATAAGAGAGATCTGATATAAATATACCCTGATGCATTTGTGGTAAAGTAATGTGCAGAACTGAATACAAGCACAAATATGTTTTCAAACCACAAGCAAGAGAAAATCTGCAGATGCTAGAAATCCGAGCAACACACACAAAATGCTGAAAGAACTCAGCAGGCCAGGCAGTATCTACGGAAAAAAGTACAGTCGCCGTTTCAGGCCGAAACCCTGCACCTCAGTGAGACTCGCCATAGATCAGGAGACCGCTTTGCCGAGCATCTATGCCAGAACAAGCAGGATCTCCCAGTAGTCAACCATTTCAATTCGACTTCACATTCCCATTCTGATATGTCCATCCATGGCCTCCTCCACTGTCGTGATGACAGTCCTGACGAAGGGTTCCGGCCCGAAACGTCGACCAATCTTTTCCACGGATGCTGCCCGACCTGCTGAGTTCCTCCAGCACGTTGTGAGTGTTGCTTTGACCCCAGCATCTGCAGATTATTTTGTGTGATGAAGCTAAATATAGGTTTGTGGAACAACACCTTATATTCTGTTTGGGTATATAACATCTTGGTGGAACATATATTCCGTTTGGGTATATAACTCCATTTTCCATCCCTTTTTTCCCTCCCTATCTCACCTCATCTCACCAATCAACTTCCCAGCTCTTCACTTCATTCCACCCCACCCCAATCCAGGTTTCACCTATCACCTGGCATTTCTCTCTCCCATCCTCCCACCTTTTAAAACTACTCATCTTTTTTTTTTCTCCAGTCCTGCCGAAGGGTTTCGGTCCAAAACGTCAACTGTACTTTTTTCCATAGATGCTGCCTGGCCTGCTGAGTTCCTCCAGCAGTTTGTGCGTTTTGCTACAACAAATGTTTCATTACCCAGAGACACATTTTCTCCATCTTGCTGAATTTTTGAAAAAGTCTCCAAATATCCATGGCTTATACTTCAATGTCATTCTGTGTGTGCTGCTTTGTTGCCTCATGGATGTGTGCTTAGCCCACTGCTCTACTCTCTACACTCATGACTGTGTGGCTAAGGACAGTTCAAGTACCACCTACAAATTTGCTGATGGCACCACCATTATGGGTGGAATCTCAGTTCATGATGAAAAATTGTATAGAAGAGATCTCTCTGGTTGAATAGATCAGCTGGTTGAATGATGTTGGAACAACAACTTCTTACTCAACAACAGAAAGACCAAAAAATTGATTGTGGACCTCAGTAAGGGTCAGTTAGAAGAACACACACCAGTCCTCATTGAGGGGTCAGTGCTGGGAAGGATGAGCAGCTACAAGTTCCTGGGTGTCAACATCTCCAAGAATCTATCCTGGGCTCAGCACATTCATACAATCATGGAGAAGGCACACCAATGGCTTTACCTCATAGATTTTGTATATCATTGAAGACTTCTACAAATTACTAAAGATATACAGTGGAGAGCATTCTGACTGGTTGTATCACAGCTTGGTACAGAAACACCAATGCACAGGATTGCAAGAGGAGTATATCACGGGCAGAACCTCCCCCACCATCGTGGAGACCTTCAAGAGGCAGTACCTCAAGAGGCTGAATCCATCATTAAGGACCTTCAACATTTGGGACATGTCCTCATCTTGTTTCTACCATCAGGATGGAGGAAACAGCCTGAAGATCCACAACCAAGAATTAGGAAGTGCTTCTGCCCCTTCTACTCAGATTTCTAAATAGTCCATGAGCATTAATTAATTACTTCCTTTTTCTTACTTTTTTTTAATTGATAGTAATTTAAAGCTTTGCACTGTACTGCTGCCACAAAAATTACACGTGTCAGTGATAAGAAACCTGAATCTGATGCTGAAGTACAGGAAGCATTACATGATCACAAATACAAAAGATTCTGCAGATGCTGGAAATCCAAAGCAACACACACAAAATGCTGGAGGAACTCAGCACCTATAGAAATGAATAAACAGTCAACCTTTCAGACCGAGACCCTTCTTCAGGACTGAAAATGAAGGGGAAGATCCCAGAATAAAAAGATGCGGGGGTAGGGAAAGGTGGTGATAGGAGAAGCCAGGTGGGTAGATTACACAACATGACATCTTCCTGTTGTGGTAACCACAGAAAATTATGTGGTACCACTGAGCTAACAGAAAGGTGTTTTACAATGGTTGTAGCCAAAGTTTCCTCATTCAATCATCATGAGCAAAATCAGACAATGCAGTCATTCTTTAGTTGACTATCTTGCTAAATGCTAATTATCTGTCCTATTTCCATGGTGAATAAGTGTAACAGTATATCTGGGGAAAAATACCCATTGTAAAATGCTGTGAAATATTCTGAGAATGCCATGAGGGCTTTTTAAGTGCTTGCCTGAAGTGTTTTGAGCTCACTGATATCTGACTTAAATAATTACTGATAAATGATTCTGATTGATACTTAAGTTTTTGATTTGAAAATGAGTTGTTACTCATTACAAGGTTATTTTCCAGAGCCAGTGCTATGCTTTTATCAATCTAGCAGAAAATGGCTGAAATGGCTCCTTTCGGTTCTTAGAAAATGCAACTAAAGTACCTCGGTTAGAAAGATAGCCCACAGCCCAACTTATGCTCAAGTTTAGATCACAACTCTTGGACAAGTTATTTATTTCTTTCACTGGGTACAAGTGACAATTGTACCTCTTTAATTTTGTGCTTCTTTTAATGATTTAATAAAACTTATGCCTTATGATGAATTTACTGAAATTTACGTGCTCTAAATTCATCAGTTTTTGGACAAATGTTGAGCAATGCATTACATCACATAAAGCACCAAGCACTTGGAGTGTCACTCAAAAATTTGAAGAAATGGACAAAAGCATATCCCTGTGTAACAAAGGATTTGATCAATTTGTGATTGTTACTCAGTTCAGGATGTCGATTTACTGCAAATGCACCAGGGTACATTTATATCTGCCATAAATTTCATTTATATCTTCCAAACATTGACAATTGATTAAATGGTCAAATGAAATGTTTCATAGTACGGTTTATAGTAATCTTTATGTGAAAGATATTCTGCATTCATTTAATGCAAACCTTAACTTTTTTAAAGAAGGGATCCTTATGCTCCACAACCGCTGGACTAAGTGTGTAGATGTAGGAAAAGTAAATGTGCTAGGTTTTCTGAAATTGACTCCTTCTGCCCTAGGCCACGAACTTATCAATCACCCCTTGTATGAATCAACATTGGTAAGAATCATGACGAGCACACATAAAGAAAATGTGTTCTTTTAAGTGTTAAGAACGTAATAGTGTAGATGTTTGAAAGTGGCAATGTGGCCATACTGATAATAAGAACACAATCAAAATTAAGCACATGAAATGGATATTTTCTCTAAGGGAAATATTTAAAAACAACTAACTTCTTCAAGAAAAGAATAAATAAAATCTGCAAATCTGCAAATGAAAAGGCTTTTTTGTTAAGGCTAAGCATGAGGAATACGTGCATAATGGCTCAGACAGATAAAGATAAAGAACCGTTAAGTTATCAGCAGAAATAATACATATACTGTCATATTTTTTACTACATAACCCAAAATCATGCATTCATAATGAGATCAGCAGCATAGTTTACCAATTTAAATAGAAAGTGCTTTTGGTCAGTTAATTGACAATAATTACATTAATATATTAAAACGTGAATATGTCCATTTATGAATTGATCACAATAATCAATTGTTGATGGGTTTATTATTGTCACGTGTACTGAGATACAGTAAAAAATTGGTCTTTCGTACATTCACTCGGATGAAATTATTGCAACAGTGCATTAAGGTAGGACAAGGTAAAACAGTAACACAATGCAGAATAGAGTATTACAATTACAGAGAAAGTGCAGCACAGGTAGGCAATAAGGTACAAGATTATAAAGAGATAGATTATGAGGTCAAGAATCCATCTTGTTGAAATAAGGATCCATTCAATAGATCAATAGTGGGATAGAAGCTGTCCTTGAGCTTGGTGGTATATGCTTTCAGGATTCCACGTAGGGGAGATGGGGAAAACACATGTTCACACAACTATATTTATTTAAAGTGGTTTCACAAAATCTAATATTAGAAATGATAGACAACAATAAAATATTATCAGATAAGGGTTAGGAAGTCTGTCTGATGTAGTCTGATGAAAGATCTTGAGCCAATACATCAACTGTATATTTTGCTCTATTTTTGCTTCCTGACCTGTTGAGTTCCTCCAGCACTTTGCGTGTGTTGCTCATGATTTCTAGCATCTGCAGAATCTCTTATGTTTAGAAAATGAACTTTCAATTGGAAGATTAAGTAATAAATTGGGGTAGGAGGAACTACAAAAGCTTTAAATAGAGCATTAAAATATCAGAGAACAGAAATAAATTAAGTAAGAATTAAGAAATTATTCCAAAAACCAAGGATTTAAGAGTGAACATCAAATAAAAACATTGGACATTACAAACTAAAATTTAAGAAAACATTAGACCTTGATGTTATGATTAGAAATCTTAGTCAGTATAGGCTGGGGATGGAACTGTTTAATATGCTCAGATTGATATGTTGACACATTTGGCAACATTCCTAATATATGATTATTCAGGTTAATGAACAGAAATATTTTTGAGCAACACACACAAAATGTTGGAGGAACTCAGCAGGTCAGGCAACATCTATGGAAAGGAGTATAGTCAACATTTCAGGCCAAGAACCTTCATCAGATCTCAATTTTTTTTGAGCTGGAAGGAAGGGAAAATATATTTAATGAAATAGGACAATTTCTCTAAGGGGCGCTTTTGGTAGGACACATACAATGGAGCTGGGCCAGTTTCGGAGATGACTTCCTTGTGAAACTCATTGGAGTCAAGCAATTTAAAGAGATAAAGATTAAAGATTAGCTTTATTTGTTACATGAACATTGAAGCATCGAAACATACAGTGAAATGCGTCTTTTGCATCAATGACCAACAGGGTCATAGGATGTGCTGGGGGCAGCCCACTGGTGTTGCCATCCTTCCAAGACTAATATAGCATGGCCATAGCATAACTTAGTAACCACAAGCCATACATCTTTGGAATGTGGAAGGAAACCAGAGCTGCTGGAGGAAACCTATGCAGTCACAGGCAGAACATGCAAACTCCTTAAACTCCAATCTTGAAGGTGGAGGTATAAAGCACTACGGTAATCATTACACTGCCATCCTACAATCTATAAGCATACACAATCCATATTTCAAAAATGGCACTGCACAGGATCCAATATCAGTTATTTCCTATGTGTCCTCATTCCTGTTTTGGAAAGAGTATGATTGTTGACAAAAATTCAACAATCTCAACAAATTCAGTTATTTACATAACTGGCTTGGGGACTGTGAAATTATATATGCACTAATAATTTTTAGTTCCTAAAGCCACTGCTATAAATTCACCATTTCCATTAAAAATGTACTTGAAAATTTGTGATATTGCACACAGTAAATTGTCCTTGTTTTCAAATAGCGACAATAAAAATTGCACAATACCAGCAGCCTTCATACAGTCAATCAGATTTGTGACTACTTGAATTGGACCATAACCTGAACCAACCAAAAATAATCTTTGCAAAGACTGGAACAGATGACATCCTCATTGTAACATCTTATCTTTCCCAGTTTACTTAAAAATTTTTTAATAATATGGTTTGATTGATTATAAACTGATTTTTGTAACGATGCATTTCTTAGATATTACTGATCTGTAATAATAGGTGACATGTTGCGATAAACAAAGGAATTTTTGGAATGGAATATTACCTCCCAAGCTATCTTATTTAAAAACATAACTTGCACACTATATGCTATCAATTTCTACGATTGTAGATCTCAATCCAGACATTCCTCTAATCTTCACATTTACAGGCTTGGTGAACTTTTGTTAACCTCTATTTGTAATCAAAATAAAAATAATAAAAATGTAATAATTTGACAAACTTTCATTGCACAGATGTTGTTTGACCCAGTGAGTTCCTCCAGCAGATTGATTTTTGTTCCATATTCCAACATCTGCAGTCTCTTGTGGCTCCGAAGTGTAGCAATTGACAGCTTGACAATTAATTGATAGCGATGTACTATTTTCTACTGCGGTCACCAAAGCCTATGCTAAAGGCATATCCAGCTGCATACCACACACTGTTCTCACTTACAATTGCTGCAGTTAACCACACTTCTTAAAGTCATAGAACTGTGGCTCCAAACCAGAGCGAGCAGAAATGCAAATACAAAGCTACCACCCTTTCCAGTTATTGCAAGGTTTTTTTCTATGATTTCTTGTAACAGGAGCAAAATGTGATTTAATATATGAAGGCTGCGATTGTACTATGGAATTCTTATCTCTACTGTTCTTTCACAAGGGCGATTTAATGTATAGAACACCAGATCTTTTCAAATACTGTCCTATTATCCCATCAAAACTCTTTAATCAGAAAAGACTGTATCAAGGGGCTGGATACATTACTATTAAGATTAAAAAGCCTACTTCATTTGCTTCAGTAATTAACAATGAAGGGGAAAACATTTCTGGCGTTCAGTGTCCATTATCCTGAATCTGAGTTAGGATGATTACTCTGATGATAAATTAATCAGTTACTTTGTAGATGTATTTTGTTAATTTAAAAGAGTAATCAAATATGTAAGTTGTTTGATTCATTTTTAATTGTTACATAATTTTCTTCAATTTTAATTTGGCCTTGTTACATGTAGGATAATAATACTTAGCTCATCTTCCCTGAGTATGATAATCATTGGAGCAGATATTCTTCTTGTCTTCTAGTGAAAAATGGGTGGAATGTCTTCATTTCTGACCAAGATAATCCTAGTCAATATTTCGTCCATGTGTGTCTGTCATAGTGGTTGTCATTTACTGTCGCTGCTGCATGTAAATTTCTACCTTTTCATTAAGTCGTGCCTTAAAACCTGTTGTGCCCACTGACCAGCAGTCTATCAGCCCCCAAGTAAACTATAAGACAAGCCATGCAAAATGGAAAGGGCAACCCTTTGGCATAGAATACAACTCGTCACCAAATCCTAATGTAGTGTCAGGGGACTCATCCAGTATGGAATTCACGGCAGAAAGATATAAACCAGAGTCAAGAAAGCAACACAATTTTCAGAGAGAACCTTGAAAACCCAAATTTTGGAATATCTTGCCAAAGAATGGAGAATAAATCTGTTTCAAATTCAGTCCAGAAAACCAGAGAAAGGCCACTTAGATGCAGGATATCCTCTGATTTTGCTTAAAACATTTATTAAAATTAATTTCTATTCTCTTTTGGTAGGGATGTGTATGGCAATATTAATATAAAATGGAAACACTACAATTGAGTAAGCTGTATCTATTAGACATGAAACTTTTAAAGATATATATTCCCAGCATACGTTTTAAATATCTTCTCATGGGCTGCACAATGTTTCTAATGGATTAACACCACCATAGATGTAATTCAGATAAATTTCCTCTAACCTTGGTCCTGCTTATACAAGACACAGAGCAGGATATCTTTCTTTAAGAAATCCATGGCAAAGAGTAGTACATCATGGAAACTGGCCTACCAGCCAAACCGCTCCAACCAAAATGTCCAACTAAAGACTGTGTGCATTCACTTTGTCTATGGCCCAAATTTATGAAATGTATTTAAATGCATTTAAATTTTAGATGCTGAGATAGCACCATACTTGAGTTGAGAAAATGTTGTATATTAATTTTGAAAAGACCATAGGTGACGATGAGAAACCCAAGAACTAGTGGTCAGATCACATCACGCTTTGGTTACAAAATCCTGTAAACTGCACTCAATCTGCATTGCAGAGGGAGAAAAAGGTTTCCTCCGTCATGAGGATTTTTGGTGATCTCATTGCACCCTTGGAGCTTAGAACAGGAAATTCATGGGTGATGGGGGACCTGGGGCCCAAGAGGAGCAAGGGGAGAAAATTCAGCACGCTGATGATGAAACATTAGTCATTATGAGAACATAAATTTAAATCACTCTCTATGCACAGTGGAAAAATACACCAATGTCATCTAGTTAATTTAAGCTTGAATTTCACATATAGATATAATAGTCTGAGTGACACTCAGTATGTTCTTCTATATCAAGAATAATAATATTACTATTTAGAAAAGTCTGTGGTGTTCCTCCATCTAATCTGCTCCTACTCTGCTGCAGAAACATAGAAAACCTACAGCACAATACAGGCCCTTCGGCCCACAAAGCTGTGCCAAACATGTCCTTACCTTAGAAATACCTAGGCTTACCCATAGCCCTCTATTTTTCTAAGCTCCATGTATCCATCCAGGAGTCTCTTAAAAAACCCTATCGTTTCCATCTCCACCACCGCCAATGGCAGCCCATTCCTCACACTCACCACTCCCTGTAAAAAACTTACCCCTGACATCTCCTCTGTACCTACTTCCAAGCACTTTAAAACTATGCCCTCTCGTGCTAGCCATTTCAGCCCTGAAAAAAAGCCTCTGACTATCCAGATGATCAATGCCTCTCATTATCTTGTACACCCCTATCAGGTCACCTCTCATCCTCCGTCGCTCCAAGGAGAAAAGGTCAACTTCACTCAATCTATAAGGCATGCTCCCCAATCCAGGCAACATCCTTGTAGTTCTCCTCTGCACCCTTTCTATGGTTTCCGCAGCCTTCCTGTAGTGAGGCGAATAGAATTGAACACAATACTCCAAGTGCGTCTGACCAGGGTCCTATACAGCTGCAACATTACCTCTCAGCTCTTAAACTCAATCCTACAATTGATGAAGGCCAATGCACTGTATGCCTTCTTAACCACAGAGTCAACCTGCTTGGCAGCTTTTAGTGTTCTATGGACTCAGACCCCAAGATCCCTCTGATCCTCCACACTGCCAAGAATCTTACCATTAATGCTATATTCTGCCATCATATTTGACCTACCAAAATAAACCACCTCACACTTATCTGGGTTGAACTCCATCTGTCACTTTTCAGCCCAGTTTTGCATCCTATCAATGTCCCGCGGTAACCTCTGACAGCCCTCCATACTATCCACAACATCCCAACCTTTGTGTCATCAGCAAACTTACTAACCCATTCCACCACTTCCTCATCCAGGTCCTTTATAAAAATCACAAACAAAGAGTAGGGGTCCCAGAACAGATCCCTGAGGCACACCACTGGTCACTGGCCTCCATGCAGAATATGACCCATCTACAACCACTCTTTGCCTTCTGTGGGCAAACCAGTTCTGGATCCACAAAGCAATGTCCCCTTGGATCCCATACCTCCTTACTTCCTCAATAAGTCTTGCATGTACTTTACCAAATGCCTTGCTAAAATCCATATACACTACGTCAACAGCTCTACCTTCATCAATGTGTTTAGTCACATCCTCACAAAATTCAATTAGGCTTGTAAGGCACGACCTGCCTTTGACAAAGCCATGCTGACTATTCCTAATCGTATTATGCCTCTCCAAATGTTGATAAGTCCTGCATCTCATGATCTTCTCCATCAACTTACCAACCACTGAAGTAAGACTCACCGGTCTATAATTTCCTGGGCTATCCTTACTCCCTTTCTTGAATAAAGGAACAACATCCGCAACCCTCCAATCCTCTGGAACCTCTCCCGTCCCCATCGATGATGCAAAAATCATCGCCAGAGGCTCAGCAATCTCCTCCCTCACCTCCCACAGTAGCCTGGGGTACATCCCGTCTGGTCGCAGTGACTTATCCAACTTGATGCTTTCCAAAAGCTCCTGCACATCCTCTTTCTTAATATCTACATGCTCAAGCTTTTCAGTCTGCTGCAAGTCATCTCTATGATCACCAAGATCCTTTTCCGTAGTGAATATGAAGCAAAGTATTCATTAAGTACCTCTGCTATCTCCTCCAGTTCCATACACACTTTTCCACTGTCACACTTGATTGGTCCTATTCTCTCACATCCTATCCTCTTGCTCTTCACATTCTTGTAGAATGCCTTGGGGCTTTCCTTAATCCTGTCCACCAAGGCCTTCTCATGGCCCCTTCTGGCTCTCCTAATTTCATTCTTATGCTCCTTCCTGCTAGCCTTATAATCTTCTAGATCTCTATCATTATCTAGTTTTTTGAACCTTTCGTAAGCTCTTCTTCTCTTCTTGACTAGATTTACAACAGCCTTTGTACACCATGATTTCTGTAACCTACCATCCTTTCCCTGTCTCATTGGAACATACCTACGCAGAACCCCACGCAAATATCTCCTGAACATTTGCCGCATTTCTTCCGTACGTTTCCTTGAGAACATCTGTTTCCAATTTATGCTTCCAAGTTCCTGCCTGATGGCTTCATATTTCCCCTTACTCCAATTAAGCATTTCCCTAACTTGTCTGTTGCTATCCCTCTCCAATGCTATGGTAAAGGAGATAGAATTGTGATCATTATCTCCAAAATGCTCTCCCACTGAGAGACCTGACCCTGACCAGGTTCATTTCCTAATACCAGATCAAGTACAGCCTTTCCTCTTGTAGGTTTATCTACATATTGTGTCGAGAAACCTTCCTGAACACACCTAACAAACTCCACTCCATCTAAACCCCTCACTCTAGGGAGATGCCAATCAATATTTGGGAAATTAAAATCTCCCACCACAACAACCCTGTTATTATTACTCCTTTCCAGAATCTGCCTCCCTATCTGCTCTTCGATATCCCTGTTACTATTGGGTGTTCTATAAAAAACACCCAGTAGAGTTATTGACCCCTTCCTGTTCCTAACTTCCACCCACAGAGACTCAGTAGACAACCCCTCCATGACCTCCTCCTTTTCTGCAGCTGTGACACTATCCCTGAGCAACATTGCCATGCCCCCACCTCTCTTCCCTCCTTCCCTGCCCGTTCTGAAACACCTAAAGCCAGGCACTTGAAGTAGCCATTCCTGCCCCTGCACCATCCAAGTCTCTGAAATGGCTACAACATTATAGCTCCAATGCTGATCCACACTCTATGCTCATCCACTTTGTTCATAATACTCCTTGCATTAAAATAGACACATCTCAAACCATCGATCTGAACGCGTCCCTCTCTATCACCTGCCTATGCTCCCTTTCGCCCTGTCTCCAAGCTTTCTCTATTTGTGAGCCAAGCTCCCTTTTCCTCTGTCACTTCAGTTCTGTTCCCACCCCCCAGCAATCCCAGTTTAAACTCTCCCCAATAACCTGAGCAAACATCCCCGCCAGGATATTGGTCCCCCTGGGATTCAAGTCCTTTTTCTACAGGTCATTCTGATGGAATGAAGGGATAGGTAAATAGGGGGAAAAACAGAGGACAATGATTAACTTATAATCAATCACATTGTAAGCACCTTAGCTTACTGCTTTGGACAAGTTTGTGCAGTCAAAAAGAAGTTTCACTCTGCAACCGGTGACATACTAGTCATTGTTCTCTAAAGATAGACAAAGACTCAAATAAGGAACCATCTGATCTTGCAGAAGCAGCTCAAGATACAGCTAAATATGAAGAGTATAGTGTAGGGGCTAGAATGTTCTGGAGAAAAGGGGAAGGGTCCGAATGAGGAACTGATGGGATAGCTTTGGCTTAAAATAATTATAACTAACTGACCAATGATTATTTTACATCTAATTGTATCTTTGCATGTGATTGAAATGATTCTAACATTACCTAAACTTGTAATCGTAAGATTTCCTGCTACCTGATCAATGTTATAAATTGTGGAGAACTGTGCAATTCGGGGGCAGTCTCCGGACTAGCTCCTTTGTGAGATCAGTCTGCAACTTCCCCCATAGCATGCTATGAGTAGAGAATAAAGGTTTGAAACAAATTACGTATGTCAGTGTATTTGTGGTACAATTGCTATTGCATCGGGTCCGATCGAGTAAAGACAATTCCTGCCCCAAAAGAGTTCCCAATGATCCAGAAATCTGAATCCCTGCCCCGTGCTCCAATCCCTCAGCCACGCATTCATCCTCCATCTCATTCTATTCCTATACTGACTGTCCTGTGGCACAAGCAGTAATCCCAAGATTACTACCTGTGAGGTCCTGCTTCTCATCTTCCTTCCTAACTCCCTGTGCTTTGTTTTCCTCCCTTTTCCTACCTATATCGTTGGTACCAATATGTTCCACAACCTCTGGCTGTTCTCCTTCCCACTTCAAGATATCGTGGACGCGATTAGAAACATCCTGGACCCTGGCACCTGGGAGGCAAACTACCATCCACGTTTCTTTCCTGCGCCCACAGAATCGCCTCTCTGACTCCTTAACTATAGAGTCCCCTATCACTGCTGCCATCTTCTTCCTTTTCCTACCCTTCTGAGCCACAGGGCCCGACTCTGTGCCAGAGGCATGACCACTGTTGCTTCCCCCAGGTAGGCCGTCTCCCCTAACAGTACTCAAACAGGAGTACTTATTGTTAAGAGGAACAGCCACAGGGATACTCTCTAGCACCTGCTTCTTGTCCTTCTCTCTCCTGACTGTTATCTACTTATCTGTCTCCCCAGTTCCCGGAGTGACTACCAGCCTATAGCTCCTCTCTATCACCTCTTCACTCTCCCTGACCAGATGAAGGTCATCGAGCTCTATCTCCAGTTCCCTGAGGCAGTCCCTAAAGAGCTGCAGCTCGACGCACCTGCTGCAGATGTGGCCGTCCGGGAGGCTGGGAGTCTTCAGGACCTCCCACAACTGACACCGAGCACAGAAAACTGGCCTCACACACATTCTTTCTGTCTGTATTCTAATCAGATAACCCACCTCGCTTCGACCCTTTATCGCTGAAGCCCCATGGAGCCATAGCCTTCCTTCTCTGTCTCCCTCTACTCTATCGGCCGCTCTGTAAAGCTGTCTTCTTTTTAAACTCTTCCCTCTGTTCTCACTGGCCGACCTCCGTGCACTTGCGCAGTCGTGCCCCTTCAAACTGCTGAAGAAATAACCGTCACCTTTTCAACTCTGCCCGCTTTAAAACTCTTCCCACTGTTCTCACCGGCTGACCTGTATTTTAAGGCTTCACTTCTTCAAACAGTTAATTATTTCTCAAAGATAACATAAACTATTCTAACATCAACCTGAGAATCATAGTTTTTTTTCCGAAGTTTGCTTCAAATTATTTTCATTTCAAAAACTTCTTGTGAGAGATTGTAGTAATTTCTCATTAGTCATATTGCCCATAGATCCTGTTAGACAACTTTTGACCTCTGCAGCAGAACTAAATAAAACCTATTTTCTTTTAATCCTCTTAATGAGTAACTCCACATCCTGATAGCCTTCTGGAGAATCCATGTTGCAATTTTCCATTACTGAATTTCCTCTGCATATAATGCTCTAACTTCAGCAAGTAAAAGAAGTTCACAATCATTCCCTTTTCTTTCACAAAGGTCAACAAGTGTCAGGGGCTCCTACATCATGTGAATTAATGAAAAACATTTATGTCTCCACAGGCAATACTGAAGAGTTCCATCCTTTGGCCTAATTTACTCATGGATTAAACTACAGATTAAAGCCACCCAATCTAAACATTTCCCATAAAATGTCTTCCTTTTATTTTCCAAAGTTTGAAAAATTTCTTAGAATTTTCCACGTTGCTAGTCATATTATTTCTTATGCCCTCATAATGTAGATCCTGATTCCAATTTTGCAAATCTTCCAATTCCATATGGTTAGCCATTTTTATATTATTTCATGAATTGCCAAATGCTTTATTTAAGTCTGCATTTATTGCCCTTTCCAAGCTGTCCTGGAGAAGGTGATGAGCCACAGAGGTTCCTCTTAGAGAGAATTCACACAGTGTTGTTAGCTAGCGAGTTCCACCAGTTAGATGTAGTGATTATAAAGGTCTGACTATATACTTCCAGGATGGTGTGTGACTTGGAGGTGAACCAGTAGATGGTAGCATTCCAATCTTACTATTTATCAATGAAGAGTAAATAAAATTACCCAATACAAATAGGAGCATTAGTTCTATTGTATTAGTACAATATTGGTAAATGCGAAGTCATCCACTTTAGAAGTAAAAATGGAAGATCAGATTATTATTTAAATAAAAGATTGCAACATGCTGCTGTGCAGAGGGACTTGGGGAGTGCCTGTGCATGAATCGCAGAGGGTTGGTTTACAGGTGCAGCAGGCTATCAAGAAGGCAAATGGAAAGTTGGTTTTCATTGCTAGAGGATTGAATTTAAGGGCAGGGAGGTTATGCTGCAACTGTACAGGGTACTGGTGAGGCCGCACCTGGAGTACTGTGTGCAGTTCTGGTTTCCTTACTTGAGGAAGGATATACTGGCTCTGGAGGCGGTGCAGAGGAGGTTCACCAGGTTGATTCCGGAGATGAAGGGGTTAGACTATGAGCAGAGATTGAGTTGCCTGGTATGGTACTCGCTGGAATTCAGAAGAATGAGAGGAGATCTTATAGAAATGTATGAAATTATGAAAGGGATAGATAAGTTAGAGGCAGGAAAATTGTTTCTACTGGTAGGTGAAACTAGAACTAGGGAACATAGCCTCAAGATTCGGGGGACTAAATTTAGGACGGAGATAAGGAGGAACTGCTTTTCCCAAATCTGTGGAATTCTCTGCCCAATGATGCAGTAGAGGCTAACGCAGTAAATATATTTAAGACAAGGTTGGATAGATTTTTGCATAGTAGGGGAATTAAGGGGTATGCAGAAAAGGCAGGTAGGTAGAGATGAGTTTATGGCCAGAGCAGTTATGATCTGATTGAATGGCGGAGCAGGCTCAATGGGGCCAGATAACCATCTCCTGCTCCTATTTCTTATGTTCACATTAGTCACTGAGCCATTTCACTCTTAAGAAATTACATTTTAATATTATACCTTATTTATGCTCTGTTGCCAAAGACGTGTGCTATCTGTTTACCATAAAGCTCCAACTTAAAAATCTTTTCCCAAAAATATATTTAAACTTACAATCACTGCAGCTTCTCTCTGGTGTAAAAAAATACTGTAACCTGCTCAACTTGCCTTTGAAAATAGTAAATCTTACTAATTCCTGTTGATAATTTCATTCCAAATTTTATGCTAACATCAGAACCAAATTAAATTGAAATCTAGTTTATCTTCTTTTTTGCAGAAAATCAGTTTTGCAAATTTCATCATCTAGCATGTTTCTTTACCAAAGACTTCTGGAAAATAATGGTCACAGCCTGTTTTATCATTTACAAACCTTCATTTCCCTCTGACTTGCTGAATCAGCTCTTCAGTATCATTTCCAGTCAAACGCTGAACAATATTACAGAAAACAAAATTTATATCACCTTTCATTCACTTCCTTCAACTTAATCCAATTAGGACTTTTAAACATTTAGTATCTAACAGAAAATGAGAGCATAATTTCTGTGAAGTCTA
Source organism: Mobula birostris (assembly GCF_030028105.1). Lineage (NCBI taxonomy): Eukaryota > Metazoa > Chordata > Chondrichthyes > Myliobatiformes > Myliobatidae > Mobula > Mobula birostris. The sequence goes on from NC_092389.1 coordinate 19,620,748, forward strand.
AAATAACAGTTTTATCTTTATCAAGGAAAATGTTACTCATTTTAGCATAAATTTTACGATGACATCAAGAGTACAAGTAATAAAATTTCAAACATTGAACAAGCTCTTCCACAATCCTCTAACTTCAAATGATTTGCTTATTTAACAGAGGGAGGTTAGGTCATGCAAATAACCCAAAAATTGAACACACAAAATTGAAAAGCAATGTATAATCATGCAGTCTGTTGAAAACCACATCGTTTTCAGCTCACTATTGATGTCAATAGTAAGGTTAACACCTACAACCAATGATTTATTTTAAGATTTACCTTTCCGTTGCCTCTTGCAGATCAGCCAAAAAAACATTATTGTCATAATGATGACTGTAGTTATGGGGAGCACAGCATAAAGTTGATAATCTGTGAAAAATATAATAAATAACAAAATAAAAATTCAAGATGTCAACATTTTCACAAAATAAAATGTTTGGAGACATAAAAATAAAATAAAACAAATGCTTTATTCAATTTGAAAGCAGGTTAAATATTTCCAACAGTTCTAGAGGGTGTACACATTCATTAATAAACAAAATTGCAGCATTTTAATTTTTAGAAGTTATTTGCCCTACAGTGTAAAAGCATTGTAAGCACTTGATGCTTATAGCACTGAATGTGTATTTTAAAATGCAAACAAATATAACAATCATCAACTACTAAGACCAAGAAAGAAGATACAGAATTAATTATTCTGAGCTTTCATTTCCTGAGATTGAGTCAAACTCAATAAGTACTGTAATGTACACACATGCATGCATACTTACAGTTATTGGTTTCATGATTTGCTTTAATCCAAATGCTTGTGTTTCTGCTGCCGTAGTCGTTGTATGCCATGCACCAATAGATTCCCTCATCTTCAGATTGAAAATGTATCTGTACTTTGGCGCAGTTTAATCCAATATTAGTTTGTAATGTTCCATTTGGACTCTCCCTGACCCTTGTCCACATCACAGTGGAAGCGGGGTTACTCGTCATACAGCAATTCAGCGCCAAGGATGAACCGACAACAGCAATGATTTCACTATGGTTGATAGGAAGATAATTATCCATGGTATTCAACTTGTATGTTATTATTGAATCATGTGGTCCATCTAACAATAAAAGCAATGCATACGTTATTGTAGACCGTAGCAATATAGATACAATTGATGCATGAGTAGACAATAAAAGCAGACTGAGCACTTCTGAAAGGTCATCAGTTCCAAGGGATCTATGTGTTGAAGATCAAACTACTACCAAAACAAAGTTTTGTAACTAAGGTTTAGACAAAGATAATGTTCTTGCCTATGGATGTACAGATGTACGGTGAGTGAATTCAGGAGCTTAGCACACCAATCACATGAAAGAAGTTGAGATTCCGCAAGGTTACAGCTGGAAAAATGTAGAGTTCTTGGGGGGGTTATAGGGCTGTGAGGGGTTTACCATGAGGGTAGGTCATGGAGGAATCTGCCCAGAAGTTAATAGTTCAAAAGTAATAAATCATTGATTTGGAAACAATAAAAGTTTTAATTACAGAAGAAGTGTAAGAGTGAAATCTGTTGTGTCATTACATATTGAAAGAGATTTGGATATTCCTTTATTTACAGTAGCATAAAAGTTAATGCAATCACTTTACAATGCCGGTGATTACTGATTGGGGTTCAATTCCCAACACTGTTTGTAAGGAGTTTGTACGTTTTCATGTTGACCGCAAATGATCCATTTCACTGTATATTTTATAGTACATGTGAGAATCTTTCTTTGATCTAATACAAGCTAGCCAGAACAGTTGGCAGAAAATCAAGTCTGCATGCAATAAAAGACTGGATGATAGATTAGCAGTTGAGTCAAAGTAAAGGTGGAGAGAGGAAATAAAGAGTGGATATAGGGAGTCTCTGTGATGATGTGATTGAAATTACATCGAAAGAGTCAAAAGACTGGTCAGTACATTGAATTAGCTGCGTGAGGCAGTGTACATTAATAATATTTTAAAAGTACTTGGGCAGGTACATGGATAAGAAAGACTTGAAGGGATGTAGGGGAAACATGGGAGTATGGGGCGAGCTTAGATGGGAAACATGGACCAGATTGGCCAAATGGCCTTTTCTGTGCTGTATGGATTCAATGACTCTTTGTCACTAGGATAAGATGAAGGGCACTGAACTTTAGCAGCAGCCAAAGACAACGTCTTCCCAAGGTTTAACTATTGCAAATCTTCCAGGGTTGAATCTCGGACAGGCAGTCTCTGAGCAAAGACGTAATGGAGAAATTGTACAAGGTGGTGGTGAAGTAAGTACGCATGTCTGAAGCTTTATATTTTTTGGATAATGTAAGCAATAGGGGAGGTTAGGTGAAAAACAGGAAGGGGTCATCTAATGATGCATGACCGTGTGGGGGGTGGGGGTGGAGTAAGTTGATCTGTGGTTAAAACTTAATGGATCAAAGTGGAACCATGTAGAGACAGCCACACTCACTAGAATGTATTGCAATGTTGGAATTGACCCTTCATAAAAGAGGTAGTAATGAGTGGGTCAAGAGTCACAGAAAGGATCAACTTTGTGTCCTAGAGATTGGGAAATTTAATGGAGAGCTCTGAAGTATACAACAAGGAAAGGTGCAAAAGGAAAAAGTGTTGTGAAAAGTGGATGAGTGATCAAAGTAGTGGAATTGGGTCCACAAGCATCAAAAGCACACGTAGGAAATTCAGTTGCACTATCACAGACAGCAATATACATCTCAGTTACAACAGGGAATAATGTCGATATAATAAAAGTTTGAAGATTAGCATACACAATGAAGATTATACTTACACATAACATTTAGTTTGATATGGATTTTAATTGGTTGTCTGAAGGTGGCATGATCAATCTGACAGCTGCAAACAGACCCATGGTCTTCCACTCTTGGGACAAGCTTAAGCTGGCTGGTGACAACAGAAGTGCCGTTATTATTCTTCCACAGAGTTGGTCCAGCAACTTCTGTAAAATTGCTTGTTCCTGAGCATGCCCATGTAAAGGAGATATCCTCAGCCAACAACCCGTTGCCTGAGCAGTTGAGGACGGATTCATTATCAGCAACCAAAGGACCATCCAGAACAGAAATTTCAGGAGGTTCTAAAAGAGAACAAAGCACAATATACTGTATTAAACTATATTGACTGTATCTTACTCTGTCAACAAACTTCACTAATGTATTTTTATGTTAGTGAAGCTTACTCACAAATTTGCTTTAGCTTGATACAGAATATGTTAATTTAAAAGAGTTATATCAAATGATTACCATATAACCATATAACAATTACAGCACGGAAACAGGCCATTTCGGCCCTTCTAGTCTGTGCTGAACTCTTACTCTCACCTAGTCGCACCGACCTGCACTCAGCCCATAACCCTCCATTCCTTTCCTGTCCATATAGCTGTCCAATTTAACTTTAAACGACAACATCGAACCTGCCTCAGCCACTTCTGCTGGAAGCTCCTTCCACACAGCTACCACTCTCTGAGTAAAGAAGTTACCCCTCATGTTACCCCTAAATTTTTGCCCTTTAACTCTCAACTCATGTCCTCTTGTTTGAATCTCCCCCACTCTCAATGGAAAAAGCCTATCCACGTCAACTCTGTCTATCCCCCTTATAATTTTAAACACCTCTATCAAGTCCCCCCTCCGCCTTCTACGTTCCAAAGAATAAAGACCCAACTTGTTCAACCTTTCTCTGTATCTTAGGTGATGAAACCCAGGTAACATTCTAGCAAATTTTCAAGTAAAACAGCCTATTCTTTAGGTGAGAAACATCAAGGAACAAACATATGTTGGAGAAGTATGATATTACTCCATGTTTATGCTTAAATTGGATTATATACTAAAATATCGCAAGAGCAATTGTTGGATCAAACTCACATGCAGCAGCCCCATGGTCTGTATTAATTACAAGATAATCTTAATGCACAGTAAGTCAATTCAGTGGGAAATTGATGGGCTTCTGAATTATTCTAGCTGTAAATGTTAATGCAATCAAAAAATCATGGCATGGAAGGAGACCGCTGCCGTACATAGGAGCCAAAATAGATTTTAATCTAATTTCCCAGGTTCAAAGCCCTACAGGTACTTATGAAACATGTTGAGAATTTCACCTCTGATCACCCATTCAGCTGGTGAGCTCCAGACTCTGCCACATAGTCACCTTTTATCAACACTTACTTAATTCTTTTTGGCTCCCAAGTTACTTACATTTCTGCTGGGATAACTAGATCCTTGCTGTTTTCCTTGTTGCAGAAACTCATAAGTTTATACTCTTTATACTACATCCCCATTAAGCTCCAAACTGTGTACAATAGATATTTCTTTACCATTGCCTGGTGTCTATTTATAATAATTACTTTCATTTCATTGGATTGTTAATATATTGGAAATGAAACAACTGTTGGCTATTTGGAATATTAAATAGAGTGATTGGCATTGGCACTTTTTAATTATTCTTAAAAAGGTAAATGAATGTAAAAGTCACATGAACAATTATATAACCATATTATATTTAACAATTACAGCACGGAAACAGGCCATCTCAGCGCTTCTAGTCCGTGCCGAACTCTTACTCTCACCTAGTCCCACCGACCTGCACTCAGCCCTTAACCCTCCATTCCTTTCCTGTCCATATAGCTATCCAATTTAACTTTAAATGACAACATTGAACCTGCCTCAACCACTTCTGCTGGAAGCTCATTCCACACAGCTACCACTCTCTGAGTAAAGAAGTTCCCCCTCATGTTACCCCTAAACTTTTGCCCTTTAACTCTCAACTCATGTCCTCTTGTTTGAATCTCCCCCACTCCCAATGGAAAAAAGCCTATCCACGTCAACTCTATCTATCCCCCTCATAATTTTAAATGCCTCTATCAAGTCCCCCCTCAACCTTCTACGCTCCAAAGAATAAAGACCCAACTTGTTCAACCTTTCTCTTTAACTTAGGAGATGAAACCCAGGTAACATTCTAGTAAATCTTCTCTATACTCTCTCAATTTTGTTGACATCTGTCCTATAATTAGCTGACCAGAACTGTACACAATACTCCAAATTTGGCCTTACCAATGCCTTGTACAATTTCAACATTACATCCCAACTCCTATACTCAATGCTCTGATTTATAAAGGCCAGCATACCAAAAGCTTTCTTCACCACCCTATCCACATGAGACTCCACCTTCAGGGAACTATGCACCATTATTCCTAGATCCCTCTGTTCCACTGCATTCTTCAATGCCCTACCATTTACCATGTACGTCCTATTTTGATTAGTCCTACCAAAATGTAGCACCTCACATTTATCAGCATTAAACTCCATCTGCCTTCTTTCAGCCCACTCTTCTAACTGGCCTAAATCTCTCCGCAAGCTTTGAAAACCTACTTCGTTATCCACAACTCCACCCACCTTAGTATCATCTGCATACTTACTAATCCAATTTACCACACCATCATCCAGATCATTAATATATATGACAAACAACATTGGACCCAATACAGATCCCTGAGGCACACCACTAGACACCGGCCTCCAATCTGACAAACAGTTATCCACCACTACTCTCTGGCGTCTCCCATCCAGCCACTGCTGAATCCATTTTACTACTTCAATATTAATACCTAAAGATTGAACCTTCCTAACTAACCTTCCATGTGGAACCTTGTCAAAGGCCTTACTGAAGTCCATATAGACAACATCTACTGCTTTACTCTCATCTACTTTCCTAGTAACCTCTTCAAAAAATTCAATAAGTTTTGTCAAGCATGACCTTCCACACACAAATCCATGTTGACTGTTCCTAACCAGACCCTGTCTATCCAAATAATTATATATACCATCTCTAAGAGTACTTTCCATCAATGTACCAACCACTGATGTCAAACTCACAGGCCGATAATTGCTAGGTTTACTCTTAGAACCCTTTTTAAACAATGGAGCAACATGAGCAATACACCAATCCTCCAGCACCATCCATGTTTCTAATGACATTTGAAATATTTCTGTCAGAGCCCCTGCTATTTCCACACTAACTTCCCTCAAGGTCCTAGGGAATATCCTGTCAGGACCCGGAGACTTATCCACTTTTATATTCCTTAAAAGTGCCATGGTTCTTTAATCATCATAGTTTCCATAACTACCCTACTTGTTTCCCTTACCTTACACAATTCAATATCTTTCTCCTTAGTGAATACTGAAGAAAAGAAATTGTTCAAAATCTCCGCCATCTCTTTTGACTCCACACATAGCCGTCCACTCTGATTCTCTAAGGGACCAATTTTATCCCTCACTATCCTTTTGCTATTAATATAACTGTAGAAACCCTTTGGATTTATTTTCACCTTACTTGCCAAAGTAACCTCATATCTTCTTTTAGCTTTTCTAATTTCTTTCTTAAGATTCTTTTCACATTCGTTATATTCCTCGAGCACCTCATTTACTCCAAGCTACCTATATTTATTGTAGATAGCAAAAGAAGAAATACAATATCAATTTCAGATATGATCTTCACAACTGATTTATGATCCTCTATTAAAATGAAACCACATATAACCTATCAGATCTGGCAAAATTCGCTCAAAACACCAGCACCGATTTACCCCTATTTGCTGTGGTTGAAACCTAATGCCCATTTCATAAGCTTTCTCATTGGTTGTGCTTGTTGTCATGTATATTAATGTTTCAGTATATGGCTTGGTACAAATGTCACCATGTTTTAACATTATTGTATCAAATAAATGTGCAGTGCAAAAATTGCATATTTGCAGAATGATACAAATGTTTAATCATAAACCTACAGCAGTGTTTCTTGGCCTGTTATGAATAATGGCTGCTGCCACAGCACAACAAATTTCACTACATATGTCAGTGATAATAAACCTGATTCTGATACTGATACACATTGCAGAAACTATACTTGTAGAATGACAAAAAAAAAAGTTTACCATAAACCTGTAGCTGTGTTCCTTGGCCTCTTGCCTCTAATGGTGGGTAGACACTGGGTATCCTCAGGATACAGGAGTAGCGATTACCAGAGTGACCAAAGGAGACATGTTCAACCTTCAGTGATGCATTACAGTGTTTCAATCCATGCAGACAGGCGTCAAAGACACAATGCGAATTATTCACTTTGTAAAAAGCATCTGCAGCCCTTGGTGATGTCCTGTACCAGAAAATGATGACCCAGCTATCCTCGGTTGCATTATGAGTAAATCTGCAGTTTAACGTGACTGACTCCCCTCTCCCGACACTGACGAGACGCGGCTGGTTCACCTCCAAGAGCACTGGAACCCCTGATGGGAAAGAAGTAAAGCTTGTCAGATTTGGTCCTAAATTATATGTTAATTTGGGATCCAACATTCTGCCTGAGCTTGGTTTAAATGCACTGAGCGGTTGCAGAGCGGTGTAGCCACGATTAACTTTGATTCAAGTTCCATGATGGTGCTATACTAACCAAATGTTAACTCAAATACAATTTTAAATTATCGAATCAGCGTCTGGACTCGCATTCAACGAATACGCAAAACATTTTTCAACCCAAATAAATATAGATTTAATTGAGGCGAAACCTTATGAAGGTGTTCTAGACCTCTGAGTAGAAATTTTAATCGATTAGCTATCTCAATAATAGACTCGTTCTGTAATGACATTTAAATGCAGAAATGTTCCAAAATTATGATCCTCATCACAGGTTTTTGTTAGTGCATACATCGTCAGCTCAAAGTAACTTACCCTGGACTAGTGCCTGTAAGAGGAAAAGAAGTTTCAGGAATAATTGCATCTTTCTCTGATTCCAGCGGTCCCTATACGGTTTAAACTCTCGGCCCCCTTAACCAGCTCGAAGTGTTCGGGCTGCAGTAAAGGATGTGGATGTTTTGCCCGTAAGTAATTTATATGTTCCAGGCGGAGATCAGCAGAGACTGAGAAATGCCAGAGGATGTGCTGAACGGAGGAAGTTACGTTCGAGGTGAAGCTTTTCGCTCTCCCCCCTCTTAAATGTTCTGCTTAGCTCAACCAACAGTGAGATGCTACGTAAATGAAGTGTGGGAAAATGGAACCGAATCCTGTCACAACATCTAAGGTAACTTCTGCTCCGTCAGTATCATTTCAATGACCTTTATTGTCAGTTCCGATGGATTATTGTTTTGCATCAAATTGTTTTTATTCACCTTTGAAAATCTCTCACAAAATTTACCTCTCATTTCCTGCAATTCCACTAGCAAAATCAGTGTGAATAGTGTTTTTTTTAACCTTACTTAACCTTTCTGTGGTCCTTATGAATAAAATGTATGAATTAGCTGCATAAACAATGCTGTTTACATATTCATAAACTGCCCTATTCTGCCTTCAGGTTTGACCTTCCTAAGTGAATCACTTCACTCTGGATTGAACTCAATCTGCCACTTCTCTGCCCAGCTCTGTATCCTATCACTGTCCCGTTTTAACTCTGCACACTATCCACAACTCCACCAACCTCCATGTCATCTGAAAATGTACTAACCCATCCCTTCCACCATCTCAACCAAGTTATTTATAAAAACCATAAAGAACAGATCTCTGAGGAACACCACAGTCATCAACCACCAGGAAAAATATGCTCCATCTCCTACCATGCTCTACTTTATATGAGCAAGCCAATTCTGAATCCACACAGCCAAGTTTCTCTAGATCCCAAACCTCCTGACTTTCTGAGCCTTGCATGGGGGACCTTATCAAATTCCTTACTAAAATCCATTTACACTACATACACTACTGTACCTTTATCAATGTGTTTTGTCACATCCTCAAAGAATTCATTCAGGCTTTTGAGGCATGACCTGCAACCCACAAAGCCATGCTAATTATCCCTAATCCAGTCTCCAAGAATTCTCTCCAATAGTTTGCCCATCACTAACGTAACATTCAAACACAAGAAAATCTGCAGATGCTGGAATTTCAAGCAACACACATAAAAGTTGCTGGTGAACACAGCAGGCCAGGCAGCATCTCTAACGTAAGACTCACTGGTTTATAATTCCCTATTACCTTTATTGAACAAAGGAATAACATATGGGTGCCACAGTAGTGTAGTGGCTAGCACAAGCATTAGAGTACCAGAGATCTGGGTTCAATTCCTAACGCTGCCTGTAAGCAGTTTGTATGTTCTCCATGTGACAACGTGGGTTTCCTCTGGGTACTTCAGTTTTCACCCACAGTCCAAAGGCGCACTGGTCGGTAGGTGAATTGATCATTGTAAATTGTCCTGTGATTAGGCAAGGATTAAATAGGGCGTGGCTCGAGGGGCCAGAAGGGCCTATTCTGCACTGCATCTCAATAAACCAACAAATAAACAAATAAATTTGACAAACTCCAATCTTCTGGTACTACTCTTATGGCCAAAGTTCATTGCCAAAGGCACAGCAATCTCTTCCTTCATTTTCTGTAGTAACTTGGGGTATAAGACCAAATGACCAAAAGACATAGGAGCAGAATTAGGCCATTTGGCCTCTTGAGTCTGCTCTACATTTCATCATGGTTGATCCAATTCCCTCTCAGCCCCAATCTCCTGCCTTCTCAGTGTATCCCTTCATGCCCTGACTAACCAAGAGTCCATCAGCCTCTGCCCTAAATATACCCAATGACCTGGCCTCTACAGCTGCCTGTGGCAATGAATTCCATAGATTCAGCACTCTCTGGCTAAAGGAATTCCTTCTCATCTCCATTCTAAGTGGATGTCTCTCTATTGTAAGGCTGTGTCCTCTGATCTTTGAGCCACCCACCATAGGAAACATCATCTCCAAATCTACTCTATCGAGGCCTTTCAATGAGATCCCCTCTCATCCTTCTGAATACTAGTGAGCACAGACCCAGAGCCATCAAATACTCCTTTAATCCTGGAATTATTTACATGAACTTCCTTTGAACCCTCTCCAGATTCAGCACATCCTTTCTAAGATAAGGGCCCAAAACTGCTGACAATACTCCAAATGAGGCCTCACCAGTGCTTTATAAAGTATCAATATTATATCCTTGCTTTTATATCCTAGTCCTCTTGAAACGAATGCTAACATTGTATTTGCCTTCCTCACCACCGACTCAACCGGCAAATTAACCTCGGTGAATCCTGCACAAGGACTCCCAAGTCCCTTTGCACCTCAGATTTTTGTATTTTCTCTCCATTTAGAAATTAGTCTATGCTTTTATTTATTCTACCAAAATACATGATCATACACTTCCCGACACTGTATTCCATCTGCCACTTTTTTGCCCATTCTCCTAATCTGTCCAAGTCCTTCTGTAGCCCCACTGCCTCCTCAACACTACCTGACCTCCACCTATCTTTGTGTCATCTACAAACTTGGCTGCAAAGCCATCAATTCCTTCATCCAAATCATTGACAAATAATATAAAAATGAAGCAATCCCAACACAAAACCTTGGGGAACACCAGTAATCACCGACAGCCAATCAGAAAAGGCTCTCTTTATTCCCACTCTTTGTTTCCTTCCTCCAACCAGCCAATGCTCTGACCATGCTGCTGTCTTTCCTGTAATACCATATGTTTTTATCTTGTTAAGCAGCCTCACATGTGGCACCTTATCAAAAGGCCTTTTGAAAATCCAAGTACACAACATCCCCCGATTCTCCTTTGTCTCTCCTGCTTGTTATTTCTTCAAATAATTCCAACAGATTGTTCAAGCAAGATTTTTCCTTCAGGAAACCATGCTGACTACTGCCTATTTTATCATGTGCCTCCAAATACCACAAAACCACATTCTTAATAATCCGCTGCAACATCTTCCCAACTGCGGGTGATAGTAGGGAAAAATCAGGTGACAGCTGTAGAGGAGAGGGAGCAGTTAGGAGAACCTGTGTAGAGCAGAAGGAAGGAGAGAAGAGCACAGGAATTTTGGCTATCTAAAGTGTAACAAATTCACTGTTCATACTATTGGATTGTGGATTACCCAGGTGAGGTCAAAGGTGATGTTGATAAAAGTCTGTGTTTATGTTCACCTTGGTAGTGGAGATGGCAGAGGACATCCCTGCAGTCAGTGTAGGGAAGGGAAGCTGAAATAGTATTAACACTCCTCCTCCGTCCTCCCCCCGATCACTACCACCTGGATATTGTAGACTAATACCACACACAGACTCTCATTAAATACAAAATCACTCCATAACACTTACTGATGTGAAAACTAGGTCATTGAGCAATGCTATAGAACAAAGAGATCTGGGAATACAGGTCCAAGATTCATTGAAAGTGGTGGCACAGGTAGATAGGGTCATAAAGAAAGTTTTTTGGCACATTAGTCTGCATAAATCAAAGTATTCTGTACGGGAGATGTGATGTTATATTGAAGTTGTATAAGACATTGTTGAGGCCTAATTTGGAGTATTGGGTGCAATTTTGGTCACCTACCTACCAGAAAAATGTAAATCAGGTTGAAAGAGTACAGAGAAAATTTACAAGGATATTGCTGGAAATGGAGGACCTGAGATTGAATAGGTTGGGACTTTATTCCTTGGAATCCAGAAGGTTGAGGGGAGATTTGATAGAGGTATACAGAATTATGAGGAGTATAGATCGGGTAAATACAAGCAAGCTTTTACCTCTGAGGTTGATTGGGACTACAACTAGAGGTCATAGGTTGAGGGTGAAAGGTATAAGAGGAACATGAGGGGAAACATTTTCACTCAAAGGGCCGTGAGAGTGTGGAACAAGCTGCCAGTGCAAATGGTACAAGAAAGTTCAATTTCAACATTTGAGAAGTTCGGATAGGTACATGGATGATAGGGGTATTGAGGTCTACGGTCCCGGTGCACGTCGATGGGAGTAGGCAGTTTAAATGGTTTGGCACAGACTAGATGGGCTGAAGGGCCTGTTTCCGTGCTGTACTCTTCTATAATTCTATGACCCTATGTCATACATCACCATCAAAAGGAGTACTGGAACTAATTTTCACATATTAAACTCCTCCTCTTGGGATCCAAGTACCACTTGTCACAATTACAGATGTGTGCCAATCCCACATTTCAACTCATCAATACTCAAAGAACAAAGTTTTGTGAATCTGCCAGACCCCACTATCAAATACACCGCTGCATTGGATTATTGGACTTTTATCCTAACTTCAAGCTGTTTCTACTTTCTCTGACACCGTTGGTACAGTTCTGCAGATATCAGTATTTCCATTCATTTACTAAATCCTAGTGTAGTTTATGCACCACCTGTTGGTCAAATGCAGCATTAACCAGAACAGAATTCTCCTGAAGTTCAAAGTAAATTTATTATCGAAGTACATGTATGTCACCATATACAACCCTGAGATCCTTGTGTGCATGCTCAATAAAACTATAGATTAATAACCTTAACAAAATTAATGAAAGACTGCTCAACTTGGGCATTCAACCAGTGTGCAAAAGACAAAAACTGTGCAAAAAGAAAAAGAAAGAAATAATAATAATAAATAAATATTGAGAACGTGAGTCCTTGAAAGTGAGTCCATTAGTTGTGAGAACAGAGGGCACAGTTTTAAAGTGCTTGGAAGTAGGTACCCAGGAAACGTCAGGGGTAAGTTGTTGTTTTCTCCCCCACACAGAGAGTGGTGAGTGTGTGGAATGGGCTGCCGGCAACGGTGGTGGAGGCGGATACGAATACGATAGGGTCTTTTAAGAGACTCTTAGATAGGTACATGGAGCTTAGGAAAATAGAGGGCTATGGGTAACCCTAGGTAATTTCTAAGGTAAGTACATGTTCGGCACAGCATTGTGGGCCGAAGGGCCTGTATTGTGCTGTAGGTTTTCTATGTTTCTATTTCAATGATGAGGCAAGTGAAGTTGAGTAAAGTTACCCCTTTGGTTCAAGAACCTGATGGTCCAGGGGGATTAATTGTTCCTGAACGTGATGGTGAGAGTCCAGATGGCAGCAGTGAGAAGAGAGCATGGCCTGGGTGGTGGGGATTCCTGATGATAGATGATGCTTTCCAGCGACAGTGTTTTACATAGAAACATAGAAAATAGATGCAGGAGTAGGCCATTCGGCCCTTCGAGCCTGCACTGCCATTTATTATGATCATGGCTGATCATCCAACTCAGAACCCCGCCCCAGCCTTCCCTCCATACCCCCTGACCCCCGTAGCCACAAGGGCCATATCTAACTCCCTCTTAAATATAGCCAATGAACTGGCCTCAACTGTTTCCTGTGGCAGAGAATTCCACAGATTCACCACTCTCTGTGTGAAGAAGTTTTTCCTAATCTCGGTCCTAAAAGGCTTCCCCTCTATCCTCAAACTGTGGCCCCTCGTTCTGGACTTCCCCAACGTCGGGAACAATCTTCCTGCATCTAGCCGGTCCAATCCCTTTAGGATCTTATACGTTTCAATCAGATCCCCCCTCAATCTTCTAAATTCCAACGAGTACAAGCCCAGTTCATCCAGTCTTTCTTCATATGAAAGTCCTGCCATCCCAGGAATCAATCTGGTGAACCTTCTTTGTACTCCCTCTATGGCAAGGATGTCTTTCCTCAGATTAGGGGACCAAAACTGCACACAATACTCCAGGTGTGGTTCACCAAGGCCTTGTACAACTGCAGTAGTACCTCCCTGCTCCTGTACTTGAATCCTCTCGCTATAAATGCCAGCATACCATTCGCCTTTTTCACCGCCTGCTGTACCTGCATGCCCACTTTCAATGACTGGTGTATAATGACACCCAGGTCTCGTTGCACCTCCCCTTTTCCTAATCGGCCATCATTCAGATAATAATCTGTTTTCCTATTTTTGCCGCCAAAATGGATAACTTCACATTTATCCACATTAAATTGCATCTGCCATGAATTTGCCCACTCACCCAACCTATCCAAGTCACCCTGCATCCTCTTAGCATCCTCCTCACAGCTAACACTGCCACCCAGCTTCGTGTCATCCGCAAACTTGGAGATGCTGCATTTAATTCCCTCATCCAAGTCATTAATATATATTGTAAACAACTGGGGTCCCAGCACTGAGCCTTGCTGTACCCCACTAGTCACCGCCTGCCATTCTGAAAAGGTCCCAGTTATTCCCACTCTTTGCTTCCTGTCTGCTAACCAATTCTCCACCCACACCAATACCTTACCCCCAATACCGTGTGCTTTAAGTTTGCACACTAATCTCCTGTGTGGGACCTTGTCAAAAGCCTTCTGAAAATCCAAATATACCACATCCACTGGTTCTCCCCTATCCACTCTACTAGTTACATCCTCAAAAAATTCTATGAGATTCGTCAGACATGATTTTTCCTTTCACAAATCCATGCTGACTTCGTCTGATCATTTCACCGCTTTCCAAATGTGCTGTTATCACATCCTTGATAACTGACTCCAGCAGTTTCCCCACCACTGACGTTAGGCTAACCGGTCTATAGTTCCCCGGTTTCTCTCTCCCTCCTTTTTTAAAAAGTGGAGTTACATTAGCCACCCTCCAATCCTCAGGAACTAGTCCAGAATCTAACGAGTTTTGAAAAATTATCACTAATGCATCCACTATTTCTTGGGCTACTTCCTTAAGCACTCTAGGATGCAGACCATCTGGCCCTGGGGATTTATCTGCCTTCAATCCCTTCAATTTACCTAACACCACTTCCCTACTAACATGTATTTCGCTCAGTTCCTCCATCTCACTGGACCCTTTGTCCCCTATTATTTCTGGAAGATTATTTATGTCCTCCTTAGTGAAGACAGAACCAAAGTAATTATTCAATTGGTCTGCCATGTCCTTGCTCCCCATAATCAATTCACCTGTTTCTGTCTGCAGGGGACCTACATTTGTCTTTACCAGTCTTTTCCTTTTTACATATCTATAAAAGCTTTTACAGTCCGTTTTTATGTTCCCTGCCAGTTTTCTCTCATAATCTTTTTTCCCCTTCCTAATTAAGCCCTTTGTCCTCCTCTGCTGAACTCTGAATTTCTCCCAGTCCTCAGGTGAGCCACTTTCTCTGGCTAATTTGTATGCTTCTTCTTTGGAATTGATACTATCCCTAATTTCTCTTGTCAGCCACGGGTGCATTACCTTCCTTGATTTATTCTTTTGCCAAACTGGGATGAACAATTGTTGTAGTTCATCCATGCGATCTTTAAATGCTTGCCATTGCATATCCACCGTCAATTTGTGTGGATGTGCTCAATGGCGGGGAGGGCTTTACCCGTGATGGACTGGGCTGTATCCACTACTTTTTGCAGGATTTTCCATTCAGGGATATTGGTGTTTCCATACCAGGCTGCGATACAGCCAGTCAATATACTCTCCACTACAGATCTATCAAAGTTTGTCAAAGGTTTAGATGTCATGCCAAATCTCTGCAAATTCTTAAGGAAATAGAGGTGCTGCTGTGCGTTCTCTGTAATTGCACTGACGTGCTAGGCTCAGGACAGCTCCTCCGAATTAGTAACACCGAAGAATTTAAAGCTGCTGACCCTCTCCACGTCTGATCCTCTGATGAGGACTGGCTCGTAGACCTCTGGTTTCCTTCTCCTGAAGTCAATAATCAGCTCCTTAATCTTGCTGATGTTGAGTGAGAGGTTGATGTTATAGCACTACTCAGCCAGATTTTCAGTCTCTCTCCTACATGCTGATTCATCACCATTTGATTCAGCCAATGACAGCAGTGTCATCAGCAAACTTGAATATGGCATTGGAGCTGCACTTAACCACACAGTGAATGTGCAGAGACATAGACATAGACATAGAATAGTACAGCACGGTACAGGCCCTTCGGCCCACAATGTTGTGCCAACCCTCAAACCCTGCCTCCCATATAACCCCCCACCTTAAATTCCTCCATATACCTGTCTAGTAGTCTCTTAAACTTCACTATTGTATCTGCCTCCACCACTGACTCAGGCAGTGCATTCCATGCACCAACCACTCTCTGAGTAAAAAACCTTCCTCTAATATCCCCCTTGAACTTCCCACCCCTTACCTCAAAGCCATGTCCTCTTGTATTGAGCAGTGGTGCCCTGGGGAAGAGATGCTGGCTATCCACTCTATCTATTCCTCTTATTATCTTGTACACCTCTATCATGTCTCCTCTCATCCTCCTTCTCTCCAAAAAGTAAAGCCCTAGCTCCTTTAATCTCTGATCATAATCCATACTTTCTAAACCAGGCAGCATCCTGGTAAATCTCCTCTGTATCCTATCCAATGCTTCCACATCCTTCCTATAGTGAGGTGACCAGAACCGGACACAATACTCCAAGTGTGGCCTAACCAGAGTTTTATAGAGCTGCATCATTACATCACGACTCTTAAACTCTATCCCTCGACTTATGAAAGCTAACACCCCATAAGCTTTCTTAACTACCCTATCCACCTGTGAGGCAACTTTCAGGGATCTGTGGATATGTACCCCCAGATCCCTCTGCTCATCCACACTACAGAGGGCTAAGCATACAACCTTGTGGTGCACCTGTTCTGCTGGAGATCATGGAGGAGATGTTGGTGCCAATCCAGGATTCAATTGCCCAATTAAGTATTGAGGCCAAAGTCTTGAAGCTTTTTGATTAGTTTTGAGGGGATGATGGGATTGAATGCTGAGCTGTAATCGATAAAGAGCATCCTAATTTATGCATCTTTGCTGTCCAGATATTCCAGGGTTGAGTAAAGAGCCAATGAGATGGCATCTGCTGTGGACCTGTTGCTCCTGCAGGCAAATTGGAGTGCAAGGGTCCCTACACCTCATCCCTCGCTACCATTCAGGGCCCCAACCAGTCCTTCCAGGTGAGGCGACACTTCACCTGTGAGTCTGTTGTGGTCATATACTGTGACCGGTTCTCCTGCTGTGGCTTCCTATATATCGGCGAGACCCGACGTAGATTGGGAGACCGCTTCGTCAAGCACTTACGCTCCGTCTGCCAGAAGAAGCGGGACCTCCCTGTGGCCACTCATTTTAATTCCTTTTCTCATTCCCGTTCCGATATGTGAATCCATGGCCTCCTCTACTGTCACGATGATGCCACACTCAAGTTGGAGGAACAACACCTTATATTCCATCTGGGTAGCCTCCAACCTGATGGCATGAACATTGATTTCTCGAACTTCCTGTAATGCCCCTCCCCTTCACAATTCCCCATCCCCTTTTCCCTCTCTCACCTTATCTCCTTGCCTGCCCATTGCCTCCCTCTAGTGCTCCTCCCCCTTCCCTTTCTCCCACGGCCTTCTGTCCTCTCCTATCAGACTCTCCCTTCTCCAGCCCTGCATCTTTTTCACCAGTCAACTTCTCAGCTCTTTACCTCATCCCTCCCACTTCCAGTTTCACCTATCACCTTGTGTTTCTCTCTCCCCTCCCCCACCTTTTAAACCTACTCCTCATCTTTTTTTTTCTTCAGTCCTGCCAAAGGGTTTCAGCCTGAAGTGTCGACTGTGCTTTTTTCCTCATAGATGCTGCCTGGCCTACTGAGTTCTTCCAGCATTTTGCATGTGTTGCTTAAAGCAGATCCAAGTTGTTTCTCAGGCAAGGGTTGATATATTTCCACACTAACCTCTCAAAACACTTCTTCACTGTGGATGTAAGTGCTACTGGGTGATGATCATTGAGGCAGGCTACCACATTATTCTCAGGCACCGGTATAATTGAAGCCTGCTTGAAGCAGTTGGGTACCCCAGACAGCTGAAGTGAGAGGTTAAAGATCTCAGTAAACTCTCCAGCCAGTTGATTAGCAGTCTCCAGTACTTGGCCAGGTACACCATCTGGGCTGGATGTTTCTCGCGGGTTCACCCTCACGGCTTCAGAGACTGAAATCATAGAATCATCGGGGGATGTGGGCATGTGGCACAACTGTTAAGATTGATGCCACTTTGCCTGTGAGGTGGTTTTCTGGAGGTCATACCTGGTCCTCTTGGAGCTTTCTTGGTCACCAGACTTAAATGTCTTTGATCTGGCCCTTAGCAAATTGTGGATTTCATGGTTCATCCAGGGCTTCTGATTGGGGAAGACTCTGAATGACTTTGTTGGGGGACACTTATCCACAGCTGTTTTAATAAAGTCCATTACAACCATGGTGTATTCATTCAGATACACAGGTGAGTCCTTGAACACAGCCAAGTCCACTGTAGTCACTCCTCTGCCTCCCGCTTTTACTTTGCAGTGACAAAATACTTTGTTAATAATGTCGGACTTGAGCAATTTATCCAAAGCATTGAGAGTTGAATTCCACCTTTGTCTTTGTTGCTCTGTTAAAATGCTTCAGCTAATGATGAGTAGATTGACTGACTGAATTACTGGCACGCACAAGAGGTGCGAGAACCTCTGATGGAAAATAAATCTCACTTAAATCAGTTTGTTATAACTGCATCAGTGATGAAACCACTGAATGCGATGGATGACTATGGACTTTCTTGCTATCAGAGACTATCTTACTACCTTATTCAAGTCTACTTCTGAAAGATATTCTTCCATTTCTAATGGGTAGGTGGGACTAGGCAGAAAAATGGGTCAGCACAGACTGGATGGACCGAACAGCCTGTGTCTCTGCTGCAGTGTGTTAAAACTCTAATTTGACTCACATACTCAAATTGCCTTTTACCTTAGAATGTTACAGCATCAATGGACTCTGAACTCATGCTGTGTAAACATTAGGTGCCCAGCTTAAAACACCTCATTCTCATACTACAGTAACCCTTCGATATGCAACTCTGGACTGAAATCCAGCATTTGATTATAGTTTACACATAATGTCTGCAATGGGAATGTGAGTATCATTGAGTCCAACTATATCATTCAATTTCAATAAAACAAAATCCGTCGTGCATCAGACTTGATGGCTTTGAGTTGTCATAACCAACTCAAAAACACTAACAAAAATAAGCTTTCATGGTAATTCTAGACTCACTGGTAAGACCTACTTGATGAAAGCAACCATGATTGCAATTTGGAACTGATTTCATGAACGCCTCCAGCAAAAGATTGATAAGGGAAAACTGATCTTTCAGGACATAGCCAAGAATCACCACACCATGGTTGAGTGATTCCACCAAGAACTTCATATTTTGGAGTGCGAGTTGTCCATGGGTGGATTTGTTTGATGTGGATTAGTTATTGCACACAGGCCACCCAGTGGCAAGATGCTGATCCAGTAGCAAGAGGGACCAGCTCTGCTAAATGAAACTTTTCTCTAAAAAAAAAACAACCAGGACTGGTTAAATGAGAAGGGCAAGGAGATGAAGTAGTTACTTAACCTCAAATGTGAAATAAAAGCTTCACTCTCCTCAAGGGAAAAGAATCAGCCCTATGACCCATGAAGCATAAGTCCCACAACTGAGACCTGAAGGAAAGGTGGTGGATGGAGAGAGCTCAGAAGCCTCAACAACTCATCTACAGTATGCACAGGTTTCTCAGCACTATAGAGTCTATCTATGGTACAATCACTCAAGGACCCAACCCACTTAGACCTAGGAATGGAAGGCACATTCTCCAAGAACACAGAGACTCTCGATGGAACAATTTAAAGCAGAGTACTAGAGAAAACTTAAAGAAAATTATAATAATCAAATGGCAGCATGGTTGCTGAAAAGATCTTACTTGATGAATCTCATTTAAGTTTCTTCATATAGTTATAGAGAGATACAGCACAGAAACAAGTCCCTATGCCCACTAAGCATACGTTGACTATCAACTGCTCGTTTACATTAATCCTACATTAATCATATTTTTAATTTTTTCCCATCGGGCTTCTAAATTCCAGAGTATACAAGCCCAGTCACTCCAATCTTTCAACATATGACAATCCCGCCATCCCGGGAATTAACCTTGTGAACCTATGCTGCACTCCCTCAATAGCAAGAATGTCCTTCCTCAAATTTGGAGACCAAAACTGCACACAGTACTCCAGGTGTGGTCTCACCAGTGCCCTGTACAGCTGCAGTAGTACCCCTCTGCTCTTATACTCAATTCCCCTTGTTATGAAGGCCAGCATGCCATTAGCTTTCTTCACTGCCTGCTGTACTTGCATGCTTGCTTTCAGTGACTGATGTACAAGAACATCTAGATCTCGTTGTGCTTCCCCTTTTCCTAACTTGACTCCATTTAGATAATAATCTGCCTTCCTGTTCTTACCACCAAAGTGGATAACCTCACAGTTATCCACATTAAACTGCATCTGCCATGCATCTGCCCACTCACCCAGCCTGTCCAAGTCACCCTGCATTCTCATAACATCTTCCTCACATTTCACACTGCCACCCAGTTTTGTGTCATCAGCAAATTTGCTAATGTTACTTTTAATTCCCTCATCTAAATCATAAATATATATTGTAAACAGCTGCGGTCCCAGCACTGAACCCTGTGGTACCCCACTGGTCACCGCCTGCCATTCAAAAAGGGACCCGTTAATCACTACTCTTTGTTTTCTGTCAGCCAGCCAATTTTCAATCCATGTCAGTACTCTACCCCCAATACCATGTGCCCTAATTTTGCCCACTAATCTCCTATGTGGGACTTTATCACAGGCTTTCTGAAAGTCCAGGTACACTACATCCACTGCCTCTCCCTTGTCCATTTTCATAGTTACATCCTCAAAAAAATCCAGAAGATTAGTCAAGCACGATTTCCCCTTCGTAAATCCATGCTGACCCGGACCGATCCTGTTACTGCTATCCAGATGTGTCGTAATTTCATCAGAGTCAGTGTATGAAAGTGGGTGGGTTGAGGCAAGAGGCTCATAGGTGATGGGTAGAGCCAGATAAGGAAGGGATGATGAGCAGATGGAGCCAAGTGGGGAAACAGAGAGGGAGGAGTAAGACAAAGGCTGGTAGGTAATAGGTGCCAGGAACCGGGAACAAGGAAAAGAAGGGAGCATAAAGTGGGTGGAGCAGGTTGGGGGTAGTATGATGCCAACCAGTGAGGCCATGCACATCAAAGCTTCTCTGTCCACAGAAGATATCATTGTCTTCTGCTTAGATCCACAGGTGGTTTGCAGATTAACTAGCACCATGTTGTGTGAGTCATCTGCAGGAAAAGTGATGCCATGCTGATTGAGAGAAGACAGGGCTCTCGGCAAGAATTGGCTGGAGCAGGGAAGCAAAGCCAAACCAAAACTGGTTCAGATAGGAGGGGTGCTTCCTCTTGATGGTGAGAAAAAGCATATCATCAGGTGTGAGGTTCTCAGTATTGTCATATTTGGCTCTCATCTCGCTCCGATGGAGTGGAGTTACTTGAGCCACTTTCCAATTCACCTAGAGCTCCAAGATGGAGCACATCTAATGAACTGCGATGCCCAAGTTCCAAAGACTGGGGAAAGAGTAAGCATACTCTCATCCTAAATGCCACCATCAGGAGAATTCACTGTTACTACATGCTGAGTAGTGTTGTTCTGCAATGTTCTACTCAGTTGGATTTTGCCCCAATGCCAATTCTCTGGAGTTTATTGTGGTGAAACAACTTTGGCCACGATTCCAGTAAGCAGTGGGCAGTATGAAACATCCTGAAGGAGAAGACCTGATGGATCCTCGAGATGGCTGCAGTAGGGACGAGAGAGTCATCTATTGTGGACTATACATTTGCAAAGAACATCTCGAAAGAGATTTAAAGATTCAAGCATTCAAAGTACATTTATTATCAAAGTATGTATGCAGTATACAACTCAGATATTTCTCTTTCCACAAGCAGCCACAAAACAAAGAAACACCATGGAACCCATTCAAAGAAAAATATCAAAACCCCAACACACAAAAAAGGAACAAATTGCACAATGGCAAAAAAAATGAGTGAGAAACACAGAACATAAACCACCAAACCACAAAGTCATTAAAAGAGTCTGGGCATATTCAGTTCAGTTCAGTTCAGTTCCATCTAGTGCTGTGTTGTTCATTGCCTGCAGGCCACAGAGACAGTCCACCCCGATCAAAAACGCATAAAATAACAACAAAAATAAAGGAGTGACCAGAAGCCAGAAACAGATCATAATGTGAACTACAGAGTCCAAACCACAAGCCGTATTGATTAAACCTTGCCCAAGACCTAGAACTCCGGAATCATCGGGCGTGAGGAAGAGAGAGACCATTCGTACGCAGGCACATTCCTCAGGGAGCAGTGGGCAAGAGGGAAACAGAGCGGTCACACACAGGTAGACGGCACTGAACATCCACCTGCCTTCGGCTCACGTCCTCGTTGATTACAATCTTCCTCAACGCTTTAATCAGCGAGAAATGGAGTTGATTGTGGGCGTGTACCCCATCTCCAGGCTTCTTGGACTCCAGGCTGCTACCTTCACTTGAAACCTCACCGAATGCCCTCGGAGACAGCAAAGCGCCAGATCGCTCAAACAGCCTGAAAACACACAACCAAAATGTAGATCAACAGCTCCAACAGTAGTGGAACCACACTTGAAAGAAAAAAAGAAAAGAAGTAGTTTCGTGAACACAGAAGGATGCTGTGTTATTCACTGGTGTTGCCCTCTTCTGGAATGCAGGGATCCTTGTTGTGGTTTGTCCCGAGCAGCTGTGTAACAGGACTGTGACCAATGAGCGGTTTTCAGGGACGCATCCTGAGACAAACATCAAGTTACTGAGCACCGTCAGCATGGTGAAAGACACCCTTTTGTCTGCCTGAAACTTGTTGGTCTTCCAGTACAATGAGGTGTCTGTGAGTGAGTGCTGAATATTGACACATTCTTGGATGCAGGAAGATGTGCAAAGGGACACCCTGAAGCTTGATGCAGTCTTTATGGCGAAGATCTGGACTTTGAGGTCCGGCCACCACTGGGTGCTAAGATACTCGGTCCTGTGTAACAGCCCCACAAATAAAGAGTATATCGTTCACAGAGGCCATGTAAATGCCATTGATGCTTTGTTGGCAATATTTATTAACTGAATGGCATTATTAATAAAGCAAACACAAGAAAGTCTGCAGATGCTGGAAATTCAAGCAACACACACAAAATGCTGGTGGAACGCAGCAGGCCAGGCAGGTCTCGGCCCAAAACGTTGACTGTACTTCTTCCTATTGATGCTGTCTGGCCTGCTGCGTTCCACCAGCATTTTGTGTGTGTGGCATTATTAATATATTAATTTGATTAATTTACTGATAGCTTTGTATTTCCTATATTTATATTTTATGAATAAATTTTCCTTTTGAAATAAAAGGAAACAGTGCTAGTACATCTCTTCTTTTTCAATATTTTTATTGATTTCTATACAGAAGAGTTCAAGAGAATACATATTATAAAACAAAAGACAAGAAATAATAATACCAGATACAGTATATTGAATCACATTAACGAACTCCTTACTCGATATTCATATGGATTAGATTAATTCGTATATTAGAATATAAACAATTGTATTTAAAAAAAGATCTACACCCACTACTCAAGTCGAAGCTGTTTGGGGGAAAAAAGAAAAAAACTTATCAGATAACAAAATACACTATTAACCAACTTCTGTACTTTAACAAGAAGTCAAAGATTATGAAAATAATTTAAAAACTGCCCCCACAAATTTTAAAAATCTTGGTTAGATTCAGGAATTGAACAACGAATCTTTTCTAAATTGAGGCATGCCATAACATCCCGTAACCACTAAGCATGATTAGGCGGAACAGCATCCTTCCATTTAGACAAAAGCGCCCTCCTGGCCGTAAGAGAGATAAAAGCCAGAATGTGCAAATCAGATGTCTTCAAGATGATATCTTTCCTTCCAACAATACCAAATAGGGCAGTCAAAGGATTAGGCTTAAAATTTACTTTAAAGAGTACAGAAAAAGTTTGGAATACTTCCTTCCAATATTTTCCAAGACTTGGACACGTCCAAAACATAGTACATCTCTAGCAAGAGAAAATCTGCAGATGCCCGAAATCTGAGCAACACACACAAAATGCTGGAGGAACTCAGCAGGCCAGGCAGCATTTATGAAAAAAAAAGTACAGTTAATGTTTCGGGCCCAGACCTTTCAGTCTCCTGCCAAGTCCTGCTGAAGGATCTCGGCCCAAAATATTGAATGCACTTTTTTCCGTAGATGCTGCCTGACCTGCTAAGTTCCTCCAGCATTTTGTGTCTGGTACATCTCTAGTTCTGGTTTCCATGCGATTCAGTCAAAGTCACAACAATTATCAGCATTCAAATGGCTATTAGGTCATATTGTACCGTATGTGACCACACCCACGTTAGCTAGCAGATCAGTGTTGTTTAACAACATATTGTGAATGAGTTCCGGTTAAGTCCAATCAGGAGACTTTCTGTTTCTCCACTCCAAAAAGCTTCAGATCCATAATAACATACATTAAAATTACTCTGAGGGAAAAAAATCAAGTAAAAAATGTTTCCTTCAATTGATCACTTAAATCCATATCTTTATCTTACCAACATTTGCTAGCTCTGTAAAGTAAACTAGTTTCTGCAGCTGGCCATCTGTTGTTAAAATAGCTACCAAATGAGTAGCTTCAAAACTGAGCTAATTTATTACTTCCAAAGTTCATTTTTGTTTACACTGGCTTACTGTGCATCACAGCAACAGCACCACTTGTGAAGAATGGTATACTCCTGAATATGAATTCAGAAGGATGGGGGCGGGGGGAGATCTTATAGAAACATAAAATTAAGAAAGGAATAGAGGCAGGGAAGTCGCTTCCACTGGTGAGAATAGAATTCGGGGACATAGTCTCATGATTCAGGGGAGTAGATTTAGGACGGAGATGAGGAGGAACTGCTTTTCCCAGAGGGTGGTGAATCTGTGAAATTCTCTGCCCAATGAAGCAGTGGAGGCTACCTCAGTAATTATATTTATGCCAAGGTTGGATAGGTTCTTGCATAGTAGGGGAATTAAGCGTTATGGCGAAAAGGCAGATAGGTGGAGATGAGTCCATAGTCAGATCAACCACGATCTTATTGAATGGTGGATGGAGCCTACCTCTGTTCCTATTTCTTATGTTGTTAAAAGCCGCAGGCAGGTGGTTAGTGCTGGAGAATACAGACATAGCCTTGAGTTTAGCTCCTTGTCAGTCAAACCTGGAGATTACTGCAAGGTGCTGAAGTGTTCACACAGTTCCTTCAGTCCAAATGTTCCAGCCAGCTCCCTGGCTGGAATTAGGTAACAACATAGCTTTATTTAAATCATACACTAGGTATTACTTTGCAGAAAATGAGCTGTAACTTCTGCTTTCAATAAAATCTCAGAAATTCCCTCAACTTATGCTTCTCTCAAGCATCACATTCAAATACTATGTGCAGAGAATAGATAGCTCCTAATGTGCTGTGACAGAGCAATTTGCATTGGTGCATGCAGTCCCTGAACAATGTGCAAAATGCGTGTGGTGTGATTATTGTGGCATCGCACAAAAGTTATCAGAAAATTGGTGTTAGAGCAGAAGTCTTAACTTCCATGCTCATTCACTTCCGTACACATCAGCAGGATGTGCATTTTCCCACTCATTTTCTTAAATCAATACATTAAAGCTAAATCAACAGACAAATATTGCAGTTGCGCACTTGGCGTCAATTCAAGCAAATATCTGCCACTCAATTATTTCTCAGAACTGTTTGTGATCTAAGATTAAATGTAATTTTTAAAGGAGAAGATAAAACAGGGATATTGAAAAAGGAAACAAAAGAGACTTTTCAAATTAACCAGTTTTTAAACCAAGGAAATTTTAGTTTACAATGAGTTGGGCAACTAGCTCCCACTGACATATTGGGGATGGCACAAGACTAGTTCAACTTGAAGAATATTTGTCACATGTACAAAGTTTGCAGTGAAATGTGTTACTTTGGATCAAATAAAATCAGTGAGGATTGTGCTGGAGGCTGCCCACAAGTATCGCCATGCTTCCTGCTCCAACATAACATATCAACAACTAACTAATCCTAACTGAATTTTTCTGGAATGTGGGACATACTTATACTTTTATACTTTATTGTCACCAAACAATTGATACTAGAACGTACAATCATCATAGCGATATTTGATTCTGCGCTTCCTGCTCCCTGGATTACAAATCGATAGTAAATATTAAAAATTTAAATTATAAATCATAAATAGAAAATATAAAAATGGAAAGTAAGGTAGTGCAAAAAAACTGAGATGCAGGTCCGGATATTTGGAGGGTACGGCCCAGATCTGGGTCAGGATCCGTTCAGCAGTCTTATCACAGTTGGAAAGAAGCTGTTCCCAAATCTGGCCGTACGAGTCTTCAAGCTCCTGAGCCTTCTCCCAGAGGGAAGAGGGACGAAACGTGTGTTGGCTGGGTGGGTCGTGTCCTTGATTATCCTGGCAGCACTGCTCCGACAGCATGCGGTGTAAAGTGAGTCCAAGGACAGAAGATTGGTTTGTGTGATGTGCTGGGCTGTGTTCACGATCTTCTGCAACTTCTTTTAGTCTTGGACAGGACAACTTCCATACCAGGTTGTGATGCACCCTAGAAGAATGCTTTCTACGGTGCATCTATAAAAGTTAGTGAGGGTTTTAGGGGACAGGCCAAATTTCTTTAGTTTTCTCAGGAAGTAAAGGCACGACTGATCTGAACTTGGCCTAAATTTTACTTCTATAGAACATTGCAACACAGAGGAAAACCAAGCTGTCACAGATAGAACATACAAATTCCTTATAGACAGTGACGAGAATTGAACCCTGATCTTGCAGTTGCTGCAGTAACCACTATGTTACTGGGCCTTGTGGGCCTCGTCCTGGTTTTATTGAGATTGTTAGTATGATATTTAATATTATTATTCAATTAATTTATATTGCTGATAAGGGCCTGGAGTTCTCTGCCAGGGGTTGGAGGAGGCAGATTTAAGTGATAGGTAGGAAACATTTAGACAGGCACATGAACATGAGGAAATGTGGGGTTATGGATCATATGCAGGCAAATGGGATTCATTGAATGTGACATTATAGTAGGTATAGACATAGTGGGCTGAAGGGCCTATTTCTAACCTTTACTGTTTTATGTTTTGTCACAGCTATCCACAACCTAGAACAATGCAAAAAAATATCAATGTCACTTTTACATTTTAAGAGCAGCAATTAATACCTGTCTCACATTTCATTTATTTATAATGTACTTTAATCATCCCTTGCTTTATTATATAGCTGCTGTGAGGCAGTTCCTGTACAAAAATAAACTAACGCTGAGAATGTGAAATGTTAAATCTGTTTTTCTCCAGCAGTGCTGCCTGACTTGCTGGGAATTCCCAACGTTATCGGTTTATAGTCAGGTTATTGAATGCAGTGTATTCACTTTCCAGAGTCATTCCATTCTCAATATTTTGCATGAACCTGCTACTCAGGTTTGTACAGGTGAGGTTACAGCCAATTCCTGTTAGGTAAAATCCTGAAGAGGGGAACGGGAACAGGCGTACGCTACTCAGCCTGTCCTTCCTGTTTTGTCATACAATAATGACATGAATGATCTGAAATTGGCCTAAATTTTACTTCTATAGAACATAGAACAGTAGTTCAACACCTGACTAAACAAATCCCTTCTGCCTACATGATGTCTATATCCTACCTTCATTACATTTCCATGTGCCTCGTAAACACCTCTAAGGATTTACCTCTGATACCACACCTAGAAGGGCATTTTAGGCAGCCATCACTTACTGTGGATAAAAAACTTACCACCTCTCACCTTAATGCATGTTCTTTACTATTATATGTACATTTAGACCCTGGGAAAATATACTCGCTGTCTACTTTTCTATATCTCTCATAACCTCACAAACTTCCATAAGGTTTCCTGTCAGACTCTGTTGATAGAAAACAACCCATATATTTATTCTATGTTCCATTTGCAACTTTCCAAGTTCTGACCTGCTAAGATAGTCAAACAGATATTCATTCCATCTCCAATTTAGAAATAACTACCAAAAGCTTTCAAAGAAAGTGAAGTCTTTTGGGATTTCAGTACAAATTTCTTCTAGGTCATTTACAGCAGCACCCAAGAGGTTAGTCTTTAATTGTTAGTGACCACAGGCCAGTCTTAGAGAGTTGGCAGTCCTAATGGAGACTGGTCCACAATACTTAGCAGTTCTAGTCATTAAATTAAGAATAGAGGTTGTTGAAGCTACCATGGAATTATGTACCACTGAAAGCTTTCATGTCAAAAGGCAGTAGGTTTCAACAACTGTGTTGACTGTCTTTATGGAGGGTGCTTGCTCAGAGAAGATTTTTCAAGTTGACAGATAAATATTTAAAACAGTCCTGCAACACTCCCAAGAGCATTTCAGATGCGCTACCCTCAAGGGCTTATCAGGTCACATACTCCAAATACCACTTCCACAACTCACAATATAAACTGATCAGAATATATTTCTCAAAGGCATACAAAGCTGATCTTGCATTGTTACAGCTTGTGCTTGTGGCTTGCAGTAGACTCAACTTCAGGCAAACATGCATGGCTTCAAGTACAACTCCTAGAATAGAATGACGATTGTCAGAAATAAGAAGTGTGCTCTTGAATCCGTGTGGGACAGTGAGGCCCCATTGTGCAGTATTATCAGTCTTATTAGGGCAATCCTTGGAGGTCTACTCAAATAACTTTCCACCTTCTCCCACTCTGCAGTCAAGCATATTTTCTTTCAATCTACAATGTTTTCCTCAACTGGTCAAAGCTAGCTAAAAATGACACATCTTCTCCGTAATGCGCGGCCTCTAATTCTGGCTCCAGTCTGGACCTCAGCCGCCAGCACCTCCTTAATAAGATTTTTCTCGCTGCCGCCAGGCCCCCGGACTCCACTTTCCCCACCATCATTCTCCAGCCCAGGGTCTCTCGGGCTCCACTGTCACCTCAAGGGTCCTCAGAGCCTCCATCTACCTCCCACCCCACCTTCCCTGAACACCCCAACCCTCCCCTCTCCTCTGGTGCCACCAACTCTCTTCCCCTCTCTAATCCTTGCTATGCCTTCACCATTTCCTCAGAGCTTGCCCTCTGAGGAAATGTTCAAAGGGCCTTACCTTTGCTCCCCTTCGCCCACACCTCACTGAGTTCCATGCTCGCCATGACACCAAGCTCTTCTTCCGTCGCCTCTGCCTTCAAGCCTACTTTTTTGGCAAGAATTCCACACTCCACATTGATGACCCCTTCTCCTGTCTCC
This sequence comes from Mobula birostris, assembly GCF_030028105.1. Taxonomy (NCBI): domain Eukaryota; kingdom Metazoa; phylum Chordata; class Chondrichthyes; order Myliobatiformes; family Myliobatidae; genus Mobula; species Mobula birostris. Next base: position 19,649,812 of record NC_092389.1, read on the forward strand.
AACCCTCCTCCTCTTCTTGGACACCCCGCTCTAGTTCTCTGCCTGCTCTGGATCTTTTCATCTCGAATTGCCGACGAGACCTCAACTGCCTTGACTTCAGCACTTCCCTCTCCTCCTTGAATCTTACCCCTTATGAATGCACTGCCCTCCACTCTCTCCGCACCAATCCCAACCTCACTATCAACTTCGCAGACAAAGTGGGTGCTGTTGTCATGTGACGCAACTCTCAGACAACTCCTCATAACTACCTCTTGAATAGGATCCCACTCCAGGCCATCAGAAACCTGTCTCCGACACCATCGCTGACCTCATCAGCTCTAGAGAACTCCCATCTACTGCCACCAATCTCATAGTTCCCTTACCCTGCACTGCTCGTTCCTACCTCCTACCCAAGATCCACACATCGGACTGTCCAAGTTGGCTCACTGTCTTTGCCTGTTCTGTCCTCACTGAACTTGTGTCCTCATATCTTGACTCCATTCTATCCCCCTTGATTTAGTCCCTTCCACCTACATCAGCAACACTTCTCATGGTCTCAATCTCCTCAGCAGCTTTCAATTCCCTGGCCCTGACCACCTCATTTTCACCATGGGTGTCCAGTCCCTATACGCTTCTATTCCCCATCAAGTAGGCCTTGAAGCTCTCCACTTCTTAGTGGAAGAACAAACCTGTTCCCCTCCACTACCACTCTCTTCCATCTTGCAGGACTGGTTCTCGCCCTCAATAATTTTTCCTTTGCTCCTTCCACTTTCTCCAGACTCAAGAGGTACCCATGGACATCCACATGGGCCCCAGCTATGCCTGCCTTTTCATAGAATAGTCCATGTTCCAAGCTTTCCCTGGAAATGCTCCCCAACTCTTCCTCCAGTACATTGACAACTGCATTGGTGCTGCTTCATGCACCCATACTGAGCTCTTCAGTTTCATCAATTTTGCCTCCAACTTTTATCCTGCCTTAAATTCACTTGCTTCATTTCTGACACTTCCCTCCCTTTCTCGATCTCTCTGTTTCCGTCTCTGGAGACACACTGTTGACTGACATCTTGTATAAACCTAATGATTCCTGCGGTTATCTTAATTGTACCTCTTCCCACCCCGTCTCCTGCAAAAATGCTATTCCCTTTTCTCAATTCCTTTGTCTCTGCTGCATTTGCACCCGGGATTAGGCTTTCCTTTCCAAGACATCATAGATGTTCTCCTTCTTCAAAGAATGGGGTTTCCCTACCTCCACCATTGATGCCACCCTCACCTGCATCTCCTCCATTTCACAAACATCTGTGCTCACCCCATCTTCCCACCACCTTAACAACGATAGAGTTTCTCGTCCTTACCTATCACCCCATGAGCCTCTGCAACCAGGACGTCATTCTCTGGAATTTCCACCATCTCCAAAGGGATCTTACCACCAAGCATATCTTCACCTCTCCCGCAGCACCCCCCCCCAAACCAATTTCTGTGGCCCTCCCCACTTATCTCTCTCCTGGCACTTATCCCTGCAAGCGGCCAAAGTGCTAGTCCTGCCCATTCTCCTCCATTCAAGGCCCCAAGCAGCCTGTACAGGTGAGGTCACACTTCACCTGCGAATCTTCTGGGGTTGTCTATTGTATCTGGTGCTTCTGATGTGGCCTTCTGTACATTGGTGAGACCCACTGGAAATTGGGAGACTGCTTCGTTGAGCACCTGTGCTCCATCCACCAAAAGCAGAACTTCCAAGTGGCCAAACGTTTTGATTCTGATTTCCATTCCAACATGTCGGTCCATGGCCTCCTCTTGTGCCATGATGACGCCACCACCAGGGTGGAGGAGCAACACCTTATATTCTGTCTGGGTAACCTCCAACCTGATGGCACGAATATCGATTTTTCCTTCTTGTAAAAATAATTCCCTCCCCCTCCTCCTCCCCCTCCTCCTCCCCCTCCCCTCTTCTTCTATTCCCAACTCTGACCTCTTACCTCTTCTCACCTGCCTATCACCTCCCTGTGGGACCCCTCCCCCTTCCCTTTCTCCTATGGTCCACTCTCCCCTCCTATCCCCCTTCCTTCCTCTCTGGCCCTTTACCTTTCTCACCCACCTGGCTTCACCTATCACCTTCTAGCCATCACCCTTCCCCTCCCCCATTTTTAAATTCTGGCATTTTCCCCCTTCCTTTCCAGTCTAGAAGAAGGGTCTTGGCCTGAAACATCAATTCTTTATCCATTTTCATAGATGTTGCCTGACCTGCTGAGTTCCTCCAGCATTTTGTGTGTGTTGGTTTGGATTTCCAGCATCTGCAAAACCTCTCATGTTTACAATTTTCTTCTCTGTAAAGATTATGGGGAAAAGGAGGGAGAATAAGTTTGAGAGGTAGAGAAAACAGTAACGGTCGAATGGTGGATCAGACTCAGTGGGTCAAATTCTGCTCCTTTGTCTTATAGTCCTTATATTCTGCTTCAGAGTCCAATCAAGTTAATCTTTAAAGTCTGCTGATTTCAGGCCAATCCTGTCAGAATAGTAACTCCCGAGAATTTTTCTCCTCCTCAAAATAAACAGAATAATGAAATATTTTTTGAGTGACACCAAGAAGTCCCAAGACAACTTAATACTATGAAAACTGTATTTTGCACTGTTCAGCATCATTTCCTCTGCCAGACCATTGGATATTTGTTTTGTTGTTTTCACCACAGTAACCATGTCAAAAGCAAACTATATAAGGAGTTGGATGCATTGTGGCCACAATTTGCCTTAAGGAAGCAAGCAGATATTCCACTTAAACAGCCTAGACCAAGTGATCTCAGAGCAAGTTTTAATTTTCTGTCACAGTTCTGCAAACAAGCCACAAAGCAAATACAATGTGATCCCAATAATTTCAATTACATTTTCTTGTGCCAAAAAACCTTAACAACTTTCTATTCAGTAGCACAAGACACAGTTATCTTTGATGGCCTGAGTAGAATTTATATCATATCTTTCACATCACTATTATTTTTAAACACATAGCAATTCTTTGGTTAGATGGCTTCCTTCTGCAATCCTACTATCTTAGGGAAAAGAATACTTGTACTCTAAATAGTTACATGGGTCAACACAAATTAAGTTGCAATTGAATTCAAACAAAGTCACCTGAAAACTCTTTGCACATTAGCAATAATTGTTTTTGGGATAACTTTCATTAATAAGTATTTTGTGTCATTCTTCACTGTGGAAGACAAGAACAATACCAGAAATGCAAAAATGTCAGGGGGCAAAAGTGAGTGTCGTTGCCATTGTAGGGTAATATAATGGGGGACAGATGACAGTTCAGGTTGTCTGCTGTTGACTTTCTTGGCCAATGCATCTCTGCAGAAGGTGCAAAACCCCTGCCATCAAAAGTCACCGCTATTAAGGATTTTCCACTGCCCTGCACAACCAAAGCACTGCCAGATTTTTTTTTGAAGTATGGTGAATTTTTATCACTGTTTCTTTCCGCAAGCTGCTGAATTTATGCTCCCCTTGTATAGTGCCCTTAAAGGCATTGCCCCAATTATATGCTTGAGTGGTCAGCAGACATGACAGCCTCCAACCAACTTCTTCAGCTGGCAGCTCCACCCCCAAACCCCAACCCACCTCCCCTACAAGAGGAAGTACAGTACGTCTGACCATGAGCTTCTTGGTCTCTCTCTGACCATCTGCCATTTTCATTTTCTACTGGAGGGTCGGCATTTCACGTCGTTTGTTGACTACAAAACCCCCACGCACAAAGTATCCCGACTCTTGGACTGCACGCCAGCAACTCTACCTGGCTAACATTTCAAAATTCATGACTGCCATACAGCACATCCAAGGGAAAACTAATGCCGTGGCTGATTGCCACTTGTGGCCCACCATTGATGCCATACACATCAGTGTTGACAATGCCGACATGGCAGCCGACCAAGTTGCCAAGCCAGAGGTCCAGGCTTACAAGGCAGCAGTCACGGGCTTGCAGTTGGCTGATATCAAGTTCTGGGATGCAGGAGTTACTCTCTTGTGCAATGTCTCAACATGTCACCTTTGCCCCATAGTGCCTGCAAACTGCAGATGTATTGTTTGTAACTCCATTTATGGCCTCTCGCATCCAGGTGGGAAGGCTTCACAGAAAATGGTTGCTTTAAGGTTTGTGTGGCATGGCCTTAGAGAGGCCGTGAGAGAATGGAGTGCAACCTGTGTTGTGTGTCAGTGAGGGAAAATTAACCGTCACCTTCGGGCACCATCGGCATCTTTTGAGGTGCCTGAGCGATGGTTTGACCACTTTAATGTGGACCTGTTTGGTCCCCTTTCCCCTCCCGAAGATTCGCTGATCTACTTACCATGGTAGAGCGCATCAAAAATTGGCCAGAGGTTGCCCTTCTAGCATTGACGGTGGCTGTGGATGTGGCTCGGGTGTTCATCAACACCGGGATCACACAGTTCTTCCGACCATGTCCCCAAATCATGTCAGACCTCCAGAACCTCAGCATTAAATTACATCACACCACAGCATATCATCCACAATCCAGTGGGCTGTGTGAGTGGTTTCATCATTCCTTAAAGGCTGCTCCAAGGGCCTGCTTGATGGAGGAGTTTTGGCACAATCATCCTGCTTGGATCCTGCTGGAGCTCAGAGGAGGACATGCAGTCTTCCGCAGTGGAGTTGGTATATGAGCAGCTGTTACAGGTGCCAGGTGATTTTATTCCTGCTCCACAATACCTGGTTGGTATCTCAGCAGAGCTCCACAGTAAACTCAGTTCTTTTACACCTATTCCTACCTCCCTCTCTATAGTGCCTATAAAAAGTATTCAACCGCCCCTTGAAAGTTTTCATGTTTTATTGTTTTACAACATTGAATCACAATGGATTTAATTTGGCTTTTCTTTTTTACCCTGATCAACAGAAAAAGACTCTTTTGTGTCAAAGTTAGAACAGGTCTCTACAAAGTGATCTAAATGAATTCTAAATATGAAACATAAAATAATTAACTGCATAAGTATTCACCCCCTTCAAGTTAGTATTTAGTAGATGCACATTTGGCAGCAATTACAGCCTTGAGTCTGTGTGGATAGGTCTCTATCAGCTTTGCCCATCTGGACACTGCAAATTTTCCCCATTCTTCTTTACAAATCTGCTCAAGCTCTTGTCAGATTGCATGGGGATTGTGAGTGAACAGCTCTTTTCAAGTCCAGCTACAAATTCTCAATTGGATTGAGGTCTGGACTTTGACTTGGCCACTCCAGGACATTAACTTTGTTTTTTTTTTTGAGCCACTCCTGTGTAGCTTTGGCTTTATGCTTAGGGTCATTGTCTTGCTGGAAAACAAGTCTTCTCCCAAGTCACAGTTCTCTTGCAGACTGCATCAGGTTTTTCTCCAGGATTTCCCTGTATTTTGCTGCATTCATTTTACCCTCTACCTTCACAAGCCTTCCAGGTCCTGCTGCAGTGAAGCATCCCCACTGCACGACACAGCCACCACCACACTTCACAGTAGTGATCAGGTGTTTTGATTAGGCCAAACATAGCATTTAGGCTGATGGCCAAAAAAACTCAATTTTGGTTTCATCAGACCATAGAACCTTTTTCCAGCCAGCTTCAGTCTCCCACATGCCTTTCGGCAAACTTTAGCTGAGATTTCATGCAAGTTTTTTTTCAACAGTGCATTTCTCTTTACCACTCTCCCATAAAGCAGCAACTGATGAAGCATCTGATCAACAGTTGTTGCATGTGCAATCTCTCCCATCTCAGCCACTGAAGCTTGTAATTCCTCCAGAGCTGTCATTGGTCTCTTGGTGGTCTCCCTTATTAGTCCCCTTCTTGCACAGTCACTCAGATTTACAGCTGTACCATATTCTTTCCATTTCTTGAATATCCAAGAGATATGCAGTGACTTGGAAAATTTCTTGTATCCATCCCCTAACTTGTGTTTTTCAATATCCTTTTCACAGAATTGCTTGGAGTGTTCTTTTGTCTTCATGGTGTAGTTTTTGCCAGGATACTGACTCACCAGCAGTCCTTCTTCTTCTTCTTCTATTTCCGGCTGTTTGGACGCATCTAGGCATATTACAGCCCTCCGCAGGATGTATAATTAACTATAGAACTTCAAGGAACTCAAATTCTCGAATACAACCTAGTCTCACGTATAAACTGAATAATAGACTCTTCAATCAGATGTTGATTCTCTTGATGGCCAAACAAAGATTTAATAGAAAACCAAAATATATTTAAGCCAGATAGCCTCTTGAACAACATGCTTCTTTCAATTTTGTATCGATTACAGCTCAGCAAAACATGCTGGACTGTCTCTGGACTACCACAGTCACATAATCCAGTAGGATGTTTTCCTATTATCTTTAAATAATAGTTTAACCCACAATGCCCCAACCTAAGTCTTGTAAATTTCACCATATCTCTACGACTTAAAAGGTAACAGTCTGAGACCTTTTTAACTAGTGGGCTAGTTAATGCCTGCCCCTTAATTCATTTTTCCAATCCTCCTGCCACTTCTTCTCTGTACCTTTTTTAATCCTACTTCTCAATTCTGCTCTGCCTAGGGGAACTCTAATTTCTACTTGTTTGCTCTGTAAGGAAGACTTTGCAATGCCATCCACAATTTCATTTCCCTCCACCCCAGCATGCTCAGGTATCCATGAAAATCTAACTGCGCAACCCATCTTCCCTACTCTAAACAACACTAAGAGAATCTCAATGTCAGGACGAGCTTTTGACTTACTCCCCTTTATAGCCTCTAAGCAGAATCTGAACAGATGATAACCCCACGTGGTCGAGAGTCTTCTATCCACCATAAGGCCCAGAGTATTGCTAATAATTCTGTTACAAAGACAGAAACACCATCTGAAACCCAGTGACCAATCTTAACTCCAAGTTCAGACACATACATCCCAAATCCTGCCCTACTGCTCTCTGGGTCCACTGAGCCATCAGTAAAAATCTTCAGAAAAGACCACTATTTATTATTTAAATATTCAATTGTGATCAACACGATGAAATTGCACGGCTTCCTTTAAGCTGAAAAAGGAGGAATAGGTCTACTTCTGGTTCTGGAAAGAGCCAAAAAGGGACGGGTGGCAAGCAAATTTGGTCAACTATGTCTTCCTCAGTCAGTTTCAATTTCACAGCCCAGTTATTAACCAGATCTAAAAATGGGTATCTTTTAATTTTACTTTGGCGCTCTGACTTCCTCTGCAAAAGACACTTTGACGGACAGCTGTGATTGAATCCCTCACCAGCAGTTGAACCCTCCAGATACAGGAGTATTTTTACTACAATCAACTGAAACACTTTGACTGCACACAGGTGATCTCCATTTAACTAATTATGTGACTTCTAAAACCAATTAGCTGCACCAGTGATGATTTGGTGTGTCATATTAAAGGAGGTGAATACTTATACAATCAATTATTTTGTGTTTTATATTTGTAATTAATTTAGATCACTTTGTAGAGATCTGTTTTCACCTTGACACAGAAGAGTCTTTTTCTGTTGATCAGTGTCAAAATAAGCCAAATTAAATCCACAGTGATTCAATGTTGTAAAATAATCAAACTAGAAAACTTCCAAGGTAGGTGAATACTTTTTATAGGCACTGTACCACTTTCATTTTTGTCTGCATGGTACACATCAACAACCCCGTTCTGTGTTTTGGAGCAGAGCAAAAAAACTTTTATTGTAGCTAAGAAGGGTATTTTTGTAGATCATCTTAAAATGACCCACCAAGAACTGGATGGTTCCACTATCATATCCCCTGCATCACGACATGACCATGTTCATGTCAGTACACCCCTGGGCAAACCAGAGGCACCTGCTGTTACTTCAACCAAGGCATAGACGATCCATGCCAAGTGGCTCATAAAATTCCAGACAGACTCACAATGTTAGTTTTAGTGAATTCTGGAAGGGGGTGGGGGCTGTGTAAGATAATATAATAACTGGATAACCATATAACAATTACAGCACGGAAACAGGCCACCTCGGCCCTTCTAGTCCATGCCGAACTCCTACTCCCAACTAGTCCCACTGACCTGTACTCGGTCCATAACCCCCCATTCCCTTCCTGTCCATATATCTATCTAATTTAACTTTAAACGACAACATCGAACCTGCCTCAACCACTTCTGCTGAAAGTTTGTTCCACACAGCCACCACTCCCTGAGTAAAGAAGTTCCCCCTCATGTTACCCCTAAACTTTTGCCCTTTAACTCTCAACTCATGTCCTTTTGTTTGAATCTCCCCCATTCTCAATGGAAAAAGCTTATCCATGTCAACCCTTATCAATTCCCCTCATAATTTTAAACACCTCAATCAAGTCCCCTCTCAACCTTCTACACTCCAAAGAATAAAGACCTAACTTGTTCAACCTTTCTGGGTGACAGATGGCACATATTGTTTGTAATAGAACCTGTTGTACGTAATTCACAAACACTGTCACTGACTGTTGTGTTCACTTTAAGAGACGGTATCTGATATAATGATGTCAGTGACTGCTTTTGGTTTGTTTGTTATGGAAGTGAGGGCTGCGGCTTTTGTTAAGCACATAAAATGACTTTTACATGTTTTATTCACAAAATCCTACACTATTACTAAGGAGAAGGTACTTGGGAAGCTGAAAATTCTGAAGGTAGATAAGTCACCTGGGCCAGATGGACTACACCTTAGGGTTCTGAAAGAAGTAGCTGAAGAGATTGTGGAGGAATTAGTAATGGTCTTTTGAGAATCACTAGATTCTGGAATGGTTCTGGAGGACAGGGAAATTGCAAATGTCACTCCACTCTTTAAGAAGGGAGGGAGACAGAAGTAAGGAAATTATAGACCAGATAATTTGACTTCAGTGGTTGGAAAGATGTTGGTGTCTGTTATTAAGGATGAAGTTTCTGAGTACTTAGTGTCCATGATAAAATAGGCCAAAGTCAGCATGGTTTTTGAAAGGGGATATCTTGCCTGACAAATTTGGTGGAATTCTTTGAGGAACTAACAGTCAGGATGGACAAAGGAGAGTCAGTGGAAATAGTTTATTTGGATTTTCAGAAGGCTTTTGACAAGGCATTGCACATGAGGCTGATTAACAAGATAAGATGGTATTACAGAAAAGGCACTAGAACAGAGAGAAGATTGGCTGACTAGCAGGAAGCAAACAGTGGGAATAAAGGAGACCTTTTCTGGTTGGGTGCCAGTGACTAGTGGTGAGCCACAGATATCAGTATTGGAACCACTTCTTTTCACGCTATATGTCAATGATTTGGTTAAAAAAATTAATGCCCTTGTGGCCAAGTCTGGGGGCAATACAAAGGTGGAGGGGCAGGTAGTGTTGAAGAAGCAGGCTGTCAGCAGAAGGACTTAGATTGGAGCAAGGAGCAATGGGCAAAGAGTGGCAGGTGGAATATAATGCAGGAAAATGCATGGTCATGCACTTTGGCAGAAGGAATAAAGGCATTGGACTATTTTCCAAATGGGGAGAAAATTGAAAAATCAGAGGTGCAAAGGGTCCTGGGAATCCTTGTGCTGGATTCCACAAAGGTTAACTTGCAGGTTGAGTCAGTGATAAGGAAGGCAATGTTAGCATTCATTTTGAGATGACTAGACTACAAAAGCAACGATGTAAGGCTGCGCCTTTATGCTTTATAAGGCATTGATCAGACCACACTTGGAATATTGTGAGTAGTTTTTGGTTCCTCATCTAAGAAAAGAGTCAATGAAAATGGTCCAGAGGAGATTCACAAGAATGACCCAGGAATGTAGAGGTTAATATGAGGCGCATTTGATGGTTCTGGGCTTGTACTCATTGGCGTTTAGAAGAATGAGAGGGGATCTCATTGAAAACTATTCAATATTGAAAGACCTAGATAAATAGTCATAGTCATACTTTATTGATCCCGGGGGAAATTGGTTTTCGTTACAGTTGCACCATAAATAATAAATAGTAATAGAACTATAAATAGTTAAATAGTAATGTGTAAATTATGCCAGTAAATTATGAAATAAGTCCAGGACCAGCCTATCGGCTCAGGGTGTCTGACCCTCCAAGGGAGGAGTTGTAAAGTTTGATGGCCACAGGCAGGAATGACTTCCTATGACGCTCTGTGCTGCATCTCGGAGGAATGAGTCTCTGGCTGAATGTACTCCTGTGCCCACCCAGTACATTATGTAGTGGATGGGAGATATTGACCAAGATAGCATGCAACTTGGACAGCATCCTCTTTTCAGACACCACCATGAGAGAGTCCAGTTCCATCCCTACAACATCACTGGCCTTACGAATGAGTTTGTTGATTCTGTTGGTGTCTGCTACACTCAGCCTGCTGCCCCAGCACACAACAGCAAACATGATAGCACTTGCCACCACAGACTCGTAGAACATCCTCAGCATTGTCCGGCAGATGTTAAAGGACCTCAGTCTCCTCAGGAAATAGAGACGGCTCTGACCCTTCTTGTAGACAGCCTCAGTGTTCTTAGACCAGTCCAGTTTATTGTCAATTCGTATCCCCAGGTATTTGTAATCCTCCACCATGTCCACACTGACCCCCTGGATGGAAACAGGGGTCACCGGTACCTTAGCTCTCCTCAGGTCTACCACCAGCTCCTTAGTCTTTTTCACATTAAGCTGCAGATAATTCTGCTCACACCATGTGACTATGTTTCCTACCGTAGCCCGTGGAGAGGATGTTTCCTATCGTGGAGACTCTAGGACCAGGGGGCACAACCTCAGAATTGAGGGATGCCCATTTAGAAAGGAGATGAGGGAAAATTTCTTTAGCTAGAGGGTGGTGAATCTGTGCAATTCATTGCCACAGACAGCTGTGCAGGCCAAGTCACTGGGTATGTTTAAAGCAGAAGTTGATAGGTTCTTGATTAATCTGGGCGTCAAAGGTCATAGAGAGAAAGCAGGAAATTGAGGTTGAGAAGGATAATAAATCGGCCATGATGGAATGGCAGAGTGGTCTCAATGGGCTGAATGGCCTAATTCTGCTCCTATGTCTTGCGGTCTTATGGTCTCTCTTCTTCACTTTAGCTGACAAAGTTCTCAACCACACTGGCTACATTTCCCACAGTTTTGCTCTTATATTGTGTCCTCCCAACCATGTCTATAGAGTTCTTCTTGTCCTTGCAGGGCATTCCCTTTTGTAGACATAATACACTGTAATTGTGGGAATCTGGGGCAACAAGCAATCTGCTGAAGGAACTAATTGTGTCGAGAAGCATCTGTAGGGGAAGGGTTTGGTGGAAGGAATTGTTGGTGTTTCGATTCAAAACTTTGTATCAGGACTAAGACTTATTCCCTTTTGTGTACAAGTGAGGATGGTAGTTCCACAGAGGACTACAAAAACCAGGATCACTGCACAGCATGTGACTCAGCTGCATAGACAGCAAGGAAGAAAGATGAGAGAGCATTTAGAGTAAGGCACTCAATTGATGGTGACAAACAAATGTTCATGTGGCCATTGACCTGACTTTAAGATGGTGTGTTGCCTTCCTGGTGCCTAAATCATGGATGTCACAGGACAAGTATCCTGAAGAGGAAGGGTGAACAATTGGAAGTTGTGGTCCACTTCAGGACCAACAACAGAGACAAACAGATGAGATCCTGCAAGCAGATTTTAAGGAGATAGGAAAAGGGGCATAACAGCAGGACCCCAAAAGTAGTAGTCAATATAGTCAAGTAATGTAACGTATGGATAATTTCAGAAATTTTGGCACAAATCCACAGAAGGATAAGTATATCTCCCCCCAAACCCAAGCCATATCCCCACCGGCTTCTCCTGTCAGTCCTCTTAACATTTTATACATACGAAGAACTTTGGTTCTCTCTGGCAATGAAGGAATGCTATATTTTTGGTCAATTTCTAATGTTGTTGTCCACCTTCATTAATGCATGTAAACTCATCCTACAGGCATTGCTGCAATGGATGGCACAGTAGCATAGTGGTTAGCGCCGTGCTTATAGTACCAGCGATCTGGGTTCATTTCTCGCTGCTGCCTGGAAGGAGTTTATCCATTTTCCCCGTGACTATGTGGACCTCCTCTGGGTACTCTGGTTTCCTCACACAGTCCAAAGACATACCAGTTGGCAGGCTAATTAGTCATTGTAAATTGTCCCTTGTTTAGTTTAGGGCTTAATTCAGCATATTGCTGGACAGCGTGGTTTGAAGGGCTAGAAAGGCGTATATCTCAATGAACAAAAGACAAACAAAATGTTTATGAAATATGGGAGTTATCTCAGGCTCCTCATTTCTCAATTCTAAGATCATCATAAAATCAACCAGATGGTGGTTGCATTATTTTGCCAACATGTTGAGAGGAGCTTTGACTTTTTATCTCAGAGTACACACAACTGAATCCAGTTCAAGAAGAGATTCAATGAGATAAGGAAACCTTACATCCTCTCTGTGCCTTTTAAAGCCTATTCCAGCACCCCACTTTAATCTTGTGGGACAACAATCTTTCTTTGCATATTTTCTAAATCACAATATTTCCTCCCAACACTGATGCTCACATCCATACTCATGTAATATTAAATGAGAGACACAACAGGCTGCAAATTCAATACTCTGCTGGAGGAACTCAGCGGAACTGGCAGCATCTGTGGAGGCAGAGTGACGGTCGGTATCGCAGCTCAAAATCTTGCTCGTATACTGTAATATCTTTCTCTTATGGTCACTCTCAACAAGCTCTAAGAAATGGTCACATCTTCCCAATTCTTTCAATCGCAATCATACTTCTGTCCATGTGGATGGCAGCACAGAACTCTGTGGAGAACAGGACAAAGAAGTGACTATGGAACCATTTCTATTATATTACATGGTCAGGAGTGGAGAAGCCAAACTAAGTGGACCTTAGTCTCTTCTCACAAAACATTTCCTGTGTGGTTGTTGATGTGGTTAATTATTGATGAACAAAATCATGCAAAGTCAAGAAGATTTTTTCCGCAACCACTGCACTGCAATGAAATTGATGAAAGTAAATATGATTTTTTTTGTTATAAAATACAATTCACCAGTATATATACTAAATGCTCACTGTTTTAATGGACATTACAATTGATCTTTGTGGGAGAAAATTTCCTTAAGCATTGCTACCACACCAAGGAACAGACCCAAGTACCATCACTTCCTTCCTCTGAATTGCAGCAAAGGTCAGATGTGTCAGTTCAACCAATTGCACCCACTCTGAAGCAGTTGTTCATGAGGGAGTATTGTGCACCAATATTTCTGTAAAGATAGAAAGAAGATGGACCAAATTAAAGGGATGTTGACAACAAGCACGTTATTACAGTTGATAGTGTTCTTACAGGAGCAGAGATGTCCAACAGGTTAGTGTCTTGATGAATGTATTTGATCCTTCACTGTTTGTCATAAATCAGAGTGTTAAGAGTCAGACAACTGGATTAGTTTGTGGAGAAATTTACAAAAGTTAACAGTGACAAGCAGCTCAGAACTCAGTCCAGGGATCTGAGCAGTTTGGCTCTATCTCAGCTGAAACATCACAGCAGAACAGTGGGGGGAGAAAAAGGATATTGTCTATTTCCCTCCATAGATCCTGCCTGACTTGCTGAGTTCCTCATGTGCTTTTGTGCATTGTTACCATTTTGTATGTTTGGTGTGCAGTTGCCAGAAAGAATTACAATGTGAAGTGTCTGAGTTATAATAGAATGACTTGCATATTTTCTTACTTTACACCAGTTCTCATATTGCTATTTTTACTTACATACGGCAAGTTAGTAACAAATGGGCAGATGCGAGCTGATGAGATGGACAGCAGAACCTTCATGCATGGCAAATTGCTTACTGAACAGCTCTGTACTGGTAGTAGTTGTAGCTAGGTAATTGTCACGCTGCATTTTTGGACCTAAATGCAGAATGACAGACTTGGAATGGTTTAACAAAACTAGGAATTTTATCAATAAAAGAGACAAAACAAAACCGCAGAATTGACAAGGTCTAGCACTGCCCCTTTAAATATACTCCAGGGCATGAAGGAATCCGCACCCAGCTAGTTAAAACCCCAGACTCTCGACAAGCTTACAAGTAACCCTTCTCATAAGAAACAAAAGTCCAAGGATACGTAATTGGATACCTGCAAAGTCTCAAGGAACATTAATGGAAGTATTCAAGAACAATTGCAACTTAAATGTAAACTACAGAAGACCTAACTACAACACATAAACCCAAAGCGCAACAATATATTACAATTATAATTAATGAAATGCAGAGAATACAAAAAACAGCAAAAAAAATCTCAGAGCCCTCAGAAGCCTCTACCAACAACCCAAGGTTGTGACTCAACCCTCTCCCACTGCGGTCGGTACCTGATGGCCAGGACTATCTGGATGTAAACAATGGAATTCTGAAATAAGGTCGGGATTCAAAGTATCCTTGGAAGGAAACCAACATCGTTCCTTCGGACCATATCCCTCCCAGTCTACTCAGTATCGTAGCTGTTCACTTAACTTCTATGAATAAAATAGTCTACGGACTGTGTAGACAGTTTCATAGTCTACAATCCTTGCTGGGGGTTGGGGTGGGTGGCTTGGGAATCAGGGACAATGGGGATGCAAAGTAAGTTTTCAATTTGGATACGTGCCACTGAGGTACACAAATACGAACTTGTTAAGCATTTCCCTCAGAACTTCATTAATCAAATATCTGGAAGATAGCTGGAGCCAGGAAGGAACTTAAGAGTGAAATTAGGAGAGCTAGAAGGGGCCATGAGAAGGCCTTGGTGAACAGGATTAAGGGAACCCCCAAGGTATCCTACAAGTATGTGAAGAGCAAAAAGATGAGTTGTGTAAGAATAGGACCAATCAGATACAACGGTGGAAACATGTGCATGGAGTTGGAGGAGGTAGCAGAGGTACTTAATGAATACTTTGCTTCAGTATTCACCAGGGTAAAGGACCTTGGCAATTGTGGGGATGACTTACAGCAGACTGAAGTGCTTGAGCATATAGACATTAAGAAAGAGGTTGTGCTGGAGCTTTTGAAATGCATTAAGTTAGACATGTCGCCCAGACCAGACGAGATGTACCCCAGGCTGCTGTAGGAACCGAGGGAGGAAATTGTTGAGCCTCTGGCGATGATTTTTACATCATCAAAAGGGACAGGAGAAGTACCAGCGGATTGGAGGGTTGCAAATGTTGTTCCCTTGTTCAAGAAAGGGAGTGGAGATAACCCAGGAAATTATAGACCAGTGAGTCTGACTTCAGTAGTGGGCAAGTAGTTGGAGAAGATCCTGAGAGGCATTTGGAGAGACATAATCTGATTAGAGATAGTCAGCATAGCCTTGTCAAGGGCAGGTTGTGCCTTATGAGCCTGATTGAGTTCTTTGAGGATATAACAAAACACATTGATGAAGGTAGGGCAGTGGATGTAGTGTATATGGATTTCAGTAAGGCATTTGATAAGGTTCCCCATGCAAGGCTCATTCAGAAAGTAAGAAGACATGGGATCCAAGGAGACCTTGTTTATGGATCCAGAATTGGCTTGCCCACAGCATGTAAAAGGTGGTTGTAGATGGTTCATATTGTACATGAAGGTCGGTGACAAGTGGTGTTCAGCAGGGATCTGTTCTGGGACCCCTCCTCTTCGTGACTTTTATAAATGACCCAGATGAAGAAGTAGAATGGTGGGTTAGTAAGTTTGCTGATGACACAAAGCTTGTGGGGGGGGGGGCGCGGTGTTGTGGATAGTCTGGAGGGTTGTCAGAGATTACAACGGGACAACGATAGGATGCAGAACTGGGCTGAGAAGTGGCAGATGGAGTTCAACCCAAATAAGTGTGAGATAGTTTATTTTGGTAGGTCAAATTTGAAGACAGAATATAGTATCAATGGTAAGATTCTTGGCAGTGTGAAGGATCAGAGAGATCTTGGGTCCTTGTCCATAGGACACTCAAAGCTGCCACCCAAAAAGCCATTGCTAAGTATTCATAATGACCTGTTGGGGTATTAAAAGTTGTCTTCCACTCATCCCCTTCACAAATACGGATTAAGTTAAGCCCTCAGGTCCAGTTTTGTGAAAATAGTTGCCTCTTGCAACAATTCAAACGCTGTGTTAATTAGGCGCAAGAGGGTGGGGAGCAATTCTTAATTGTTGTTTTGTTTAGGTCCCTATAATCTATGCAAGGTCTTATGCTCCCATCTTTTTGGTTACAAAAAAGCACCCCACTCTCGCTGGAGAAGTGGAGGGTCTGATAAACCTTTCACTGAATACCTCTTGAATATATATGCCCAATGGCCAGCCTTTCCGGTCCTGATATGGAAAAGAGTCTTCCTCGTGGTGGACAGGTCCCTGGCAAGAAACTCTATGACACAATCTTAGCGCCAAAGGGGCAGTAATGCGATTGCCATCTATTTACTGAAAACCTCAAGGATGTCTGAAAACTCAAGGGGAACTCTTGAGATCAAAAGTCGCAAACTTGGGAATGTCAGAGGCAGTCTCAGGAACTCAGGAAGCTTCTGGGAGGCAGACCTTATGACAGCTGTAAGCCCAGCCCAGGACACTGCCATTAGACCAGTCTATAACGGGGCCATCCTAAAATGCGAAGGATCCCAGGGGGAATCTAAGCATTTCAGAATGGTCCCCTACCTGGAAGCGCAGGGGCTCTGAAACATAACACACCTTTCCTGGCTCAAGTGTTCACCCATCAAGAGACGTGGTATTAAGGGATGATTTAGCTTAGCAATTGGGACTCATCTGTCTGGACACCCGCAGATTTTAAAGAGTTACTTGCGGAGCCAGAGTCTATAAATTTTCCTTGTCGCCCCAGGCCAATAAAGAGGGCATATGTACCTCAGAGGTCATAAGATCAGGACCAGCACAGACCTCCCTCTACTAGACGGCCCTTTGAGTTTCCCAACAGTTCTGGACAAGTACGTCAAAGTGCCTTGTTTCTCTGTAATAAAGGCACAGTCTAGCTCCCTCAATCTCCTGTCCCACTGCACTGGGGAGAGACGGATCCTGCCCAGCTGTGTGATTGCAGGTAAGGTACGTGGATGAGTAGAAAATGTGGGTGAAGAACGGGGATAGAAGGAACCAAGTCCAGGGAACTCACTGCAGTGCTTCCTCTGATGCCTGGACATCCAATTGTCGTGTCGGATAGTTAAGTCAGTCAGTCCATCAAGGTCCTGTACCGGTTCATGGGCCGCCAGTTCGTCCTTGAGCTTTTCATTTAGATGTCTGTAGAACATGGCAATGGGGGCTTCTCCATTCAACCCATTCTCAAGTGCCTGTGTCCTGAACTGGATGGAGTACTTGGCCACACTGCAGGGAAGTCTTGAGCTGCCTGCTACGCCAGATGGGGTGATAGAAGTCCCTTCTCATGACGTGTGTATCTCTCTCTCTCTCTCTCTCACACACACACACACACACACACACACACACACACACACACACACACACACACACGCACACAACAATGAATTTTATTAATAAAAGAGCCAAAACAGTAGCCCTTAAAAGATTATGGATAACTCTGCCAGAACTTCACTTGCCAAGGAGCAGGACGACCAAGCAAATGAGGGGTTAACACCGCCCTTTAAAATACACTCCAGGGCACAAAGGAATCCATGCCCAGCTAATTTAAACCCCAGACTTTTGACGAGCTTACAAGTAACTATTCTGATAAGAGAAAAAAGTCCAAGGATACTTAATTGGACACTTGCAAAGTCTCGAGGAAAATTAATGGAAGTATTCAAGGACAATTGCAACTTAAATGTAAACTAGAGAAGACCTAACTGTAACACATTAAAAAAAAATCTGAAGCATGACATATTATAATTAATAAAACTCAGAAAATACAAAAAAATGCAAAAAATTCGGAGCCTGCAGAATACTCTGCCGACGCCCCAAGGTTGTGACATGTAATAGAGGAATGGATGTAGTGCTCAATTTTGAAATCTGTAAAACTTCAGAAGTGGGATTTTATTCACTTGGATAAACTAGATAGATCGAGGTTAGTGTGGAGAAAGTTGAAGCATGATTGAGCTGAGTTGTCAAAAGTATGAAAGGTGTTAATAGATGTTATCTCAATAAGTAAGGAGAGAAGGTTGCTTTTCCTGAACTGAGAGGAAGAAATTTCAGAGAATTGACTAAAGTGAGAGTTATGACTGAATGAGGATTTTACTGGCTTGAGTGATATAGTGTAGAAACTGGCTCTTCATTCCTCAAGTCCACACTGACATTCAAGTATGTATTATTACTCTGATCTTAATGTAATCATCTTTTTCCTCCACATTAACTTATTGTTCTCCATTCCCTGATTCTACCACTCATCTGTACACCGGAGAAATTTAAAGTCACTCTACAGCCAACCAATTCACACAAATACAAAAACAATACGTTCGAAAAGCTCAGCAGGATGAGGTCTGTAACTCTTCAGGAGAGGTGGGAAAGAGGTTGTGATTAAACGTAGATGGTTTCTCTTTCCATCAATGCTGCCTGGCGTTCTTCCAGCATATTCTGCTTTCATTTCGGATTTCTAGAATTTGCACATTTGTTTTATTTCCATCTTCCAACCCATGTGTTTTATTTTGAAATGAGGGAGCAAACTACAATGTTAGTTGTTGAGACAGCATCAGAGGATGGGACTGAACCCAAGTCACTGGAGCTGTGTAGAGGGAGCTGAATATTACAGAACGTATTCTGGAATAGATGAAAGGGCAATAGAAGAAGGTTCTACAGTAAATTTTAAAAGGAAATTGCAGTTTTGAGTAAAGAGCAAGGAAGTGGTTAGATGTAGCCATGTCTATCAGAAGGCTTGTAAGTTACCATGATTCTATTTCAGCAGAGCAAGAGATACCAAGATAATAGTGGCATCAGTGGCTAAAAGGGTCAGATTGATATTAAATAGAAGGGCTATGAATACACTGGACAGGGTACAGCAAAGATTCTGTTAGGTAGTAGGGGATAGTAAATTCATGATAGGGAATAGTGAATTCTTGGTTCTGTAGTACAGTAGAGAGATCGAGGGACAAACATTTGGTAGGGAGATAAAGGGGGCCCTACAGAGATGGTTCTAGGCAGTGAAAGTCTCAATACTGGCCCAAGCCACGTACTATAGGTTGAAGTGAATCATAGTGAACTGATCTACTGAGATTTTCTAGCAATTTATAGCATTTTTAGCAAGATTAATAGTATGGACCTCCGAGCAAACAACAGCAAATAGATTGCTAAGTAGAAGGAGGAAGAGACCATTGTGAGGATCGCTGTTAAAGACCAACTTCATCGGGTTTGAATTCAAGATGATGTATAAGGAGGAAATCGGATGTCGATGACATCAATTTCCTTAAAATTGCAAAACCATGTTGGCATTTTCCTCTCAAACATACTACTGAGGTGAGAATATGACTCATTCACAATGTTGAAAGAAATAAAGTTACTCAGTGTTCCTCTATCTTCGGAAAATGTGACTGCATGTGTGTGAGAAAGAGAGGGAGAGAGACACCTGAAAAGGTCATAAGTGTAAGCTCATCTTAAAAATACTTTTGCATCTGAAGCCATTCTCCTCCAAAAGACCCTCCAAATGCAAAAAAAGTAGATCAGCATAATTGTTCCAAAATAAAGAGGGTGCAGAATAGATTCACAAGAATGTTGCTGGGACGAGAGGACTTGGGACAGATTGGAGTGGCTGGTATTGTTTTGTGTGAGTTCTCCTAAGTTCTATATGACATGAATGCCTGGGCTTAAAGCACTGAGAAGTCGTTTTTTTCTGTAAACTGTGTACGTATGAAGGTCAGCAGCCAAGTTCGTGGGTGGTGAGGCACCTGAGAATTGTGGAGAAAGACACTATCTATTCAGGAAAAAGATCAGGATCTCTGCATATCAGTGTGGGAGGAGTTTGTCTTCAGCTTTTGGGATGAGGATGAGTCAGGGTCAAGCCCAGTTGGTCATACAATTAGATCATGGCTGAACCATTGTTAGCCTTAATATCACTTTTCACAATCTCCCCACACGCCTTGGTTCCATTGTATTTCAAATGTCTGTCAATCTCCACTTTTAATGTATTCTACTACTTTACCTCCACAGCTCTTGAGGGCAAAAATTCCAAAGAGTCACAAGCATTCTGAGAAGTAAAATTGCTCGGGCCAGTAATGTGCGTCTTCATCCCAAGTTATCTCCAATTGTTGCATTTTCTTTTTGACAATCCCCACCGTTACTTGATGATAAGACCGTAAGACCATAAGATATAGGAGCAGAATTAGGCCATTTGGCGCATCAAGTCTTTTCAGCAATTTCATCATGTCTGATCCATTTCTCCTCTCAGCCACAATCTTCTGCCTCCCCACCCCCCAGCTCCGAATCCCTTCATGCCATCTCCAATCAAGAATATATCAACTTCTGCCCTAAATATATATAAAGACTTGGCCTCCACAGCGGCCTGTGGCAAAACAATCCACAGATTCACCACTTTCTGGCTAAAGAAATTCCTCCTCATCTCCATTCTAAAAGGACGCCCCTCTATTCTGAGGCTGAGTCCTCTGGTCTTAGACTCTCCCACCATAGGAAACATCCTCTCCACATCCACTGTATCAAGGCCTTTCACCATTCAATAGGTTTCAAAGAGGGCACCCCCACCCGCATTCTTCTGAATTCTAGTGAATACAGTCACAGAGCCATCAAATGCTCTTCGTATGACAAGACATTTAATCCTGGAATCATTTTTGTGAAACTCCTTTGAACCTTCTCCAGTTTCAGCTCATCCTTTCTAAGATGAGAGGCCCAAAATTGCACACAATACTCCAATTGAAGCCTCACCAGTGCTTTATAAAGTCTCAAAATTACATCATTGCTTTTATATTCTACTGCTCTTGAAATGAATGTTAACATTGCATTTACCTTCTTCATCACAGATTCAACCTGTAATATACCTTTAGGGTATCCTGCACAAGTACTCCCAAGTCCCTTTGCACCTCAGTTTTTTGAATTTTCTCTCCATTTAGAAAATAGTCCAACCCTTTAATTTCTTCTACTAAAGTGCGTGACCATACACTTCCTGACACTGTATTTTATCTGCCACTTCTTTGCCCATTCTCCCAATCCATCTAAGAATTTCTGTAGCCTCTCTACTTCCTCAAAACTACCTGCCCCTCCACCTACCTTTGAATTTTCTGCAAACTTTGCAACAAATCCATCAATTCCACCATCCAAATCATTGACATATAACATAAAAATAATCGGTCCCAACACAGACCCCTGTGGACCACCAGTAGTCACCAACTGTCAACCAGAAAAGGATCCCTTTATTCCCACTCTTTGCCTCCTGCCAATCAGCTGCTGAGTTATCCGTGCTAGAATATTTCCTGTACTACCATAGGCCCGTAGCTTGTTAAGCAGCCTCATGTGTTACTTTGTTAAAGGCCTTCTGAGAATCCAAGTTCCTTTGTCTACCCTGCTTGTTATTTCTTCAAAGAATTCCAACAGATTTGTCAGGCAAGATTTTACCTTGAAGAAACCATGCTGACTACGGCCTATTTTATCATGTGCCTCCAAGTACCTTAAAACCACATCCTTAACAAATGACTCCAACATCTTCCCAAACACTAAGGTCAGACTAACTGGCCTATAGTATCCTTCCTTCTGCCTCTTTCCCTTCTTGAAGAGTGGAGAGACACTTACAATTTTCCAGTCTTCCAGAACCATTCCAGTATCTAAGTGATTCTTGAAAGATCATTACTAATGTCTTCACAATCCCTTCAGCCACCTCTTTCAGAACCCTGGTGTGTACACCATCTGGTCCACGTGACTTATCTACCTTCAGACCTTTCAGTTTCCCAAGGAACTTCTGTCAATGGTAACTTCACACACTTCATGACCCCTGACACCTGGAACATCCAGCATACTGCTAGTGTCTTCCACAGTGAACAGTGATGCAAAATGCCTATTCAGTTCATCTGCCATTTCTTTGTCCCCCATCACTATCCCTCCAGCATCATTTTCCATCGGTCTGATATCCACTTTCACCTCACTTTTACACTTCATGTATCTGAAGAAACTTTTGGCAATATTTAATATTATTGGCTAGCTTTCATTTGTATTCCATCTTTACCTTAATGATTTTTTTTAGTTTCCTTCTGTTGGTTTTTAAAAACTTCCCAATCCTCTAACTTCCCACTAATTTTTGCTCTATTATATACCCTCTCTTTGGCTTTTATGTGGGCTTTGACTTCTCTCGTTAGCCATGGTTGAATCATCTTGCCTTTTGAATGCCTCTTCCTCTTTGGGATGTATACATCCTTGTGCCTTCCAAATTGCTTCCAGGAATCCCAGACGTTGCTACTCTGCTGCCAGTGTTGTATTCGACCAATTCTGGCCAACTCCTCTTTCACACCTCTGTAGTTCCCTGATAGATCTGATGTTTGCTTCTCCTTCTCAGATTTTGGGGTGAATTTGATCATATTATGATGACTTTCTCTAAGTGTTCTTTTACTTTAAGTTCACTAATCAATTCCAGTTCATTATACTCTGTTGTACAGTGTAATGATAGTTCGGGGCTACTATTCCCTGTTACTTCTTATGACCACCCAAACACATATCGAACCAATTTGCCCAAAAGTAATTTGCCCTTTATTAACAGATATTCTCCACCTCGCTTTCCTCTCAATCTATCATTCTGGAATGTCAATTACCCTTGAAAGTTCAACCGTGAACCTTAGCTACCTTGCAACTGCACATCTACAGCCCTTTGCCATCGACTCAAAGTATTTGGGAGCAGGATGACTTGTATTCTAGTCATCTTGAAATGAATGTTAACATGGCATTTACTTACTTTACCTTTAGGGAGTACTCCAAATCCCTCTGCACCTCTGATTTTTGTATTTTCTCCCAATTCAGAAAATCAGCTATACCTTTATCCCTCCTACCAAAGTGCATTCCCACTCTTTGCCTCCTGCTAGTCAGAAATCTTCTATCCATGCTAGCAATTTTCCTGTGATATCATGTACTCTTATCTTGCTAAGCAGCTTCATGTGTGGCACCTTGTCAAAGGCCTTTGGAAAATCCAAGTAAACAACATCCACTGACTCTCCTTTGTCTATCGTGTTTGTTATTACCCCAAAGAATTCCAACAGATCTGTCAGGCAAGATTTCCCCTGAAGGAAACCATGCTGACTTTGGCCTAATTTATCATGTGCCTCCAAGTACCCTGAAATATTATCCTTAATAATTGACTCCAATATCTTCCCAGCCATTGAAATCAAGCTAACTGGCCTATAATTTCTTTTCTTCTACCTCTCTCCCTACTTAAAGATTGGAGTGACATTTTCATTTTTCCAGTGCTCCAGAACTATTTCAGAACCTAGTGATTCTTGAAAGGTCATAACCAGTGCCTCCACGATCTCTTCAGAACCATGGGGTATGATACATCTGGTCCAGGTGATTTCTTTCCCTTCAGATCTTGCAGCTTCCAAAGCACCCTCTCTTTAGCAATAGCAACTACACACATTTCTGCCCCCGACACTCAAATTTCCAGCACACTGCTAGTATCTTCCATTGTGAAAATTGATGCTAAATACTTAATAAATTATCTCACCATTTCTTTATCCCTTACTGCTACCAATCCAGCATCATTTTCCAGAAGTCCGACATCTATCCTCACTTTTACTTTACTTTTTATATATTTGAAAACACTTTTGGTATCCTCTTTGAAATTATTGGCTAGCTTAGCTTCATATTTCATCTTTTCTTTCCTTGTGGCTTTTTTAGTTGCCTTCTGTTGGTTTTTTTTTACAGCTTCCTAATCCTCTAACTTCCCACTAATTTTTGATCTGTTTTACACTCTCTCCTTTGCATTTAATTAACTTCAGGGGGATTTAGAACCTGAGAAAGGTGCAACTCCTGTTACAAGTAGGTTTGATGTTACAGTGAACAATTTCGAGTTGTAAAGTTTTTGATGTAAATTAGCTTGCCCATGGAAGGCACATGACTGCAGTAGATGGATACTGTTCCGCCTGGCAGTTGGTGACTTGTGTTCTGCAAGGATCAATCTTGGTGCTCCTGTTCAGTGATTACTTAGATGAGGATGTGGAGGGCCGGGTTAGTAAGTTTGTAGATGACATGAAGGTTGGAGGCGATGTGGATAGTGTAGATGGTTATTGTAGATTACAACAGGATATTCACAAGATGCAGAGTTGAGCAGAGCAGTGGCAAATGGAGTTCAGTCTGGAAAAGCATAAGGTGATACTCCTCGGAAGATTGAACTTGAAGGCAGAGTGCAAGGCCGATAGCAGAGTTCTTAACAGCATGGAGAAACAGAGGAATCTGAGTTCCACATACACAGAGCCCTCAAAGCATTCGCACAAGTTGATAGGGTGATTAGGAACTTGTTACATACACCTGTTAGGGTGCATTCTCCAGATACCTTATAAGGCAACCGTAGCCTTCAGCCAGGAGCAGATGTCATCAGGTGGTTCCCAACCTTCACCGAGTGTTTCGACCCTTAACCACGGCGCTCTCCAGTTGGTGGGCCGGCAGTAGTGGCCAAATCACTGCCCATCTGCTCCTGTCTTCCAGTTTCCCTCCTCTCGCCTACTCCAAATCCAACAAGAGGCTCGTTCTGCCTCTTCCCCCATCCTACGAGCTGCTTGTTTTTTGCTTCTTTCATTCAGGCCCAGATCTGACAACAACCGCCATGCTGATTTGGCTGGGAAACCTCTGCATCCGATCTCCACAGGGAACAACCATGCCTGCCATCGCTTGTCTACACTCCTGCACTAAGGGCTGGTACTTCAAGTCCTTTCTCTCTCGGGCCTCTTCCCATCCCTCCTCCCACAGCACAGTCAGCTCAACCAGAATTATTTTCTCGTCTTCGGTTGACCACAGTACAATGTCTGGGCGTAGGGTTGTGTGCACCACATCCGGGAACTGCAACCTCCTTCCCACATCGACCCTCATATCCCAGGACCTGGCTGTTAGCAGCAGATTGGGCTTTGGTTGTTTGGTTACAAATGGCCTAGCTCCCCCTTTGATGAAGCTGATGGCCTTCCTCAAATCTGTGCCAGTCGTCCTCTCCTTGCATCTCTCCCACTCCAGTGTGTCAGCAAGAGCCAGAAGCACCTTATCATGGCGCCACCTATACCATCCTGGAGTTAGAGCTGTTTTACAGCTGGAGAGTATATGAGCCATTGTCCCCTTTTGACCACAGAGCTTACAGTTCAGGTCCTCTGTCATCCCCCATGTGTACAGATGTAATGGTGAAGGAAGGGTGTCATACATGGATCACAAGAGGAAGGAAATACGGAAGGGCTCCAGTCTCCATAACTCTGCCCATGAGATCTTGCGCTTAGGCAGATCCCATTTTGTCCAGGCACCCTGGGACCCTTGTTCCTCTGCCTTTGACATCCGCTTCTCTTCCTTACAGATCCGTACTTCTGCCTGTATCACGTCTAGCCTGTTCCTTTTGCTTGCATTTCCCCACTGCTGGATGTGAACTGAGGTGAGGCCTTGCCGCCCAATGCAGGGGTTGCCGATGATATCTCGCAGCTTCAGAGAACACACTGCCTCCTCCACAGCTGCGTTGGCTGCCCACTTGCGCCCAGATCTGGATGTAACGCCTGCTTGCTTTACCAAGACATCAATGGAATCTCTCAAGCTTAATATGGCTCTGCATTTTGCCACCTTGAATTCCTCCACAACAGATGACAGGGGAAGCTGCAGTTGCCCAGAACGAATGTAGAGGCCCACTGAAGAGAAGCTTGGGGGAACTCCCAACCATCTCTGCAGGTGCTTGTTGGTTCTCCTCTCAATGCACTCTACGGCAGTCATGGGGAACTCATAAAGTGTGAAGAGCCAGAGAAGCCTGGGCAGAATGCCGTATTGGTAAAGCAGGGTCTTGGATTTACCAGGAAGTCCGGATTTGTCGATCTTCTTCAGCCATTCGTCTGTCTGCTTCACAGCATTGGTGACATTGGCCCCGTCTGTCAGTGACACATTAAACCACTTCCCCAAGCATTTTATTGGGTTATCTTCGATGGAAGGGATGACCTCACCCTGAACTTGGAGGCTAAACTTGCTAGTAACTTTGCCCTTTCTGATCACCATGCACCTGGACTTCTTGGCCTTGAAGGACATACTCGCCCAAGTGGCTACATTACGCAGGGTTTCCAATACCCATCTTGCTTGGACATGTGACACAGTTGTTATAGTGATGTTGTCCATGAACCCTCGTAGAGCCGGCTGAACAATACCCGACTCCAGCATTGGGCCATGGGTTATATCTTCTGCTGCTGATAATAGGAGGTTCATTCCCATAATAAATAGGATGGGGGAGATGGTGCACCTTGTTGGAATCGCCTTCTGGAGGTCCTGCCAACTAGTTGTGAAATGGGCTGATGTAAATCTGAGCTTGAATCCTCCTAGGTAGCTGGTGATCATGTCTCGAATAGCCACTGGGATTTAGTAGTGGTCGAGTCCTTCTAGGATGAGGTCACGTGGAATAGACCCGTAGGCGTTCGCGAGGTCTAACCAGACAACTGTTAGGTCGCCTTTTTTCTGCTTGGCCTCACAGATCAAATGGCTAATCATTGAGGTGTGATCCAGACACCCCGAAAAGCCTGGACTACCGCCTTTCTGGATGGATGTGTTGATATAGTGGCTCTGTGTCATGTAAGAAGTCAGCCTTCTTGCGAGCACAGAAAAGAAAATCTTACATTCCACATCCAGGAGAGAAATTGTCCTAAACTGGGCAATTGTGGAAGAAACCTCTTCCTTTGGAATAAAGCATCCCTCTGCCAATTTCCAACTTGATGAAACAGTACCTTTGGCCCAGATCTTTCTCATGACCTTCCACAGTCTCTGAAGAAGCTTTGGGCATTTCTTATACACCTTATAAGGTATGCCGCTTGGGCCTGGGGCAGCTGATGCTTTAGCTTTCCGGAGGATGTCCTGGATTTCCTGCCATGTAGGCTCCTTCACATTCAGCTCAATTGATGGATTTTCCAGTCTACGCACAGCCCGACTGGTTCCTAGTCCCGGACCCCTCCGTGGGTGGCTGTGTGCCTCCCGCAGGGACTCCTCTACCTCTGGCTTCGAGCTGGATTGTATACCAGATTTTTGTTGGCCGAGAAGAGTCCTGGTGAAGCTGAATGGATCTCTCACAAACTGTGCTCACCTTTTCTCTCTCTTCCTTCTTTGCTGTCACAGATGTTCTGCCCTCCGGAGTTTGCACAGCAGAGTACAAGGCCAATAGCAGAATTCTTAACAGCGTGGAGAAATAGAGGGATCTGAGTTCCACGTCCACAGAGCCCTCAAAGTATTCGCGCAAGTTGATAGGGTGATTAGGAATGGATATTGTGTGCCGGCCTTCATTAGTTGGGCAATTGAGTTCAAGAGTCATGAGGTTATTTTGCGAACTCCATAAAACTCTGGTTAGACCACACAGAGTATTGCGTTCGGTTCCAGTTGCTTTAGGGAGGGCACAGAGTAGACTTATCAGGATACTGCCTGGTGACGGAATGCCTTATGACGAATTGTTGAGCAAATTTGGGTTTTTCTCTTTCAAACAACA
The DNA here is from genome assembly GCF_030028105.1 of Mobula birostris. Taxonomy (NCBI): domain Eukaryota; kingdom Metazoa; phylum Chordata; class Chondrichthyes; order Myliobatiformes; family Myliobatidae; genus Mobula; species Mobula birostris. The sequence continues at coordinate 19,677,287 of NC_092389.1, forward strand.
GAGGATAAGAGGCCACTTGATGGAAGTGTATAAGATTATGAGAGGCATAGGCAGAGTGGACAGCTGGCACCTTTTTCCTAGGGTGGCAATGGACAACATGAGAGGACATGCATTCAAGGTGAGTGGAGCAAAGTTTAGAGGAGATGCTGGGGGAAGGCATTTTACACAGGAAATAGTGAGTGCCTGGAAAACACTGCCGGGGATTGTGGAAGAGTTTGACACAAAAGGGACACTTAAGAGACTCTTAGGTACATAGATATAAGAAAATTAGAGGGTTATGGGTTGTGTAGGAAGAAAGGGTCTGAATGATCTTGGAGTACATTTATATAGGTCAGCACAACATCTTGAGTTGAAGGGCCCATAATGTACTGTACTGTTCTATATTCTACCCTCTAAATGGCAGCCAAGGATGTCTGTGGCAACACTCTAATCCCTTTACTATAGTCTGGACATTTGAAATAACCTCAACTATACCTCTTCCCACCCTGCCACATGCAAAAATGCCATTCCCTATTCCCAGTTCCTCTGTCTCTGCCGCATCTGCTCCCAGGATGAGGTTTTTCATTCCAGGACATCTCAAATGTCCTCTTTCTTTAAGGGTCGTGGTTTCCCTTCTGCCGTCATCAATGATGCCCTCACCCGCATCTCCTTCATTTCCCGCACTTCGGCCCTCACCCCATCTTCCCATCACCACAACAGGGACAGAGTTCCCCTTGTCCTCACCTACCACCCCACCAGCCTCCCGATCCAGCACATTATCCTCCACAAGTTCCTCCACCTTCAACAGGACCCCACCACTAAGCACATCTTTCCCTCTCCACCCCCCTCCACCCCTCTCCGCTTTCCGCAGGGATCGTTCCCTCCGCGACTCCCTGATCCACATGTCCCTCCCCATGGATCTCCCACCCGGCACTTATCCCTGTAAGTGTAAGTGCTATACCTGTCCCTGCACCTCCTTTCTTGCCATCATTCAGGGCCCCAAACAGTCCTTCCAAGTGAGGCAACACTTCACTTGTGAGTCTGTTGGGGTCATCTATTGCATCCGGTGCTCCCAGTGCGGCCTCCTCTACATCGGTGAAACCCGACGCAGATTGGGGGACCGCTTCATCGAGCAGCTCCGCTCCGTCCGCCAAAACAGACATGATCTTCCAGTAGCCACCCACTTCAAATCTGCTTCCCATTCCCATTCAGATATGTCCATACATGGCCTCTTCTACTGCCATGATGATGCTAAGCTCAGGTTGGAGGAGCAACACCTCATATACCGTCTAGGTAGTCTCCAGCCCCTTGGTATGAACATAGAATTCTCCAACTTCCGGTAATTCCCTCCCCCTGCCTTCCCCCATCCCAGTTTCACTCTGCCCCCTCCCCCAGCTGCCTATCATCTCCCTCATGGTTCTGCCTCCTTCTACTACCCATTGTGTTTTCCCCTATTCCTTCTTCACCTTTCCTGTCTATCTCCTCCCTGCTTCCCCTCCCCCACCCCTTTATCTTTCCCCTTACTGGTTTTTCACCTGGAACCTACCAGCCTTCTCCTCCCCACCCTCCCCCCACCTTCTTTATAGGGCCTCTGCCCCTTCCCTCTACAGTCCTGACGAAGGGTTCCGGCCCGAAACATTGACTGATCGTTTCCACGGATGCTGAGTTCCTCCAGCGTGTTGTGAGTGTTGCTTTGACCCCAGCATCTGCAGAGTATTTTGTTTATGAAATAAACTCAGACAGAATATTGAATCCTAAACCATTGCGTAATTTAGAATTAAGTCTGAAAAGGAAACATATTTTGATATATTTCATGTAACAGAAAAGCAATCAGCAATTCAGTCAATCCTTACCCACCTGGTTCTATATCTCCATCATCCCCTCCCCATTTTTCTCCAACTATCACCTACAGCCTCTGTTCCTGCTCCCTCCCACATCTGGTTCCAGCTGCCCATCATCCTGTCCCCATCTAGTTCCACCATTATCTGTCTCTATCCCACCCAACTCTGTACTGATATAAACTGTTCCCCTTCAGTCTTGATGTAGGATCTCAACCTGACATAGTGAATGATACCTTTTGTCTCCAGAGATGTTGCTTAATCGCTGACTTTTTCAGCATTCTGTTTTCATTTTCCAAGTTAGCATTGTTGAAAGTGAACTTATATCAAACTATCAACTGAAGTCTGACTGAAAATGACAAGCTTTACTTCTTTCCCATCAGGGGTTCCAGTGGTCTTGGAGGTGAACCAGCCGCGTCTCGTCAGTGTCAGGAGAGGGGAGTCAGTCACGTTAAACTGCAGATTTACTCATAATGCAACCGAGGATAGCTGGGTCATCATTTTCTGGTACAGGACATCACCAAGGGCTGGAGATGCTCTTTACAAAGTGAATAATTCGCATTGTGTCTTTGATGCCTGTCTGCATGGATTGAAACACTGTAATGCATCACTGAAGGTTGAACATGTCTCCTTTGGTTACTCTGGTAATCGCTACTCCTGTATCCTGAGGATACCCAGTGTCTACCCACCATTAGAGGCAAGAGGCCAAGGAACACTGCTGCAGGTTTATGGTAAACTTTTTTTTTGTCATTCTACAAGTATAGTTTCTGCAATATGAATCAGTATCAGAATCCGGTTTATTATCACTGACATATGTAGAGAAATTTGTTGTGCTGTGGCAGCAGTATAGTGCAAGACACAAAAATAATAAATATAAATAGGCATCTGTTAGTCTCATGAGACCATAGATTTGCACCTTGGAAGGTTTCCAGGGCACAGGCCTGGGCAAGGTTGTATGGAAGACCAACAGTTGTCCATGCTGCAAGTCTCCCCTCTCCACGACACCGATGTTGTCCAAGGGAAGGGCACGAGGGCCGACACAGCTTGGCATCGGTGTCATTGCAGAGCAATGTGTGGTTAAGTGCCTTGCTCAAGGACACAACATGCTGCCTCAGCTGAGGCTCGAACTAGCGACCTTCAGATCACTAGACCAAAGCCTTAACCACTTGGCCATACGCCAACACATAATATAATATAAGTTAAAGTAAAACTTAAAATAAATAACTAGTGCAATAGAGGAATTGTGAGGTGGGTTCATGGACTGTTCAGAAATCTGGTGGTTGAGGGAAAACAGCCGGTTTAAAATGTTGAGTGTGTGTTTTCAGGTTCCTGTATCTCTTTTCCAATGCTGATAATGAGAGGAGGGTGTGTTCTGGATGGTAAGGGTCCTTTATGATGGATGCTGCCTTTCTGAGGCACCAGCTTTTGAAGATGCCCTCGATGGTGGGGAGGCTGGTGCCCATGATGGAGCTGGCTGAGTTTACAACCCTCTTTTCATCCTGTGCATTGGAGCATCCATACCAGATACAACTAATCAGAACACTCTTCATAGTACATCTGTAGAAATGTATGCATATTAATCACAGTTAATATGACATAAGATAGGTTTGGCAGGATTAAAGAAAATCCAATAAGATTTTATGTACCTTAAGAGAAACAAAGAATAGAGACAGAATAGGGCCCCTCAAAGATCAAAATGTGCAGTTTGTGTGAAGACCTAGGAGAAAGGCAGGAATGAAAATTTCTTCTCTATTTTTGCCATGGAAAGTATCATGACTATATGGGAAAGAAGGGATGTGAATGGGGGTGTCTTGAGGATAGTCCATATTACTGCAGAGAAGATGCTGGAAGTCTTAAAAATTATATCCTAAAACACTGTGGGATGCTAGAGAAGAAATTGTGAGGGTCTTTGCTGAAATATTTGCACAGTTTTTAGCCATGGGTGAGGTGCTGGAAGACTAGGGAGAAGCAAATATTGTGCCTTTATTTAAGAATGACTGCAAAGAAAAACCAGGGAACTATAGACCAGTAATTCTGACATTGTTGGTAAGTTATTGGAGAGAATACTGAGGGATAAGATATGCATGCATATGGAAAGACATGGGTTGATTAGGGATAGTCAGCATGGCTCTGCGTATGGGAGATTATTTCTTATGAGTCTGAATCAGGTTTAATATCACTGGCACATGTCATAAAACTGGTTAAGAAGGTGTTGGAGAAGATGGCGGCGTGACGCAGCTCACAGCGACCACTCCGGTGGTGACGTCTGTTATTTGTCAAGTAGGGTGCCATGCACAATCCTGATTTGATGGAGATGGACGTGAGAGCACGGAGGAACATCTGGTGAAACTTCTGAAATGCCTGCTTCGCTGCTGCTGCTACTGTGTGGTCCAGAATCACTGGAGGAGAAGACCCAAGTCCTTGGCTTTGCTTGTTGCTCGGTGGCCGGGGCGGGGCCAAAGCACTCGATAGAGGATGGTGCTCGGAGAGGCTGTGTCGGAGGGGCTGGTCGGAGGCTCGAAGTTTTTGGACGGACTCAGAGTCCGCTGCGGTCGGGTGCTTCCAATAGTGCTGCATCGGCAAGTTGGCGGCACTTGGAGGTTCATGGCAGGGAGAGTTTCTCCCTTCTGCCGCCTGCGTGGAATGATGAGTCTATCGGGACTTTGAGACTTTTTTTTTTACCGTGCCCATGGTCTGCTCTTTATCAAATTATGGTATTGCTTTGCACTGTTGTAACTATATGTTATAGTTATGTGGTTTTGTCAGTTTTAGTCTTGGTTTGTCCTGTGTTTTCTTGTGATATCATTCTGGAGGAACGTTGTATCATTTTTTAATGCATGCATTACTAAATGACAATAAACGAGGACTGAGTGTCCTCACAATCTAATCTATCTTAATGGCAGCAGTACAATGCAATACGTGATGATATAGAAAGAAAAATTAAATAAGTAAATCAATTACAGTATGTGCATATATGTATATTAAATAGTTAAATTAAAGATAGTGCAAAAACAGAAGTAATTTTAAAAATTAGGTAGTGTTCATGGGTTCAATGTCCATTTAGGAATCAGATGGCAAAAGCTGTTCCTGAATTGATGAGTGTGTGCCTTCAGGCTTCTGTACCTCCTTCCCGACAGTAACAATGAAAAAAGGGCATGTCCTGGCTGATGGGAGTCCTTAATAATGATGGCATCTTTCCAAAGCACTGCTCCTGAAAATGTCTTGGATACTACAGAGGCTAGTACCCAAGATGGAGCTGACCAATTTTACAGATTTCTGTAGCTTTTTTTGATCCTGACAGTAGCCCTCCTCCCCCCACCACCTCCCATGTGATGCAGACAGTCAGAATGCTCTCCACGGTGCCTCTGTAGAAGTTTTCAAGTGTTGTAGGTGACAAACCAAATCTCCTCAAAGTCCTAATGAAGTATAACTGCTGTCTTGCCTTCTTTATAGCTGCATCAACATATACATACATAAGCATTAGATCCTTTTTTGCATTGATATGTTGGGACCATGTCAGATCCTCAGAGATCTTGACACCCAGGAACTTGAAATTGCTCAGTCTCTCCACTTCTGATCCCTCAATAATGTTCCCTCGTCCTACCCTTTCAGAAGTCCATAATTAGTTCTTTCGTCTTATTGACATTGAGTGAAAGGTTGTTGCTGTGACACCACTCAACTAGCTGGTATATCTTGTTCCTGTACGCCCTCTCGTCTCCACCTGAGTCTCTGCCAACAATGGACGTATCATTTATAGATGGCATTTGAGCTATACTTAGCACACAGTCTTGAGTATAGAAAGAGCAGAGCAGTGGGCTAAGAACACATCCCTGAGGTGTGCCAATGTTGATCATCAGCAAGGAGTTTTCTTGACCAAGAATGTCAATGATGACAAGGCATTAGAAGTATGGACTTCAGTAAAGCCGTTGATAAGGTTCTACATGACAGACTGCTCTGGGATATTAGATCACATGGAATCCAGGAAGAGCTGGCTAATTGGACACACAATCACACAATTGATTGTGGTGGTAGGAAGCCGAGGGTAATGATGGAAGGTTGTTTCTCACACTGGAGGCCCGTAACTAATCGGGGTCAGGGGTCAGTGGTCAGTGCTGGGCCTATTGTAGTTTGTCATCTATATTAATAATTTGGAAAAAAGCATGGTTAGTAAATTTTCAGATGGCATGAAAATAAGTGGAATCACTGACAGGGAAAAATGTTAATAGTAATTGCATGGGGCTCTTGATCAGCAAGATAAGTGGGCCAAGAAACAGCAAATAGAGTTTAATTCAGATAAATGTAAGATGTTGCATTTTGGAAAGTCAATTCATGGTAGGCCTCTCATAGTAAACGGTAGAACATCTGTGAGTGTTGTAGAACAGAGGGACCTTGATGTTCAAGTACATGGTGTCCTGAAAGCAGAGTCACAGGTATGGACGCTGGGAAGTTATGGTAAAGTTTACAAGACGCTAGTGGAGTATCGTGTTCAGTTTTGCTCATTCTGCTATAGGAAAGATGTTATTAAACTAGAAAGAGTGTAGAAAAGATTTACAATGATGTTGCCAGGACATGAGGGACTGAGTCATAGGGAGAGATTGACAGGCTAGAACTTTTTCCCCTGGAAAAAAGGGGCTAGAGATGACCTTGTAGATGTGCATGTAATCTTGAGATAGGAACTGATATTAATAATGCATTCAACACACATCAAAGTTGCTGGTGAACGCAGCAGGCCAGGCAGCATCTGTAGGAAGAGGTGCAGTCGACGTTTCAGGCCGAGACCCTTCGTCAGGACTAACTGAAGGAAGAGTGAGTAAGGGATTTGAAAGTTGGAGGGGGAGGGGGAGATCCAAAATGATAGGAGAAGACAGGAGGGAGAAGGATGGAGCCAAGAGCTGGACAGGTGATAGGCAAAAGGGATATGAGAGGATCATGGGACAGGAGGTCCGGGAAGAAAGACAAGGGAGGGGGGACCCAGAGGATGGGCAAGAGGTATATTCAGAGGGACAGAGGGAGAAAAAGGAGAGTGAGAGAAAGAATGTGTGCATAAAAATAAGTAACAGATGGGGTACAAGGGGGAGGTGGGGCCTAGCGGAAGTTAGAGAAGTCGATGTTCATGCCATCAAGTTGGAGGCTACCCAGACGGAATATAAGGTGTTGTTCCTCCAACCTGAGTGTGGCTTCATCTTTACAGTAGAGGAGGCCGTGGATAGACATGTCAGAATGGGAATGGGATGTGGAATTAAAATGTGTGGCCACTGGAAGATCCTGCTTTCTCTTTCTTTTGGTGAAAATAAAGCGGTGAGGGCCAGGGAACTTAAAATCATCCAAAAGTTTAAGCGCTTTGCTGAACATCTACGCTCTGTCCGCCAGAGAAAGCAGGATCTCCCAGTGGCCACACATTTTAATTCCACATCCCATTCCCATTCTGACATGTCTATCCACGGCCTCCTCTACTGTAAAGATGAAGCCACACTCAGGTTGGAGGAACAACACCTTATGTTCCGTCTGGGTAGCCTCCAACCTGATGGCATGAACATCGACTTCTCTAACTTCCGCTAGGCCCCACCTCCCCCTTGTACCCCATCTGTTACTTATTTTTATGCACACGTTCTTTCTCTCACTCTCCTTTTTCTCCCTCTGTCCCTCTGAATATACCTCTTGCCCATTCTCTGGGTCCCCCCCGCCCCCCGTCTTTCTTCCCGGACCTCCTGTCCCATGATCCTCTCATATCCCATTTTGCCAATCACCTGTACAGCTCTTGGCTCCATCCCTCCCCCTCCTGTCTTCTCCTATCAGTTTGGATCTCCCCCTCCCCCTCCAACTTTCAAATCCCTTACTCACTCTTCCTTCAGTTAGTCCTGACGAAGGGTCTTGGCCTGAAACGTCGACTGCACCTCTTCCTACAGTTGCTGCCTGGCCTGCTGCGTTCACCAGCAACTTTGATGTGTGTTGCTTGAATTTTCAGCATCTGCGGAATTCCTGTTGTTTGCGTTAATAATGCATTCACTCTTTTTCCCAAGGTTGGGAAATCAAGACCAGAGAATATGGGTTTAAGGTGAGAGGATAAAGATTCAATAGCCTGCTAAATTACTCTATGTCTCTATTTATGTACCAAATCCCATTCGGAAACACAAACACGCACTGATAACAAAAATATTCAATGGGAAATCTGGCTAATTAAGTAAATTATGTTTCAATTCGGTACAATAAGAGGTATAACAATATTGGTGTTTATAGAACGTTTGCCAAATGGTGTCTTTGATATGTTGTTACATAGATTCAAGATTCAAAATACATTTATTATCAAAGTATGGATACAGAACTCCTTTTCATTGACTACAGCTCTGCCTTTAATACCATCATTCCAAATAAACTGATTCCTAAGCTCCAGAACCTGGGCCTTAGCACTCAGATCTGCAGCTGAATATTCAACTTCCTCACAGACAGGACCCAGGCTGTAAAAATAGGGGACAAGCTCTCCTCTACAATCACTCTGAGCACCGGTGCCCCACAAGGCTGTGTATTCAGCCCCCTGCTGTACTCACTGTACACCCATGATTATGTAGCCAAGTTTCCATTGAACTCAATATATAAGTTTGCTGATGACACAACAATTGTAGGCCGTATCTCGGGTAATGATGAGTTTGAGTACAGAGAGGAAATTAAGAACCTGGTGGCATGGTGCGAAGACAATAACCTATTCCTCAACGTCAGTAAGACGAAGGAATTGGTTGTTGACTTCAGAAGGAGTAGCGGACCGCACGACCCAATTTACCTCGGTGGTGCGCAGGTGGAACATGTCAAAAGCTTTAGGTTCCTCAGGGTCAATATCACAAATGACCTGACTTGGTCCAACCAAGCAGAGTTCACTGCCAAGAAGGCCCACCAGCGCCTTTACTTCTTGAGAAAGCTAAAGAAATTTGGCCTGTCCCCTAAAACTCTCACTAATTTTTATAGATGCACCGTAGAAAGCATTCTTCTAGGGTGCATCACAACCTGGTATGGAAGTTGTCCTGTCCAAGACTGAAAGAAGCTGCAGGAGATCGTGAACACGGCGCAGCACATCACACATTACCAAATTTCCCTCAGAATTAATAAAGTATATCTATCTATCTATCTATCTATCTATCTACCTATCTATCAAACCAATCAAACCAATCTTCCGTCCTTGGACTCACTCCACACCGCACGCCGTCAGAGCAGTGCTGCCAGGATAATCAAAGACACGACCCACCCAGCCAACACACTTTTTGTCCCTCTTCCCTCCGGGAGAAGGCTCAGGAGCTTGAAGACTCGTACCGCCAGACTTGGGAACAGCTTCTTTCCAACTGTGATAAGCCTGCTGAACGGATCCTGACCCGGATCTGGGCCGTACCCTCCAAATATCCGGACCTGCATCTTGTTTTTTTGCACTACCTTACTTTCCATTTTTCTATTTTCTATTCATGATTTATAATTTAATTTTTTAATATTTATTATTGATTTGTAATCCAGGAAGTGGGAAGCACAGAATCAAATATCGCTGTGATGATTGTACGTTCTAGTATCAATTGTTTGGTGACAATAAAGAATAAAGTATAAAGAACACAACTCTGAGATTCGTCCTCCCACAGGCAGCCACAAAACAAAGAAACAGAATGGAATACATTCAAGAAAACATCAAGCACCCAATGTGCAAAAAAGTTGCGCAAATGGCGAAAAGCGAGTGAACTCCACATAGAATATCAAAACAGTTCAGTTCAGCACTGCCCCGCTAGCTAATGCAGGCCACAGGGTCATTC